>NC_090320.1:189896904-190496904 GCF_040869045.1 Eurosta solidaginis | reverse complement strand
AGAAATCATCAAATCAAGAGGGCAAAATAATTGCACTACCAAAATTCAATCCTGAATGCCCTGGCGCTGATGCAATGTCCTGGTTTTCAACAGTGGACATGATTATGGAAGTGCATCGCAATGGTTATCGTTCACCGGCATATCGTGGGATCAATTCAATGAACATTTTTTGCAACGTTTTTTGGGTGTTGAAACACCAGCTGCTACTTTGATTAATATTATGAATGGTTATCCAAGAGATGGGGAATGTCTTTCACTGTATGGAAGCCGTTTGGTTATACCTTTGCTATCACGGTGGAAGTCAATTGGCACTGAAGAAATTGCGATATCTGTGGTTTTTGCGCACACTGCAAATTTAGACCAGCGTTTACATCGTCCAATATTTACAACGAACATCAAAAGCATAAATGAGCTACAGTTGGAATTGAAAGCCTTTTCATTCGGTAAGCGTAAGGTCCAGGAAGACAAGTTTATGGTGGTACTGAGAACAAGAAACTAAAGCTGCCTGCCTACGTCAAGTGTCATTTTTGTGGGAAAATTGGCCATAAAATCGCTGACTGTCGTCTTAAAAACACCAAAGCGAAATCAATCAACAATCAGGTACAGCGCGGGACGTTTACAGGTAGGGATCTGAAATCATTAACTTGTTTTAAATGTGGTGAAGTTGGACACATTGCAACAACATGCCTCAAGAGGAGCAGTTCGTCTTGAGCTGAAAAAAAGAAAATATGTCAGAACAAGTAAGGAAGGTTAAGTTCGGGTGTAACCGAACATTACATACTCAGTTGAGAGCTACGGTGACAACATAAGGGAAAATAACCATGTAGGAAAATGAACCGAGGGAAACCCTGGAATGTGTTTGTATGACATGTGTATCAAATGAAAGGCATTAAATGGTATTTTATGAGGGAGTGGGCCATATTTCTATAGGTGGACGCCATTTAGGGATATAGCCATAAAGGTGGATCAGGTTGACTCTAGAATGCGTTTGTACGATATGGGTATCAAATGAAAGGTGTTAATGTGTATTTTAAAAGGGAGTAACCCTTAGTTCCATAGGTGGACGCCGTTTCGAGATATCGCCATAAAGGTGGACCAGGGGTGACCCTAGAATTTGTTTGTACAATATGGGTATCAAAAGAAAGGTGTTAATGAGTATTTTAAAATGGAGTGATGCTTAGTTCCACAGGTGGACGCCGTTTCGAGATATCGCCATAAAGATGGACCAGGTGTGACCCTAGAATTTGTTTGTACGATATGGGTATCAAGGTATTAATGAGGGTTTTAAAAGAGAGTGGTGGTAGTTGTATAAGTGGTCGCCTTTTTGAGATATAGCCATAAACGTGGATCAGGTTGACTCTAGAATGCGTTTGTACGATATGGGTATCAAATGAAAGGTGTTAATAAGTATTTTAAAAGGGAGTAATCCTTAGTTACACAGGTGGACGCCGTTTCGAGATATCGCCATAAAGGTGGACCACGTGTGACCCCGGAATTTGTTTGTACGATATGGGTATCAAATTAAAGGTATTAAGGAGGGTTTTAAAAGGGAGTGGTGGTAGTTGTATAGGTGGTCGCCTTTTCGAGATATCGCCATAAAGGTGGACCAGGAGTGACTCTAGAATGCGTTTGTACGATATGGGTATCAAATGAAAGTTGTTAATGAGTATTTTAAAAGGGAGTAATCCTTTGTTCCACAGGTAGACGCCGTTTCGAGATATCGCCACAAAGGTGGACCAGGTGTGACCCTAGAATTTGTTTGTACGATATGGGTAGCAAATTAAAGGTATTAATGAGGGTTTTAAAAGGGAGAGGTGGTAGTTGTATAGGTGGTCGCCTTTTCGAGATATCGCCATAAAGGTGGACCAGGGTTGACTCTAGAATGCGTTTGTACGATATGGGTATCAAACGAAAGATTTTAATGAGTATTTTAAAAGGGAGTAATCCTTAGTTCCAGAGGTGGACACCGTTTCGAGATATCGCCACAAAGGTGGACCAGGGGTGACCCTAGAATTTGTTTGTACAATATGGGTATCAAATTAAAGGTATTAATGAGGGTTTTAAAAGGGAGAGGTGGTAGTTGTATAGGTGGTCGCCTTTTCGAGATATCGCCATAAAGGTGGACCAGGGTTGACTCTAGAATGCGTTTGTACGATAAGGGTATCAAACAAAAGATTTTAATGAGTATTTTAAAAGGGAGTAATCCTTAGCTCCAGAGGTGGACACCGTTTCGAGATATCGCCATAAAGGTTGACCAGGTGTGACCCTAGAATTTGTTTGTACGATATGGGTATCAAATTAAAGGTATTAATGAGGGTTTTAAAAGGGAGAGGTGGTAGTTGTATAAGGTGGTCGCCTTTTCGAGATATCGCCATAAAGGTGGACCAGGGGTGACTCTAGAATGCGTTTGTACGATATGGGTATCAAATGAAATGTGTTAAAGAGTATTTTATGAGGGAGTGGGCCATAGTTCTATAGGTGGACGCCATTTAGGGATATAGCCAAAAGGTGGATCAGGGTTGACTCTAGAATGTGTTTGTACGATATGGGTATCAAATGAAAGGTGTTAATGAGTATTTTAAAAGGGAGTAACCCTTAGTTCCATAGGTGGACGCGGTTTCGAGATATCGCCACAAAGATGGACCAGGGGTGACCCTAGAATTTGTTCGTACAATATGGGCATCAAACGAATGGTGTTAATGAGTATTTTAAAAGGGAGTGTGCCTTAGTTCTATAGGTGGACGCCGTTTCGAAATATCGCCATAAAGGTGGACCAGGGTGACTCTAGAATGTGTTTGTACGATATGGGTATCAAATTAAAGGTATTAATGAGAGTTTTAAAAGGGAGTGGTGGTAGTTGTATATGTGAAGGCGTTTTCCAGATCGCGACCAAAATGTGGACCAGGGTGACACAGAACATCATCTGTTGGATACCGCTAATTTATTTATATATGTAATACCTGCCAAGATTTTAAGGGTTTTTTATTTCGCCCTGCGGAACTTTTTCATTTTCTTCTACTGAATATGGTAGGTGTCACAACCATTTTATAAAGTTTTTTCTAAAGTTATATTTCGTGTCAATAAACCAATCCAATTACCTCACCATGTTTCATCTCTTTTTTCGTATTTGGTATAGAATTATGGCATTTTTTTCATTTTTCGTAATTTTCGATATCGAAAAAGTGGGCGTGGTCATTGTCGGATTTCGTTCATTTTTCATACCAAAATAAAGTGAGTTCAAGTATGTACGTGAACTAAGTTCATTAAGGATATGTCGATTTTTGCTCAAGTTATCGTGTTAAGGGCCATGCGGAAGGACAGACGAACGACTGTGTATAAAAACTGGGCGTGGCATAAACCGATTTCGCCCGTTTTCACAGAAAACAGTTAACATCATAAAATCTATGCCCCTACCAAATTTCAAAAGGATTGGTTAATTTTTGTTCGACTTATGACGTTAAAAGTATCCTAGACAAATTAAATGAAAAAGGGCGGAGCCACGCCCATTTTGAAATTTTATTTTATTTTTGTATTTTGTTGCACCATGTCATTACTGGAGTTGAATGTTGACATAATTTACTTATATACTGTAAAGATATTAAATTTTTTGTTAAAATTTTACTTTAAAAAAAATTTTTTTTTAAAGTTTGCGTGGTCCTTCTCCGATTTTGCTAATTTTTATTAGGCATACATATAGTAATAGGAGTAACGTCCCTGCCAAGGTGTGTGACGAAGCATTCCAATATCTAAAAAGCTCACTCTTAAAACCGCCCTTGCTCCAGTACCCAGATTTTAAAAAATTATTTTGCATCACTATTGACGCCAGCAAAGAAGCCTGTGGTGCCATATTGAGCCAAGAATACAATGGTATACAACTACAATGGTATACCAACTACGAGTATATTAAAGGTAGAGATCATTGTGGTGCGGACGCCTTATCCCGCATTGATTTCGGACAAATCAAATGAATAAAGGAAGAAAATTCAACACATGTCTTAGCAGTTAAAGACGCTACTTTAAGTGATACAATTTACGATACGCCTAAAGTACAAGTTTATGACACATTTTCGTACGATTTTTCAAAAATAAAATCAGATCATACAGTATAATAAAAATAATGAGATCTCCAATTTACAAATTTATGCGCATTTAAAACGTAAAAAACTAAATTTACTTAATTTTGTGAATGCTAACGAAAAAATTAACTTAGGTGAGTTTTTTTCGAGGCTTAAAAAAGCAGCCGGCAATCACAATATTAAAAAGTTAGAATGGCCAAAAAATGATATACTTTTTAATAACTTTTCAATTACGAACTTTAAAGTCAGCGGAAATAAAATTCTATATTCATTAGAAATAATATTAACGGACCCTGTAGAAACTGTAACAGAAAAAGAACAAAAAAACTTACGACAATTTATCACGAGGACCCACTTTTAGGCGGTCATTGCGGTACAAAAAGATTATATGCAAAATTAAGAACAAAATATTTCTGGAAAACATGCGTGATATAGCGAAATTTGTAAAAAGTGCAGTAAATGGCTTTTAAATAAAGTTAAGCCAAAAAAAATGGAAAATCTTGTCCTGACTCCTACACCCTGTAAACCATTTGACATAGTAATTGTCGATACAATAGGCCCACTTCCAGAATCCAAATATGGTAACAAGTTCGCTGTTACTATGATTTGTGATTTATCAAAATATTTGGTGACAATAGCCGTACCAGACAAATCGGCAAAAACAATTGCATGTGCTATTTTTGAAAGTTTCATATTAACTTATGGAACCATGAAAGCAATTAGATCTGATTTAGGCTCCGAGTACAAAAATGAATTATTCTCTGAGCTGACAAAACTTTTAAATATTAATCATGATTTCTCAACAGCTTACCACCATGAAATTGTTGAAAGAAATCATAGAGTCTTTAACGAATACTTACGTGCTTATCTAAATGAAACGTATTCAGATTGGGATACATATTTAAAATACTTCACGTTTTTCCACAATACTACAACTAGCTCGGTTTTTGACAATAAATTTTATCCTTTAGAACTGATATTTGGCAGAAAACTACTTTGCCACATGAATTCCAAAGAGAACAAATTGATCCGATATATAATGTAGAAAATTACGTAAAAGAATTAAAATTTAGAATGCAAAAATCTCATAAAATGGCTATAAATTTAATTAATAAACATAAAATTAGAAATAAAGAATTGCATGGTAAAACAGCCAGACCTTTAGGAATTAATATAAATGATAAAGTTTTAGTAGAAAAAGAACCGAAAGATAAACATTGATGAAATTACTAAAGCCAATAAGATTGTTCACAAAAATAGAATAGTAAAGATTAAATAAATAAGTGGATTGTAATTATGCTATAAAAAAAAAAAAAAACAATAATAATAATTTATAAAATAAAATTTAAATTATGTATATCTATTACTTGCGTTTAGGTTTATATATTTACATATCTTTAAAAGTATTATTACTAATTTTTTTTTTTTAATAAAACCGCTCACTTAAAACTGATTCTAAATTTTGCAATAAAATTTCCACATTTAAAATCCATCTTAACTTAACAAAAATATTAATTATTTACCTTTTAAATTTTCCAGGAAAATGTTGCACTGCGGTAAATGAACGAATCCTGGGTTATAACCACCCTAAAGCATGCAAATTCGTTCATTTACAACAGTTCAACTCTATTAGAAAAAGCATAAGAAATACTAAAAATACATATATGTCGGTACATTCAACTACTGTGTTAGAATCTACTTTGCATATTTGGTATTGCGTCATTGAATTAAATTTGCAACATAGTATGCGGTGAAAGGCACATGTGATCTTTCCTTTTTTACTGAGATATTATTTTGCTAGAAGCAAGGTAGAGCAATATTGCTCTATCGAATGTGGCCCTGAGTGATGTGTAAAAGAGAGTTTTATGATGAAAGCACTTGTTGAAATTGCAAAGAGTATATGATGAAAATATATGATTCAGATATGTGGAGTTAGTTGAAATACGTGATTGAGATTTTTGAAGAGTTAGTTTTTATATTGGCAGCAATATATAATACGCTTCATAAAACAAATATTAATCGTGACGCCTTCATAACATAATCGTGTCAGCAAAACGGAATCAAATGAAAACGTCGGGGTAACTCCGACATCAGAAGTAGGATGGACTTCGCCTCAAGAAAATGAAAGCGACCATTGGCGTGCACTATTGAAGACCCAAAACCGTAACTTCCTTGTGCTGGTTAAGGCCTTGCAAATGCAGAAATCATCAAATCAAGAGGGCAAAATAATTGCACTACCAAAATTCAATCCTGAATGCCCTGGCGCTGATGCAATGTCCTGGTTTTCAACAGTGGACATGATTATGGAAGTGCATCGCAATGGTTATCGTTCACCGGCATATCGTGGGATCAATTCAATGAACATTTTTTGCAACGTTTTTTGGGTGTTGAAACACCAGCTGCTACTTTGATTAATATTATGAATGGTTATCCAAGAGATGGGGAATGTCTTTCACTGTATGGAAGCCGTTTGGTTATACCTTTGCTATCACGGTGGAAGTCAATTGGCACTGAAGAAATTGCGATATCTGTGGTTTTTGCGCACACTGCAAATTTAGACCAGCGTTTACATCGTCCAATATTTACAACGAACATCAAAAGCATAAATGAGCTACAGTTGGAATTGAAAGCCTTTTCATTCGGTAAGCGTAAGGTCCAGGAAGACAAGTTTATGGTGGTACTGAGAACAAGAAACTAAAGCTGCCTGCCTACGTCAAGTGTCATTTTTGTGGGAAAATTGGCCATAAAATCGCTGACTGTCGTCTTAAAAACACCAAAGCGAAATCAATCAACAATCAGGTACAGCGCGGGACGTTTACAGGTAGGGATCTGAAATCATTAACTTGTTTTAAATGTGGTGAAGTTGGACACATTGCAACAACATGCCTCAAGAGGAGCAGTTCGTCTTGAGCTGAAAAAAAGAAAATATGTCAGAACAAGTAAGGAAGGTTAAGTTCGGGTGTAACCGAACATTACATACTCAGTTGAGAGCTACGGTGACAACATAAGGGAAAATAACCATGTAGGAAAATGAACCGAGGGAAACCCTGGAATGTGTTTGTATGACATGTGTATCAAATGAAAGGCATTAAATGGTATTTTATGAGGGAGTGGGCCATATTTCTATAGGTGGACGCCATTTAGGGATATAGCCATAAAGGTGGATCAGGTTGACTCTAGAATGCGTTTGTACGATATGGGTATCAAATGAAAGGTGTTAATGTGTATTTTAAAAGGGAGTAACCCTTAGTTCCATAGGTGGACGCCGTTTCGAGATATCGCCATAAAGGTGGACCAGGGGTGACCCTAGAATTTGTTTGTACAATATGGGTATCAAAAGAAAGGTGTTAATGAGTATTTTAAAATGGAGTGATGCTTAGTTCCACAGGTGGACGCCGTTTCGAGATATCGCCATAAAGATGGACCAGGTGTGACCCTAGAATTTGTTTGTACGATATGGGTATCAAGGTATTAATGAGGGTTTTAAAAGAGAGTGGTGGTAGTTGTATAAGTGGTCGCCTTTTTGAGATATAGCCATAAACGTGGATCAGGTTGACTCTAGAATGCGTTTGTACGATATGGGTATCAAATGAAAGGTGTTAATAAGTATTTTAAAAGGGAGTAATCCTTAGTTACACAGGTGGACGCCGTTTCGAGATATCGCCATAAAGGTGGACCACGTGTGACCCCGGAATTTGTTTGTACGATATGGGTATCAAATTAAAGGTATTAAGGAGGGTTTTAAAAGGGAGTGGTGGTAGTTGTATAGGTGGTCGCCTTTTCGAGATATCGCCATAAAGGTGGACCAGGAGTGACTCTAGAATGCGTTTGTACGATATGGGTATCAAATGAAAGTTGTTAATGAGTATTTTAAAAGGGAGTAATCCTTTGTTCCACAGGTAGACGCCGTTTCGAGATATCGCCACAAAGGTGGACCAGGTGTGACCCTAGAATTTGTTTGTACGATATGGGTAGCAAATTAAAGGTATTAATGAGGGTTTTAAAAGGGAGAGGTGGTAGTTGTATAGGTGGTCGCCTTTTCGAGATATCGCCATAAAGGTGGACCAGGGTTGACTCTAGAATGCGTTTGTACGATATGGGTATCAAACGAAAGATTTTAATGAGTATTTTAAAAGGGAGTAATCCTTAGTTCCAGAGGTGGACACCGTTTCGAGATATCGCCACAAAGGTGGACCAGGGGTGACCCTAGAATTTGTTTGTACAATATGGGTATCAAATTAAAGGTATTAATGAGGGTTTTAAAAGGGAGAGGTGGTAGTTGTATAGGTGGTCGCCTTTTCGAGATATCGCCATAAAGGTGGACCAGGGTTGACTCTAGAATGCGTTTGTACGATAAGGGTATCAAACAAAAGATTTTAATGAGTATTTTAAAAGGGAGTAATCATTAGCTCCAGAGGTGGACACCGTTTCGAGATATCGCCATAAAGGTTGACCAGGTGTGACCCTAGAATTTGTTTGTACGATATGGGTATCAAATTAAAGGTATTAATGAGGGTTTTAAAAGGGAGAGGTGGTAGTTGTATAAGGTGGTCGCCTTTTCGAGATATCGCCATAAAGGTGGACCAGGGGTGACTCTAGAATGCGTTTGTACGATATGGGTATCAAATGAAATGTGTTAAAGAGTATTTTATGAGGGAGTGGGCCATAGTTCTATAGGTGGACGCCATTTAGGGATATAGCCAAAAAGGTGGATCAGGGTTGACTCTAGAATGTGTTTGTACGATATGGGTATCAAATGAAAGGTGTTAATGAGTATTTTAAAAGGGAGTAACCCTTAGTTCCATAGGTGGACGCGGTTTCGAGATATCGCCACAAAGATGGACCAGGGGTGACCCTAGAATTTGTTCGTACAATATGGGCATCAAACGAATGGTGTTAATGAGTATTTTAAAAGGGAGTGTGCCTTAGTTCTATAGGTGGACGCCGTTTCGAAATATCGCCATAAAGGTGGACCAGGGTGACTCTAGAATGTGTTTGTACGATATGGGTATCAAATTAAAGGTATTAATGAGAGTTTTAAAAGGGAGTGGTGGTAGTTGTATATGTGAAGGCGTTTTCCAGATCGCGACCAAAATGTGGACCAGGGTGACACAGAACATCATCTGTTGGATACCGCTAATTTATTTATATATGTAATACCTGCCAAGATTTTAAGGGTTTTTTATTTCGCCCTGCGGAACTTTTTCATTTTCTTCTACTGAATATGGTGTCACAACCATTTTATAAAGTTTTTTCTAAAGTTATATTTCGTGTCAATAAACCAATCCAATTACCTCACCATGTTTCATCTCTTTTTTCGTATTTGGTATAGAATTATGGCATTTTTTTCATTTTTCGTAATTTTCGATATCGAAAAAGTGGGCGTGGTCATTGTCGGATTTCGTTCATTTTTCATACCAAAATAAAGTGAGTTCAAGTATGTACGTGAACTAAGTTCATTAAGGATATGTCGATTTTTGCTCAAGTTATCGTGTTAAGGGCCATGCGGAAGGACAGACGAACGACTGTGTATAAAAACTGGGCGTGGCATAAACCGATTTCGCCCGTTTTCACAGAAAACAGTTAACATCATAAAATCTATGCCCCTACCAAATTTCAAAAGGATTGGTTAATTTTTGTTCGACTTATGACGTTAAAAGTATCCTAGACAAATTAAATGAAAAAGGGCGGAGCCACGCCCATTTTGAAATTTTATTTTATTTTTGTATTTTGTTGCACCATGTCATTACTGGAGTTGAATGTTGACATAATTTACTTATATACTGTAAAGATATTAAATTTTTTGTTAAAATTTTACTTTAAAAAAATTTTTTTTTTAAAGTTTGCGTGGTCCTTCTCCGATTTTGCTAATTTTTATTAGGCATACATATAGTAATAGGAGTAACGTCCCTGCCAAATTTCATCATGATATCTTCAACGACTGACAAATTACAGCTTGCAAAAGTTTTAAATTACCTTCTTTTAAAAGTGGGCGGTGCCACGCCCATTGTCCAAAATTTTACTAGTTTTCTATTCTGCGTCATAAATTCAACTCGTCTACCAAGTTTCGTCGCTTTATCTGTCTTTGGTAATGAATTATCGCACTTTTTCGGTTTTACGAAATTTTCGATATCGAAAAAGTGGGCGTGGTTATAGTCCGATATTGTTCTTTTCAAGCAGTGATCTGAGATGAGTGCTCAGGAACCTACGTACCAAATTTCATCAAGTTACCTCAAAATTTACTCAAGTTATCGTGTTAACGGCCATGCGGAAGGACAGACGGACGACTGTGTATAAAAACTGGGCGTGGCATCAACCGATTTTGCCCGTTTTCGCAGAAAACAGTTAGCATCATAAAATCTATGCCTCTACCAAATTTCAAAAGGATTGGTTTATTTTTGTTCGACTTATGGCGTTAAAAGTATCCTAGACAAATTAAATGAAAAAGGGCGGAGCCACGCCCATTTTGAAATTTTCTTTTATTTTTGTATTTTGTTGCACCATGTCATTACTGGAGTTGAATGTTGACATAATTTACTTATATACTGTAAAGATATTAAATTTTTTGTTAAAATTTTACTTTAAAAAAATTTTTTTTTTAAAAGTGGGCGTGGTCCTTCTCCGATTTTGCTAATTTTTATTAGGCGTACATATAGTAATAGGAGTAACGTCCCTGCCAAATTTCATCATGATATCTTCAACGACTGACAAATTACAGCTTGCAAAACTTATAAATTACCTTCTTTTAAAAGTGGGCGGTGCCACGCCCATTGTCCAAAATTTTACTAATTTTCTATTCTGCGTCATAAATTCAACTCATCTACCAAGTTTCGTCACTTTATCTGTCTTTGGTAATGAATTATCGCACTTTTTCGGTTTTACGAAATTTTCGATATCGAAAAAGTGGGCGTGGTTATAGTCCGATATCGTTCATTTTAAATAGCGATCTGAGATGAGTGCTCAGGAACCTACGTACCAAATTTCATCAAGTTACCTCAAAATTTACTCAAGTTATCGTGTTAACGGACGGACGGACGGACGGACGGACATGGCTCAATCAAATTTTTTTTCGATCCTGATTATTTTGATATATGGAAGTCTATATCTATCTCGATTCCTTTATATATGTACAACCAACCGTTATCCAATCAAACTTAATATACTCTGTGAGCTCTGCTCAACTGAGTATAAAAACGGGTGAACGTGTATTCAGTGGTTGAACCAAATGGAGATCTTCTTCAATATGGTGAGTCTGAGTCATATAAGTTTTGTTTTGATTCTGGAGCTGAATGTTCTCTTTTAAAGAAACCCATTTCGGCTAAATTTAATGGAAAGCGAATTAACGATGTTGTAGTATTAAAAGGTATCGGTAATAGTGCAGCATGTGGTACGTTACAAGTTTTATCTAAAGTTGTAATAGGTGGCCATATTTTACGAATTTTGTTTCATGTTATTTCGGATTTTTATTTAAGTCAGGGTTTCGGTGTTATAATGACGTCTGACAAATTTGATATTTTTATCAAGAAATCAAAATTTAAATGCGTGCTCAGTTACAGTGAATATTGAGGATTTTGTTAGTAATGATAAAGAATTAGATATGTGTGATTAAAAATTGTTACTACAGTTGTTAAAAGAATATTCTAATTTGTAAGATTGATGGTATTCCACAAACGCGTGTCAACTCTGCTCGGCTAGATATACGTTTCATTGACCCAAATAAAACGGTACAGAGGCGACCTTACAGAGTTAGTTCAGAGGAAAAAGAAGAGTTAGAGTTAAATATCATTCGTCCAAGCTCTTCCCCTTTTGCCAGCCCAATTCTTTTAGTCAAAAAAAAAAAAATGGCTCTGGCCGTCTTTGTGTTTACTATAAATTCCAACACTATCTCTGACAAATACCCACTTCCTCTCATATCTGACCAGATATCTAGACTGCGTGGAGCAAAATACTTTTCTCGTCTTAATGTGGCAAGTAGATTTTATCAAATTCCCGTACATCCCGATTCTATAGAACGTACAGCTTTCGTTACACCAGAGGGACAGTATGAATTTTTGGCTATGCCTCTCGGTCTCAAAAATGCTCCTTCAGTTTTTCAACGGTCTGTTATGTCAGCTTTGTGTGATATTGCTCATTCTTTTATAATAGTCTATAAGGATGATATTATGGTAGTTGCGACCACTAAGGAGAAAGCGTTTGAATGGCTAAAAACTGTTATAGACGTTCTTAATAAAACAGGGTAGATGTTTCGCTAGTAAAGGTTTTCGTGATTTTTGTACCTCGCAAAAAATGGATTTACATTTAATAGCTACCGGTGCAAGTCGCGCTAATGTTCAAGTTGACCGTGTTATGAGCACCTTAAAGAATCTGCTAACTGCAGTTGAAATTGGTAATCGATCTTGGCAAGATGCACTATACGAAATACAATTGGCTTTAAATTCCACGGCCAATCGGGTAACTAAGACCAGTCCATTAGAACTACTTATAGGGAAATTGGCCCACTAGGCCTCATTCCAATTACTGATGAACGAAAACGATGTTACGAAAAATGCAGATTTGATAAAGACAAAGCTAAAATTGTTAAACATAATGTAGGCGATTACGTTTTACTTAAAAATGAAGAAAGACATCAGACTAAGTTCAGAGGTCCATTTTTAGTGACAGAGGTTTTAGACGGTGACAGGTATATGTTGAAATCATTAGCAAGTAAAAGAAAGTATAAGTACTCACATGAGTATTTGAGAAAACTGCCAGAAGGAGAATTTCCCACAGAGTTGGATATAGATGATGCAGTTAGCGAAAAATAAGATGAGAACATTTGGGACGTTGAAAAAGACCTCGATCAGGCTTATAGCTGTAGACCGCACCACATTCATTTTATGCAAGCACAAGTGCAAATATATTGTTTGACCATGGCGTGTGGGGTATTTAAAGATGTGGCGGGGGTCTGTGTGGTGGTCGTGTCGACCGTTTTATTGTTATATATGGTAACAAAAGCCTTATGGTGTGAAAGAAATATTGAGTAACTTGTGGGAGCTGTTGTCCTAAGCAATTGTTTTGTAATTTTAATCAATGATTTCGCCTATCAACATGTTACTAGAAATGGATCCCTGAACATAAAAAAAACCTGAACATAAAAAACAAAAAAAAATATTAAGTAATCTTGTTTTTCACTACAGACTCATTTAGTCTATGTGAGGTGCTAATGGACCGGCTAGTTCAACATAATCTTGTTTTTGTTTATGTTAAATACACCCGAGGGCGTGTGATAGTCAGGAAGGCCGTGTCGGTACATTCAACTACTGTGTTAGAATCTACTTTGCATATTTGGTATTGTGTCATTGAATTAAATTTGCAACATAGTATGCGGTGAAAGGCACATGTGATCTTTCCTTTTTTACTGAGATATTATTTTGCTAGAAGCAAGGTAGAGCAATATTGCTCTATCGAATGTGACCCTGAGTGATGTGTAAAAGAGAGTTTTATGATGAAAGCACTTGTTGAAATTGCAAAGAGTATATGATGAAAATATATGATTCAGATATGTGGAGTTAGTTGAAATACGTGATTGAGATTTTTGAAGAGTTAGTTTTTATACTGGCAGCAATATATAATACGCTTCATAAAACAAATATTAATCGTGACGCCTTCATAACATAATCGTGTCAGCGAAACGGAATCAAATGAAAACGTCGAGGTAACTCCGACATATATATATTGATTTAATGATATAATAAAGCGGATGATATTTTGTTTGTTTGTCTGTTTGTTTGAATTCTTCCTGAGATGAAAAGGCATTTTAAACTATTTATTAGAGATAGTGATACCTGCAATAAAAATAAATATGAAATTCCAATAGGGGTGGCGCCTATTCCAAGCAAGGAGGAACTTAAAATGTTTAACAGTAATAGACGCATATGCAAAGTTTTTAGTGATAAAGAGAATTGCTTGTGATAATGATCCAGGATTTGGTTCAGTCCACTTTAAGCCTCGCAGAAAGAATGCATATACAAATAAAATATTGCGATCCAAAGCATTCAACGACTAATGGACAAGTGGAAAAGGCACATTCCACGGTAATTGAAATCGCAAAATGCATTAGGGAGGAGTTTGAAATAGTAAACGATATAGAGGTGATAAGCAGGGCAGCCCAGCCATATAACAAAACAATACACTAGATTCCGCGTTTTACAAAGGAAATTTATCAATCAATATACATTCAACCCATACCCAATGTAAATCAAGCAGAAATTTATATACAAGGAAAAGAAATTTTATCTCTTAATGATGTTACATAAAAAAGACTTTCTTAAAATGTATTGAAAATTTGTTTAAGAGTAAGATGCACTGTAAATTTAAGAATAAAAACCAATCAAATGTAATCGATGCAAGAATCAATCTATTGTAGCATTATGCGTCATACCCACCTATGCAATACACTTGCGGCATTACGCATCATGAACTTATATGCCAAATACTTCTTAGTAACAATCATATTACAATATTATACAACATAAATTATTGAACTAACACAGCGGTTAGCTAACATCAATGGAATGCCGAATATGAAACCCTTGTCCGTTCACAGCTAATAAATTCTGCTTATTATTTACATACAACCAATAATGCGAATTAACCAAATACTCACATTGATATGCTGACTTTGCAAGCATGCATACAAATCTACATGTATGCATAGCATTAACCAAATTACTCGCATTGATCTGCTGACGTTGCAAGCAGGCATACAAATCTACATGTATGCAAGCATGCATACAAATCTACATGTATACAAACCTACATATATGTATAGGTTAAGTAAATTACTATAAAACCACGGCCTTTAAGCTCATTATTATTAACATAATATAAAAGAGAAAGAATTTATTTAATAAAAAGAATTAATGTTTGACTACCAAACCCTTCACATCTTTTTATTCTAAATCAAACATTTCATGGCGATCCTGCCAGCCTGATCTTAAATTAGCTGAAAATTTCCTCTTAAGCAAAATTAGCTAGATCTAGCTGGAGGAAAAGATCCTGGCAGATTTGGCTAAAAATCTGAAAGGTCCTGCCAAGTTTAAAACATAGAGAAACATTTTTTTTTTGAGATCATGTTGGATAAAAATCCTGCACAGAGGAAAAGGAGCAATAATTACATCGCAAGCTAGATCAACCCAACGTAACTTGGTATAACAACTACCAATAATATTTTAACGGACTTTTGGCAAATTCGAATAAACTCATGGTGGTTATCTGGATCAATTAGTTATGAACGTTTGTTTGAAGCAAACTAATGGAAGCTCAATAATAAATTAAACGCATAAATGGAGTGGAATAATCATAATATGTGGTCGGACCCTAAATAAATAAAGAGTAGCAAACCAACAGGATATAATGGACAATACGACTGGCAGCGAATGTTATGTATATTAGGTATATTTAAATTATTTAAATTTTTAGAATCAATTGAGCGGCCTTTAAGGACGCTAAACCATTAGCAAAAACGAAAGTTTTTGCTTAGGAATTTTTTCTTTAAATAGGAATTAAAAAGTAAATATAATGTAAAACACTTCTTTACACAAAAAAAAAATTTTAAGCAAGAAAATCAAAATGTACTAAATTTTAAAGATTTTTTTTTGCTTGAAACAAAAATATAACATAAAAATCTACTTTGTTAAAATTAAAAAAAAAAGAAGAAAACTACTTTTTTGAACAATTCAGCTAACTTTTCATGCTTAGGCATTTTTTGCTTAGGCATTTTTTTAAATATGGTAGGATAAACAAATTTTTTTCAAAAGCTTTGAAAATGACACAAACTAAACCAACACCCTGTAAAGTAAATTCAAAAAAAAAAATCGATTTCAATTTTAGTAAAACAAGAAATGTCAAAAATATTAATTTTAAAAATAATTTTTTTGTAAATGCCCTATTGAAAAAAAAAAAATGTTTCTAAAAGAATTTAAAAAAAAAAAAAAAAGGATATTAACGCTATCGACGAAAATGGCATAAAAATTAAAAATATTTTGTAAATCAAAGAAAAAATTAATTATATTAAAATGCCCAAAATTTTAAATTTTTCCGCTAAGAACAAGCATTTTCTTAGATTTTAATAATGTTAACTAAACAAACAAGTAAAATTAGAATTTTTTTTAAGAAAAAATTTTAAATATCTAAATCATAAATGACAAAATTCTAAAGTAAAACAAAAACTAAAATGGTAGAAATAAATTGTTAAAATTGCTATTGTTGAATTCCTAATACAACCCTGCAAACCAATCGTGCATTTCACTCAATTTCTATGTACTATGTATACTTTGTATATAAGGCTAATGTACTTTACAATAACTGAAGAGATTAGCTGTATAGACATCATACCACTTTATTGTAACAGTAAGTTGAAATAAAGAGTTTAACCAGAACGGTCACGCGTTTTAATTCCGTTGCGCTTAAAATCTCACAATTGGTTATGGGCCCAGGTAGTAAAATCTGGTAAAATCTTTAATTCGGAAAAAATTAAAGACTAATTAAAGACAATTTGTTGTGTTTTTCGGTTGTTTTGCTTATCCGGTGTTAAAAGCAATAATCGCGGTATAATGGCGAATGTGTTATCGAATATTGAGAAGTTAAGTAGTGATAATTATTCTACTTGGTGCATACAAATAAAAAGTTTGCTAATTACGTTAGATTTGTGGTCTGTTGTAGTGGATTCTCCTCCAGAAGCAGAGGAAGCAAAAACAGCATGGTTGATAAGTGATAGAAAAGCACTTGCAACTATCACTTTGAGCGTTAAACCTAGTGAGCTTATACACATAAAAAGCTGCGTTACAGCAAAAAGTGCTTGGGACGTTTTTAGCGGTCTTTACAAATCAGACACGGCATGTCGCAAAGTAAATTTGTTTAAAAAATTAATTCGCTTTAAATTTTCAAGTAGCGGTAAATTTTCGGTCCAATTAAAAGAATTTTGCTGTATAATAGACGATTTAAAGGAAGTTGGCATAACAATGGAAGACGATTTTTTATCCATTTTGCTCTTATGTTCGTTACCAGACGAAATGGAAAATTTTGTGGTGGCAATCGAAAGTAGGGACACATTGCCAAAGTTGGACAAACTCACAGCAAAAATATTGGAAGAAGAACAAAGACATGGCGACAAGAGCAGCGGTGGAGAAATAGTTTTTTCAGCAAACGAAGCGCGAAGACGGTACGGAGCTGGAAGTAGCAAAAATGTAAGCAGCAGCAGAGGTGGTAGCGGTGATACCGACATTGGAAGCGGCAAAGGTGCGAGCAGTGAAATCAGCGCAGGTGGTGGCAGAGGGTTTGGCAGCAGTAATGATACGAAGACAAGGCAGAAAGAAAATAGAAAAACTAACGAGCCAGGCAAATACAACAACGTTAAATGTTTTCGTTGTGGGCGGAGAGGGCACATACGCTCACAGTGCTCTTCTTCAGGTAACAATTCGTTGGTAGATGAAAAAGCTTGGTCATTATTTGAGAGAGATGGCGATTTCAGCGGAACTTGGATCATTGACAGCGGGGCGACGTCGCATATGTGCAAAAATGCAAATAGTTTTGTTTCGCTTGTTCCTCTTAAACATAAAATTATTTTAGCGTCGGGTTCGTGCATTTATGCAAAAGGAAAAGGCACGGTAGAATTAAAAACAAATTTTAAAACAATGAAATTGCGAGATGTTTGGTATGTGCCTGATCTTCACTCAAATTTTTTTTCTATCAGCAAAGCAAGTGAGGGTGGTAATGTCGTGACGTTTGCACAAAATAGCGCGGTTATAAAAAATAAAAACAAAGACACTATTTTAACTGCTAAATTGGAAAGCGGAACCTATGTAGCAAATGTATTAGCTAGTAAAACTATAGAAAGCGTAAATGCTGTTAGTGATGATGTGAGTGACTGGCATAGGCGGTTTGGCCACATAAATGCAAATGATTTAATAAAATTAACAAAAACAAATATGGTGAATGGTTTAACTCTAAAATTTCCTAAGAAAATTGACTGTTTTACATGTGCAGTTTGTAAAATCCATGGTAAGCCTTACGCAACTTATGGTAAAGTTTATACGAAAGATGTCTTGGAGTTGGTGCATACAGACTTATGTGGACCGATAGGTATTAACTCGGTGGGTGGCGCATCATACTTCATGACATTTATAGACGATTATTCGCGATATACAGCGGTTTATTTTTTAAAAAACAAATCCGAAGCGTTTGAAATGCTTAAACTTTTTACTGCGATCGCGGAGAAGCAGACAGGCCGCAAAATAAAAACAATTCGTAGCGACAATGGGAAAGAATTTGTCAATTCCCAGGTCAAGAATTTTCTTAATGCGCGGGGTATTCGACACCAAACTACGGTTCCGTATAGTCCTCAACAAAACGGCATTGCTGAAAGGGCCAACCGGACATTGGTCGAGATGGCGCGATGTATGCTAAACGCGTCTGGGTTGCCTCAATCGTTGTGGGCAGAGGCGGTGAGTACGGCGGTATATATCCGGAACAGGTCACCTACGAAGATTTTGGAATCTGTAACGCCTTATGAAAGGTGGAATGGACGAAAGCCAAGCGTGTCACATTTTCGAAGTTTTGGTTGCGATGCAGTGGTATTGCAAAAGGGTTCGAAGCCGCGTGGAAGTAAATTTTTGCCAAAGGGAATTAAACTAAAGTTCGTTGGTTATCATGCGTCAACAAAGGGGTATCGATTAATTAATTTGGAAACAAATCGAGTAACAATTGCACGCGATGTTATATTTTTTGAGAGGTCTTTTGAGACAAATTCAAGAGATGAGGAAAACCGGGAAGAACCATTTTTTATCAGCGAAGAATCATTTTTAAGCAAAAATAAACACGTAATGAGTGACGATACGGTTGAAGAAGATGAGGAATGCGACGACGAAGAAAAAAAACAAGTAGATGAAGAAAAAGAAGTAGAAGAAGAAGAAGGGGAAGATACCGAGTCAGATTATGAAGAGGTAGCGATGGCTAACAATAAGCGAAAGCGAGGTAGGCCAAAAATCATTCGAACTGGGAGTGTAGGAAGACCAAGAAAGGTTTACTGCATGGAAGCTGATGCCGATTTGTTGAATAGTGTTGTTGACGATCCTAGAACGGTGAAAGAAGCATTAAACTCGTCAGAGGCGGAGAAATGGAAGGAAGCCATGAAGCTGGAATATGACTCGTTAATGCGTAATAGCACTTGGGACTTGGTAGACAAACCGGTCAATAAAAATATCATTGGTTGTAAATGGGTATTTACTATAAAACGGAAGCCCGATGGTACGGTTGAAAAATACAAGGCAAGATTAGTTGCATTGGGGTGTTCACAAAAGTACAATGTTGACTATAATGAAACATTTGCTCCGGTGGTACGTCATTCAACGATTCGTTTACTGTTGGCGTTAGCGGCAAAACACAAATTGGTTGTAAATCATGTGGACATTGTTGCAGCATACTTAAATGGGGATTTGGAAGAAACGGTTTACATGTATCAACCACCAACGTTCAAAGACGCAAATCATCCGAATAAAGTGTGCAGGCTCAGAAAGGCTTTGTACGGTCTGAAACAAGCTGGTCGTGAGTGGAACAGGAAAGTCACAGATATATTGTCGAAAATGGGGTTCTTGAGATGTAGGTCGGACCCATCCGTTTATATTCGTCGCGATAAAAACAATATTAATATCATCAGTCTATATGTCGACGATATGATAATAGCGAGTTCCAGTACACAAGAAATGCAGGCAGTTATCAAATCATTAAATAAGCACATCGAGGCGGTCGATCGTGGTCCAATATCTTTTTATCTTGGGATGGAAATTGAAAGAGAGGGTGATCGTGGTGACATAACCATACATCAAAAGAGATACGTCGAGCAACTACTTCAGCAATGGGGCATGGCTGACTGTAAGTCAGCAGCAACTCCATGGGCACCGGGTACGGTTTTGCGAAAGTGAGACAAACAATGCGACACGTTAGAAACAAAAACCTATCAGAGCTTAGTTGGTGGGCTCATGTATCTGGCTGTCATCTCTCGTCCAGATATTGCGCATATAGTTTCCAAACTGTCGCAATATAATTCGCATCCACATAAAGAGCATATGCAAGCTGCAAAATACGTGCTGAGATACCTAAAGAAAAATCCTGTCGGTAAATTAACTTTTTCTGCTAATTGTAAAAATTTTGTATGTTTCACAGATGCAGACTGGGGTTGCGATAGCGGCGATAGGAAATCCTTCACAGGATACCTTGTTCTAATGGCAGGCGGCGCTGTATCCTGGGAGTCTCGCAAATAGTCTGTGGTTGCCTTAAGTTCAATGGCGGCCGAATATATTGCGTTGTGTCAAGGTACTAAAGAGACGGTGTTCCTTCGTGGACTTTTAGGCGAGTTGGGCTATCATGAATATGCAGAAGGTCCTACGTCAATTTTGTGTGACAATCAAAGCGCGCAGTTCATGGTAAAAAATCCAATGGTGCAAAAGCGAAGCAAACATATCGACATTCGCTATCACTATATCCGTGAAATGTATGAATGCTAGTGTTGGGAACTATCGAATGAATTCAACTATCGATAGTTAGTTACTGAATGATTTTAACTATCGAACGAATTTTTTCATTCATTCATTCATTCATTTGATTTGTTCTTTAGCTTGCCAGAAGCCAAAAGAACAATCTCTGGATTGTTTTAGTTACCCCTCGGGGTAGCTAAAGAACAAACATATATAAGACAAAAAACGTCGTGTTCCAATGAAACGTGATCCAGATACGGCTAGAGATTTAACATGCAAATGCGACAACAATGTGAACCATATGGATCAATTTGTTGTTGCATTTGTATGTTAAATTTCTATCCGTATCTGGATCACGCTACATTGGAACGTAACAAAAACGTTAAATATGACTAAAATGGTGTAAATTTTGCTTCAAGTAAATAATGAAAATATTCAATTTAAATGCCTTTGTTACATGTTATGCAAAGCGCATGAATGATATGCAAATGACCTTGGTTCGCAACCCACTGAGTTTTTTGGTCTCCCCAAACCTGTGGGGAGATTTTATGCCTCTACAACAACAACAACAGGAAAGAGGGTTACTTAAGATGGTTTTTTATCTGTATTATTCAAATCTGTTTCAGAGGCATTATTGATTGCCTTAACTTATACATAAGCTACTGTTTTTTTTTTTTTTTCAAAATTCAGGTCACGTTTAATTAATATAAAAATTGCACATTAAATTTCACTTATAAAAGAAACATAAAACAAATATTTCAAGCACTTAAATACTAAAAGTCGCTATAGTTGTTCTAGCCAAAATCGGATAGTGCATGAGGGTCTATATTAAATTTTCGCCGCAGAGATGGCAACTGATTGCGTTATTAAACCCCTAAAAAAATTTATTGTAAAGTAAATAACACAAGTATGTACATCGAGTTGACATGAAAAATACCTTCAATGTTTAAATTGCTGTTCAAAAATATTATCATATCTAGTTTATCTCCTTTAAGTCGGTTTCTCCTGTCGTTAATTATTTGCCCTGCTTTCGAGAAAACTCGTTCTGACGGAACCGATGTTGCGGGTATACATAAATATTTTTTCGAAAGCATATATAGTTCCGGAAATGTTGACTGGCTACGATTCCAATAGTCTGGGGGATTATTTGAGCGATCAACAAAATTTTGCCTTAGATATTTCTCCAACTGAATATTTGCATTGACATTGGGCGCGTTTTGACAAATTGTTTTTGCTTCAGCAACTCTTACATCGAGAAGGTCCCAGAGAGATACTTCGCTTTTATCGACCGATGCTTCTCTTGGGGTGTTGGTAGAAACACTTGTGTTTTGTTGCCGTATTAGGGAAGTTACTCCTTCCACTAGCCATTTTGTTGTATTATTTGCATTAATTTCCTTACCGAACGCAATTTTTTTAAACCTAGGATCTAGGAATGTTGATTTGGCGCACATTTTGTCAGACTCCAACTGCCCTAATCGTATCCAAACTACCTCTAACAATCTGCTCTTCAAACTTTCTCCCTCTACAGTTTTCATTTTGCGATTTCGTACTGCGTATTGAAGACCTCTGATCAGGGGGCACTACCAGTGACATCGTGGGATAATTTTCTCCTGACAATTCGGTTGTCATAGCCTCTACGGGCTTGAAAAGATTAGTGTAGTCCAACAATGTTTCCCATTCTGATGAATTGAGGAAATCAGGAGCATTTGGTAAAGAAGTTATTATGGCAGAGAGTGGTTTTTTTACCAAGCATATGCGCTCCATCATTATAAGGGTGGAATTCCACCGGGTAGGGACATCTTGTTTTAACCTCAGTTCAGTAACGCCCATTTGCTTTTGCATATTTTTTAATTTTTCCGTCGCTTGAGAACTATGGTTAAAGTAAGTGACTATGGCACGACACTTGGCAGTAACTTGTGGAACAGCTTTGATGGCATCAATTACACATAAATTTAATGTGTGCGCTACACATGGGTGGTGGTGCTTCTGTAGCATTTCAATTATAGTCTTTTTAATATTAGCCCCGTTATCACTTACTACAGTAACTATTTTGTCAAAAACGGACCACTCATCAAATATTAACTTCAATTCTGTAGCTATATTTTGGGAGGTATGATTTCCTAAGATTTCCTTTGTTGATAACGATACGAAAGCCATTACAGACTGTTTCTTTTTCAGCATATCAGTGCAACCTAATGCCAATACAAAAGGGATACACAAGACCAGTGCGAACTTATATTACTTTAGGCATCGAATAAAATTAAAAACTTAAACTGCGATGAGTAGTAAAATTCAAGAATGCGTCTAAAGTAAACTGACCTCAACTTCAACTTCAGTTGAAGCTTTTATCGAAAAACCGGACATAAGTGGGAGAGGTGTTATCCATTATATAGTTGAACTGTAGGAACTTTGCGCACTTAAATGGGTTTCGGGTTTGATGAAAAGTTTTACAGTCACACTTGGAAGTGATCGTAATACTTTTAAATGTGTTTCGATCTCTAAAATTCCATTGTTCTTTCCATCTGCTCTGTTGATTTGACATTGAGAGTTGGAAGTAAAACATATGACCTTTTAATATATCATACAAACTTGATCAGAAGATCTCCCATAAGCTCTTGACAGTTAATTCATGATGTATTACTAATGGTCCCAAGTTATTATTTACTAAAATATGTCAGGGGATATAATAGGAGTCGGCCTAGAACCTGAAGGTGCTAATCCAAGCGAGCCGGATTCATATATTCTAATTTACAATCCATAACAGCAACATTCTTCTTATCATAGTGGTCTAATTTTTAGGCCAAAACAAACATAGTGAGTAACAATTTTTCGTAATTGTATTTAGAAATCCATTGTTTTAGCGAAGTGTTTACATAAATAAGGTGTAATACGATAGTTTTGTTGTTCTTGCACATTTTTCGAAAGTCTTCAGTAGCGCTGCACAGGCGAAAATCCTTGTTGGATATGACGCGAATTCAAATAGTTTGTTTTAACAAAGACCTGTTTCAAATTTTTTTGGAACAAATTAAACATACTTATATGATGGAAACATCAATAATATAAACGCAATAGTTAAGCACGACCTTACTTATGGAAGCCCACGCCAAAGATACCCAAATATGAATCTCTGTAATTAAATCCGGTAAAGGTCCATCGATATTCACCTACTGGTTTAGATGAAAAAATGACTAAAACTACCATATTTCACTCCTGAAAAATGCAAAAAAACCACATTTTTCTGGGACAACATTGGTGAAAAATTTTCAGATAGCCGAATGATAGAACAAAGAAGAATTTAGAGCGAGACAATTGACGGCTTACTTCACCTGGTTATTCCACCATGGTTCTGAGGAAGACGGATGCTTACGGCGTAGATGGTCATTTAAATTTGATGTGTTGCCAGAAAATTTAAAATTTTTTTTGCATATATGGCATTTAACTTCATTGCCATTTTTGGTAAAAACTCCCAAACGGAAGATCTCTTCAATTCAGGCCGTATTATAAATATCTACACAAATGAAATCGTTAAAATCACTTCCTCAGTTAAAAATATTTAATAATTACCACGCTTAAAACGTTTGTCGATTAGGTTGACGTATGCTAAATTTATTTTAATATCTTTTTAACACTGATATATGCACAGCAAAAATTTAAATAGAACGAACGATTCGAAGAAATAGTAATGAGCGAATCATTCATACCAAAAACTAGTAATTCGAAAAAATAGTAATGAACGAATCATTCATAACTAAAACTAGTAACTCGAAAAAATAGTAGTGAACGAATCATTCATACCTAAAACTAGTAACTCGAAAAAATAGTAGTGAACGAATCATTCATACCTAAAACTAGTAATTCGAAAAAATAGTAATGAACGAATTTCAAATGACTATCGAATGAATGAAAATTAGTGAACTATCGAATAACTCGATAGTTTTCATTCGATAGTTCCCAACACTAATGAATGCGGGCATATCGAAGTGGAATATGTACCAACAAATGAGAATGCAGCGGACATACTTACGAAACCATTGGGAAAGCAGAAGCATATTTATAATTGCAAATTAATGAACTTAAATATTTAAATTTGAAAGTTTCATGCACAAATTTGGTTTGAAGGGGCGTTTGTTGAATTCCTAATACAACCCTGCAAACCAATCGTGCATTTCACTCAATTTCTATGTACTATGTATAGTTTGTATATAAGGCTAATGTACTTTACAATAACTGAAGAGATTAGCTTTATAGACATCATACCACTTTATTGTAACAGTAAGTTGAAATAAAGAGTTTAACCAGAACGGTCACGCGTTTTAATTCCGCTGCGCTTAAAATCTCACAGCTATTAATTAAATAAGGTAAATTTATTAAAAATCAATGAAAGTCAAGTGTAAAATGGAATGCATAGGATAAAAGAATAAAATCGAAAAATTTTATTAAAAATTAAATTTAGTTCATTACTCATAGAAGCAGGAAGATAATTATATTTCAAAATGTCTTGGTGGACAAAAATAGCCCAAGGCATTATGATAGCCATAGCTGGCTACGAGGTAGGTAAAGAAAGCTCTGAAACAACAGATAAAAAGATAATCAAGCATGAGCGACCAACTAAGGTAAATACAGAAAACACTCCGAACATCCCAGATGTTTGGTTAGCAGTTATAGGTGGTGTATTCATGCTATTGATCATCACAATAGCTATGATGCTCAAAAACTATATGAAGCACAAATTTAGGCAGGTAAAACCGGCCACAACTCGTATCTAACCCATTACCTAAACCAAATCAAAGCTGAGGAAGAGCGATAAACAATTCGAGTAAATCTCAAATAGCAAACCTAAAAATGTCAAAATCGACAGTAAAGGCAGCCCTGCCTAAAGCGAACAGCAAATCAAAAATTTGCATAACACCTCTGAATGCTCCTGACAAAAATGGTCATGAAGAAATAGGAAATTCTAGAACAGTGGAAATAGGCAAAAACTAAGACAAAAACAAAAAAAAAAAAATACAAAACTATTAAAACCAGCCCATAACAAAAAAAAATTATGAAGAAAAGTCACAAAGAGAACTTATATATAAATATAGATATAATAAAGCGCTATATAAAAGAAAGGAAAGAAAAATGTTAGCGTAGAAAATTTTCAAGCAACCAGATTGTTGAGGAAGTTATTGACTTAGGACAATATTCGACCAGGCATAAAAGAAATGCCGGCAATCCATGACTTGAAATTTATCAGGAAAACACAGTTGTCCTGAGGGACAAATTGGTGAAAATAATTGAATATTTACTGCAGTAGGCGAATTTATAAAATAATAATTGGTACCCAAATTCTCTAAGATCAAATAATTGCACTAACCAAAGAGGTTGTGCATGTGACAATCCCGGTATAAAAATAAAAATAATTCTTCATAAAAGTCATGACGATTCTGTCTTGGTGGCCGCCGCAGAAATCGCATGACACATAAGATCAAAGATATTGCTGGAAAATAGGGAAATTATTAAAAATTTAAAGATACGAAATTTTTTTTTACACCCACTGTACCTTCCACTTATCCATTAATAAAACTACTATCAATACATAACTACCCCGCTCTTCCATCAGCAACCCCCCCTCTATTGTAAATACAATTTATTACAGATTTACTTTATTATAAACGAAAAAAAATCTCAAGTAAAAAAAAAAAATCCTTTTTCCTTGAATAATACAAAATAAAATAATTTATTACCTAGGTCTCATAAGGTCATATTTTTCTATATTAGGGAAGTACTCTACGTTAGCTCCAATAGATTAGAAAATATTAATAGGAAAATAGTTTGCATAAGTTACTAAATAATGGTAGGATAAAAATGGTAGGAACAATAAAAATAATTTAGAAACTAGTAATAGAAGCAATAAAGATAAGGAATTAGTAGTCCATCTAAGATATCTCTTGAAAATAATCTAAACATAAATATTCCAATTTACTCAGTTATTTAATAATAATTCGTATCTGAGCAATTGAAAACAAAATTTTTTTTCTGCTTCATCTTTCCATATAAATATTAGAGAATAATAATGAGCTTAAAGGCCGTGGTTAAATAAAACACAATGTTTAAAATTTCATTGGTTTTTTTTAATTTGTCAATATTTCGGCTTCAGTCTGAAGCCATCTTCAGGAACTTGTGGTTATTCTTTATCGACGTCGATAAAGAATAACCACAAGTTCCTGAAGATGGCTTCAGACTGAAGCCGAAATATTGACAAATTAAAAAAAAAACCAATGAAATTTTAAACATTGTGTTTTATTTAACCACGGCCTTTAAGCTCATTATTATTAACATAACGTAAACGCATAAGGCTATAAAAATTACCAAAAATATTAGAGAATAATTTAAAAAAAAAGCGGATTTTAAGTGAGTGCACACATTTAAAATCCGGCTATAAAATATATACAGTAAATACAATAAGTAAATTAAGTAAAATAATCATTAAACTTAAAATTTTGAAAAAAAGGGATATGCGTAAAATGTAAACAATAAAAATATCAAAGTCAGCAAATCAGAAGCAAAGCAAACAACATCTTTCACTACAATATCAAGTTACAGTGAAATATCAAAATCATTGAAAATACGACAAAGAGTCTTATACAATTGTACACAAAACAATTATATAACCCTCTTTTTCTAAGGCGGATGGTGTAGCATTATGCGTCATACCCACCTATGCAATCCACTTGCGGCATTACGCATCATGAACTTCTATGCCAAATACTTCTTAGTAACAATCATATTACAATATTATACAACATAAATTATTGAACTAACACAGCGGTTAGCTAACATCAATGGAATGCCGAATATGAAACCCTTGTCCGTTCACAGCTAATAAATTATGCTTATTATTTACATACAACCAATAATGTGAATTAACCAAATACTCACATTGATCTGCTGACTTTGCAAGCATGCATACAAATCTACATGTATGCATAGCATTAACCAAATTACTCGCATTGATCTGCTGACGTTGCAAGCAGGCATACAAATCTACATGTATGCAAGCATGCATACAAATCTACATGTATACAAAGCATGTATACAAAGCATGTATACAAACCTACATGTATGCATACCCCATTACCAATGTACATATTTTTAGTTTAATAGTATTAAGATAATTATCAATGTATAGGTTAAGTTAATAACTATAAAAGAGAAAGAATTTATTTAATAAAGGGAATATTGATCTGACCATCAAAGTCAACACATCTTCTTGTTTATTAACTTTTCACTATGTATTGTGAGCACGGATTTGGTTCCTAAAGTCTCTTTGTTGATCGTAATATCAGTAAGATGTACTCACATAGAATGGCCTGGTAGTTAAATTCTTGAGGATAACAATTGGCAACAATTGGTTTCACAAATTCCTACTAGGGTTAAAGTTACAAAACATAGTTCAGTGGCAACACCTGTGGCAAACGGTCTAACTGCGTGCATGATGGGTTTGAGAAAATGAGGAGATAAAGAGGAGAGCACGATCGATTTCCGCCAAATTGATCTCTTTCTTTCTGGTTGGAGACATCAAGGTGTTAAGACGTATCAAAAAGTTTAATTTTATTTCGATGGTGCGTGGTCACCCAAGCCACGCGTTCGTTTAGATATTTTTAAAGAAACAATAAACTCAGAAAATAAAAACCTCAAATCCTCAATGGATGTAAAAGCCCCGGAAGGCATCGAATATACCCGGTAAGCAGACGCAGCGGTTCCAGAAACATCGGATCGACGAGCAGTTCCATCAGCAAAAACAGAACCACGTGTGCCCGAGCAATTTACTCAGGCTTTGGAAGTTATTAGGATGCCTAAGTAGCGTAAAAGTATGTTCAGCGATTTTACTAAATTAAAGTAGGATTTATGTTTCGAAAATATAAAAACAAAATTGTTGTTCACGAAATAAGTTATTAAAAGTACATAGATCATATCTATGCACACATAGGTATATATATACATATCTACATGTATAATGAAATGTTTAGTAAAGATATAAATTGAATTGTACTATTCTAAAATGAATTGGTGCTAAATTTTTATTTAAAAAGGATGTGAGGTGATCTAGGTCTTCGTTCAGGTATGGTTGGGTTTTGGGATTTTTTTTGCTTGTTGCAAGTTACCTGTCAATGGTTGGGTAGGAGGAGAGTCGGTGCAGTTCCAAATTTTCTTCATGTCCGTCTGTCCGATAATACTGGGGAGTTTTTTTTGGGGTTAAAGATTTTTTTTGGATTTTCTGGTTAAATTTTTTTTGTGTGCATGATTTTTTTTGTGAAATGGGTAAAGCTTGTACATTAGTGGCAAGCAAGAACCACCCCAATCCGGCGAGCTTAGACCAGGCTAACACTGGCATGCACGCTTCGCTACGTACAAGGCCTCGTCAGAGGTGATCCGTACTTGTGGTACTATCATTTTATCCATATTTCCATCACAGTATCACAATTGTACTTCCAACCATTTTACTATTAATGGAAGTTATTTGGTACGTTTTGAAAATTGTAATGTTGAAATTGATAATGTACTTAACTTATATGTACCGTAAGCCGCTGGCAGTGCAATTATTGCCAAATTCAGTTAAGTTAATTAATATAACAATTATGCAAAATTTAAGTATGGAAGAAATAGATTTACAAAATATTGGAAACGTACGGCAAATAACAGAATTCAACTATGAAGCCAAAAAGAGTAAAATGATGAATCGTGGTCTGATAGCCTTCGCAATTTTAATAATAGTAGCTTAATAATTTGTAAATGGCGAGAAAAAAAGAACACCCAAGTTAAAGTTAATATCGAACCAATTCCTATGGAAAAACAAACAATGTCCATTGATCAAATGATGGAAAGGTCCAATTACTATTCATCTTTGAGTCGGAATGCTTCATCTAAAAAGGGGGAGTTAAGGAAAGCAACAGTTTCCCACCAAAATCGCTGACCATTAACTTTTTCAGCTACGCGACTAACTTAGCTTCCCACGTATCTTTTAACATTCCAAAATGTGCACCTGCATATGTGGATTCAATTTCATACTCTTCATATTCTTTGAAATCATCAACAAAGTAAATTCAAATACATACTACATACATACATACACACACAAGTAAACTAACTTAAACAGAAATAGAACAAAGAATTGTACACTGCAGCGGTATAAGCTTAGGTTAATATTTTTATTTGCTACTCGTAATAAAGTGAGACTCAATTTGGAGTTGCAATTGAAAAGTCGACACCGCGAGTTTATTTGTTCGTGGCAACATATACTCCACGGAAAAAAAATTAATTCTTACCGCCATTTGACAAATTTTGTAAATATGCCCAGGTGAAAATGATAGCTTCCAAGGCAATAGAGCACATTAAAGACCCAATCAGAGAATTAATGATCACTTTCGGAATGCCAAAGCTTGTTGTTGTTGTTGTTGTAGCGATTAGGTTACCCCCGAAGGCTTTGGGGAGTGTTATCGATGTGATGGTCCTTTGTCGGATACAGATCCGATACGCTCCGGTAACTGCACCATTAAGGTGCTGGCCCGACCATCTCGGGGAAAAAGCCAAAGCTTGTCATAATTGAGAACGAAAAATCTCTTAATTCCGCCTCAATACATTCCTTACTCGGAGACCAAATGTCAATTGATATTTAGACCACACCACCCTACAGCAGCACAAGTAATGGACAGGTGAAAGATTTCACAGTACACTTTCTGAAATCATGAGATGTCTCAAAGCATATCAAACGGCGATGACATTCGAGGATCTTCTATTCAAATCAGTACAAAAATACAATTCCTCAATACATTCAACAACAAGGAGTATACCAATAGACATATTTTTTTTGGAAATAGAGCTTTTAGTGACCCACAAGAGCTGGAAAAACAAAGACAGCATAACATTGCCTTACTTAAGAAAAAACAAGAACTAGACCTCACATATCATTACAAATATAGACAGGAGAGCAGGGTCTTCTCACCGGGAGAAGTCATTTATGTTAAAAAAATAAAAGATTAGGTTCGAAACTAACTCCAAAGTATAAAAAGGAGACGGTTTCTGAAAAATTCACAAGGCCCTAATAAAAATTTAAGATTTTTCCCTTCTTCCTTTCAGGTAAAAATGGACCACTATACATTTTTCATCTTTTGCATTATAATTACAATTTACTCTTCGGACGTACAAGCCTTAGACTACAGCAAATCGCAACTAGTAACGATATACAATGGACAAGCGAAAATACAAGACGGTACATTCAGATTCATTCATCTTATCGACTTAGAGAAATACTGTAGGAATACATACTTATGGTATTACGTTATGGCGTAGGGTACACTAAGTTGTACATATGTGAACACAGCCAAAGTACTGGCTATACCCTATGCTTATGTTTATAAAATAGCGAGTAAGATTCGTTTGTAAAAAACTAGAGAATAAGAAAATACGATGTACACGCCATTTTGGAAAAATAAAGGAGATTCATTCGATTTTGGATACCAACGTGATCGCAAGTTCTTTATTATTCCTCGTGGAAACACATACTATTGCATCAGAAGTGGTGCGCGAAACCACCCTGACATTTTAAAAAGCAAAAAAGTTAAGTAAAAACAAGTTTAAACGATGAACAAAACCAATGAAATAATAAATGCCGAGAGATAAACGCTATTGCAACTTAAAGCGTGGTACACAACAGCGGGAGTGAATGCGAGCGGCGCTAACGCTTCTTTAGCGGCACGGCTGAGTGAGCTCCCTGCAGAGGCGCGCGGACTTTGTCCTGGTGATGGCGTTCCCGAAGGAAGAGGTCCAAGAGGGCAACATATAACCGATAGTGACGATGAGATAATATCTTCAGATAACGGCTCAATCAACGGTGCATATAACGGAGCAAGCAATGGTGCGATTAACGAAATGAACAAAAATACGGTAAATGAAGGTACGGAAAATGTAGTGGTGAACGAATCCAACAACATTAATGGTGCGGCTGATAATTCTAATGACAATGGCGCGGCTAGTAATTGTAACAAAGACAATGGTGTGGCCAATGATACCAACGACGATGATCATGATGTTCTAAATTTGATGAATGGTGGATTTGGAAGACATTCAATACAAAACGACGAAGCCCAATACCAGCAAGGCGACGCCAGTGAAATGGCTTGCGTTTCAGCCGGCAACAAAAGTGAGGAAAAAACCAAAATGCTACTGCTCGAAAAAGAGATCGAATTACTTAAACTACAGTTAGCATTGGAAAAAGAGAAGGAAGCGGTGAATAATATGACAAATAGTGGCGATTTACCATTCGACACACTAAGGTAATTATTGTCCACTTATGATGGTAGTGATGGCTTCGAGCTGTGGCTCTCTCAGTTACTACACCACCAAAATACATTAAAAATTGATAGCGAGAAGCGCAGTTTGGTTGTTCTCCTGAAATTTAAAGGTGCTGCTTTGTTATGATACAACACCAACAACATGCATCTTGACGACATACTAAAGGAATTGGCAATGGTTTTTGCGCAGAGTGACAATACGTTAACCATGCGTCGTAATTTCGAAAAGCGTATCTGGAGCGCAGATGAATTGTTTGGCAACTACTACTACGACAAATGCTTATTGAGCAGCGGCCTTAAAACCAGTGATATTGAACTAGTGGAGTACCTCATTGACTTTATCCCCAACAAACAACTGCAAATTCAAACAAAACTTCAAAATTTTAATAATGCAAATGAGTTAATGAGAGCATTTCGCACCATTGAGCTGCCGCAAAGCTCAAAACCTCTAGCTAATACAAAAAGGTTGAGATGCTACAACCGTACCGCTTCCGACCACATATCCAAGGACTGCAATAAACCAAAGCGCGAATTTGGGGCATGTTTCGCTTGTGGTGAAAAAGGGCATTTCGCGACTAGCTGCAAACAGTATACGAAGCCAGCAAACAACAACTTTGTAAGTTATTTTAGCATTTGTATTTTAGCTTACCCTAATATTTATATGGTTGAAGAAGGCCTAATCGATTTCGGGAGTCAAATAAGCTTGCTTAAGCAATGTCTAGTTTCAGGAAGAGTGCGGTTACTAGAAATCAAAGAAAATTACTATGGAGTAAATAATTCAAAATTAATAACTTTCGGAAAATGTAAATATAATGAATAAAGACGTTTTAATTGAAATCGTAGTGGTTCCCGATGAATCGATTAGACACAATATTATTCTAGGTAGAAATTTTATTGAGGCAAGTGAAGCCAAACTCAAAATACGTGAGTCAAATAAAAATGTAAACTTTAAAAATTCGGAAGTTGGTCAGGAACAAAGTGTTACAAAATGTACATATCAAAAAGACGGCGACGTTATAAGAGAATTACTGGCAATTAATATAGATAGTTCTAACGATGTTGAATATACAGTAGGAAACAAAGTTAGTGATATCGATAAGAAAAGTTTTCACAAACTATTCTAGAGTGACTACTTGCACGCGGAACGGCCACTCGAGCCTAGAGTTAAACAGGAATAAAAGTTAACGTTAGAGAACAAAAATCCTTTCAGCTGCGCCCCTAGAAGGTTGTCATACAGAGAAAAGATAGAACTGCAAAAGATCATGCACGATTCTTTAGCAAAGGGGTATATACGGCCTAGTGACTCCGGATTCGTTTCACCAATAGTGTTCGTAAAAAAGAAAACCGGTGAATTGCGTATGTGTATAGACTATAGAAAGTCAAATAAGGTTACGGCGAAGGATAGCTATCCAATACCTCTAATAGATGACTTGTTATACAAGTTGGTGAACAAAACATGATTCACAAAGCTAGACCTAAAAAATGGGTTCTTTCATGTCTTTGTAGAAAAAAAATCGGTACAGGTACCCGATACGAGATTGATATAAGATATTAGACAACAAGCAGAATTAGTACAAAAATGTAACAGGAGTATAATAAAAAACACACAGAAGCAAAAAGAGTCCAACCAAGAAGATTTGAAGGAGGCTACTATGTGATGATAAGTAATTCCAGTTCCCGCATAGGGGTTTCTAGCAAATTAATTCCTAAATTTAGAGGGCGGTATAAGGTATCAACAGTTTTAGAAAATGACCGATACATCGTAGAAGATGTAGATGGTTTTCAGCAATTCCAAATATCTTATAAAGGTACTTGGTCAGTAACAAACTTGAAACCTTGGTTCGACCACACTAGAAGTAACAAATAATAGATTTAGAATCGGGGGATTCCACCTGTCAGGACGGCCGAGTTGTAGGAATATATACTTATGGTATTACGTTATGACGTAGGGTACACTAAGTTGTACATATGTGAACACAGCCTAAGTACTGGATATACCTTATGCTTATGTTTATAAAATAGCGAGTAAGATTCGTTTGTAAAAAACTAGAGAATAAAAAAATACGATGTACACGCCATTTTGGAAAAATAAAGGAGATTCATTCGATTTTGGATACCAACGTGATCGCAAGTGCTTCATTATTCCTCGTGGAACCACATACTATTGCAATACGAACAATTTTTAACAGACATGCGAAGAGATGACCAACCACATCCCTAGCGACCACTTCCTTTATCCCATCCTGAAACATGAGACCCTCCAAACTTTCGAAATCCTAAATGCATTAAAACCTCTCCAACCTGTTAGAAAAAGAAAATCCATTGACATTTTGGGAACGGCATGGAAATGCATAGCCCGATCCCCTGATCATGAAGATCTTAATATAATAAATAATAACTTAAATAAATTAAACAAAAATAATAATAAACAAGTAATAGTTAATGAATTATTTGAGAAGGGAATAAATAACATTACCCACATAGTAACTAAGATTTAAATACCATTAGAAAAGATGAAGATACTATAACGAAAATTATAATAAATTAGCAAAATAGGATTAGATTAATTAAAGAACTAATAAATATTAGATAAGCCATCCAATGGGCAAAAGAAAATGTTTTGAACTCCGTAATATTAAGTATTAAGTAGCCGTGGTGTGATGGTAGCATGCTTCGCCTACCACACCGACGATCCTGGTTCACGCGCTGGGCAAAACAACATCAAAATCTTAGAAACAAGTATTTTCAATTAAAAGAAATTTTTTCCAAGCGGGGTCGCCCCATGGCAGTGTTTGGCAAGCACTCCGAGTGTATTTCTGCCATGAAAAGCTCTCAGTGAAAACTTATCTGCCTTTCAGATGCGCAGTCGGCATAAAACAAGCAGGTGCCGTGAATGGGTAGACAGACATTTTTTTAAGTTTGTAGGCAAGGACCAGCCTACTACATTTTTTGTTCTCCCTGGACTCACATCTTTCCACGGAATTATAGGCGACGATACTCTTACGGAAATCAAAGCCGTACTAGACAGGGAATTAAACCTCCTTATATTAAAGCCTGACATATTTCTCCCCCTTAAGCGAAAGGAAATACAGAATGTCAATAGTATAGATGCAAACAACCCTCTCGATCCTTATGTCACTGACTCTACAAGAAAGCAACTCAACAACATATAGAATAGATACGAAAATTTGTTTGGTCCAGCTGATCGGTGCACAGAAATCGCTACAAACGTACAGGCAGAAATAAGTACCAACACAGAAACACCCATTTACACGAAAAGTTACCCCTACCCCGTTAACATGCGCGGCGAAGTCGAGAGGCAAATTCAAGAACTCCTTTCAGAAGGCATTATTCGTCCTTCAAAATGCCCATATAACTCTCCCATATGGACTGTCCCAAAAAAATCTGGCTCAGATGCGGAGAAAAAATATCGCACGGTGATCGATTTCAAAAGGCTGAACGCCGTAACCATCCCTGATACATATCCGATTCCTGATATAAACGGCGCTATCGCTAGCCTTGGTAATGCCAAATATTTCACCACACTAGATTTAACTTCAGGATTCCACTAAATCCCAATGAAAGAGCGTGACATTCCGAAAACGGCGTTTTCCACTATGAATGGCAAGTATGAATTTTTGCGGCTTCCCTTCGGGCTTAAAAATGCACCCTCGATCTTCCAACGGATGATCGACGATCTCCTCAAGGAATTCACAGGTCGTGTGTGCTTCGTATATATCGACGATATAATAATTTTTAGCAAAGATGAGGCCACCCACTTAAAAGACATCGAAACAATCCTCTCCAGACTCCTAGCCGCAAGGCTCAAAGTTAACCTTCAAAAAACGAAATTTCTGAAAAAAAAGTGTGGAATTCTTAGGCTACATCGTAACCCCCGAAGGAATATTACCAGATCCTAAAAAAATTAATTCAATAAAAACCTTTTGCCTCCTTCAACTTTTAAGGAGCTGCAAAGTTTCCTGGGATTAACATACTATTACAGAAATTTTATCCGCAACTATGCAAAAATCGCGAAACCACTTTCCAACCTTACGAGGGGAGATCATGAACAAGTCAAAGCAACCCAATCCAAGAGAGTACCAATAACACTGAATAAGGACGCCCTTAGGGCATTTGAAAACCTTAAGGAGGTGTTAACAACTTTGGAAGTCCTAACATTTCTCAATTTTAAGAAAACGTTTAACTTAACAATCGATGCCTCTGACTATGCAATTGGCGCAGTACTACGACGGTAGACACAAGCCAATAGCGTTTATCTCGAGAAGTCTTTCGACTACAGAGGGAGGCTATGCGACGAATGAAATGCAGATGCTCGCCATAGTCTGGGCGTTAGATAATCTTCGAAATTATTTATATGGTGCAAAAAAAAAAATACGTCTATTCACTTATCACCAACCGTTAACTTTCTCCCTTACCAATAGAAATTACAACGCTAAACTTAAGCGTTGGAAATCCCGAATCGAGGAATACAATAATAAGCTTGTCTACATAACTGGAAAGTCAAATATCGTGGTTGATGCCCTTTCTCGGCTCAAAACACAAGTAAATCAATTGACGGATCTATCCTACCTGCATCCGAGGTCGCTAGCCAAGCCGCAACTATGGGATCAGATCCACATGCTGCAAGTGTGGGCGAATCTACGTGCGAGAAGGCTCATAGCGCGGAACAAGACAATACAGATTTAATTCCATTAACCGAAGCACCATCAAATGTCTTTCGGAATCAAATAATATTTGGAAGAGGGCTTCAAATCTACGAAGAACCAAATCCTGGACATTCACGTCACTATGTAGAGATTGTAACAGCAGCCTTATGATCTCACCCTGTTTCCCACTTGGTGCAACCCTGTTGTCTATTGTGAATGGACAACAGGAGTTGAAACAAGTTGGAAACGGGGAGGTCGGCAAAAGAAAAGGCGGCCATTATGAATATAAATTTGGCAGATGGACACGACGCTGGTAAAGTAAAAGAAAATTCTTAAAATCAGGAAGCTAAATAACACAACAAAAGAAATCTAAACGTGGAGTGAACAAAAAGTTGTAACTGAATAAATATATTACAAACCAAGCGAACATTCTTTAATTTCAAATAAATAAAAATTAAACAAAGGTGTGTAAAAGTTGCGTGCGCGTAGTAGGGTGTGCGCGCAGAACAATTTTTTGAAGAAGTTCCATATGAAACTTCACATGGCGACCGTGAGGCAGCGTGCCAAATCGGATACAAGATGGGCACCAGGCCACCTGCAAAAGGCCACTAATTGAGCGTGTCACCAATAGGTGGAAAAATTTAAATTTTTACTTAAACAAAATGCAAAAAAAAAAAAACAAAATACAACAAATATAAAATACAAAATTCTACAAAAAATAAAACAAAAATCTACAAAAATATATGAAATACAAAAACCTACAAACAAGAACATATAAAACATAAAAATCTACAAAGAAAAAAAATGTTTCAACACTACAAATATTTCATCATATAACATCAAAAAGAAACTGTACCACGTCATAACGGGATAAGGCAAATCACGCTACCCCGAAACACAAACGAAGGCACCATAATTAGCGGCACATCGGAAAAAAATAGCAGCAGTACGAGGAAGCTGAACGGGAAAAATTAGCAGCAGCGAAGGGACGACGGAGTAGCAGAACGCCAGCAGCGGCGACAGCGTATGGTGAGGTTTGCAGTATGTATGTATGTATATATGTAATGTAATATGTAGTTTCGAAATGTGTACATATAATTTTTTTCATAAATATTTTTCGCTAAAATACTTAAAATTCTTTTTAAATTTGTTCAATATCAAATCTAATCGCAATATGTGTTGTTTCTTCAATTTTGTCAATTTTCGCAATACTTGCATACAAAATAACTTAAAATTTTCATAAGTAAAGCAATTTAGATTTGCAACAATAATGTGTATAGCTTGGAATATAATCAGTCTAAATCAAACTTGTATACATACATATGTATAACTAGCAAATTTGCTTTTCAACCAATGTAATTACTAACATTCGGGCAAAAACATACTTTTAATATTGTTCAAATTTGAAGCGAAATGAAGATACTCAAATTTATTTGTTAATTAAAGTATTTCTGATATTCTCACATACATTTTGAACATTTTTTTGCATCAATTTAAATTATTTACTATTTTCAAAAGAGAACCCTTCTGAAGAAGAACTCACCACAATACTAAAGGAAAAAATGAACCGAAACGTCATAATTGGTATCAAAATTCAAGAAAATTTATTGGGTTTACTTCAAAAGGTATATTTAGAACATTTCACCAATTATAAAACTCGTATAGCGCAGACGGTCGTGAAGGACTTGACAATCCAGATGCGGTATGCGAGGTCATAATGAAAGAGCACAAAAGAGCTCACCGCAATGCTAGCGAGAATAGGAAGCAAATTTTAGAGCATTACTACTTCCCGAAAATGAGCAGCCAGATTAGGAAATATGTACTGGCTTGTGAAACCTGCAAGCTTAGTAAGTACGATAGGCATCCTAATAGACGAGAATTGCAAGTTACACCAATCCCCTCACGACCATGTGAAATTCTTCATATAGATATTTTTGAGATTCAAGGAGAACCTTTTTTAAGTTCTCTTGATAAATTTTCAAAACTTGCAAAGTTTTTCCATATTAAAAACAAAGGAACCCTGCACCTTAAACAAAAAATAGTGAAACTTCTACACTATTTTACAACCCCAAAAATTTTAGTTACGGATAACGAACGGGAATAATACGGAATTTATTAGAATCTTTAGGAATTCAGCTATACCGCACTCCTTCTCAGAGGAGCGAGGTAAATGGCCAAATCGAGAAATTACACTCTACATTATTAGAAATTTACAGATGCCTAAAGGCGGAAAATACAGATCTCAGGACCAAAGAACTCGTTAGTATAGCCGTAGATCGTTATAATAATTCAGTACACTCTGTGACAACCAAGAAACCAACCGAAATATTCTTCAATCGATCAGAAGCCTCTAACTAGGATGAACCCCTTGGCAAGAGCAGAAAGATGAATAGGTTTACCAAAACACTCTTAAAAGATAGTAAGGTTTCTGTTACCACACTTAGTGGAAAAAAATTCACAAGATACACATTAAAAACGTGAACCGCAAAAGAGAGCCACGTAGAGCAACGAAAAAAAAAAAAAAAAACAAAGGCCAAATCGTGCGGGCGGCGCCATCGAATTTGAGGAATGGCTACGCTGCCTTCAAAACGGATCACACGATCCCCCATAGCTGGTTCGAGACATTTTAACACCTCTAGTCACCAACAAAGTGAAAATTCGAATATTTTTCGCCTAATCCGTAAAATATCGAACAAATTAAGCTTATGCGCCTAATCCGCTAAGCAAAATTAAAAGAAAAAATCCAGCTTATGCGCCTAATTCGCTAAGCAAAAGAAAAAAACAAAACAAAAAAAAAACTATGAAAAACCAAAAAAGAAAAAATAATGAAAAACAAAAAATACAAAAGCAAATACTTTTACCTCTTTCTCGTCTTTCCTTTTCTTTCTTTTTTGGTATTTTTCCTAATTTTCTCCTCTATTAACCAAATCTATACTAACCTCAACTATCCTTTCAAATTTTAACATCGCAATTTAACATTACTTTGCAAGCCTTATTAGTACACTCGAAAGCAAAACAAGAAGAAAAACTAGCAATTCAAACTAATTTTAACAATCGAAATGTAAAAATTTTTTTTTTAAACAACAAATTGTTCTACACATTAGTAAAGCAAAAACATATAACAGCCTTGTGAATCCTGCACATTACGAAAATTAGAGTTGGGTCGTTTCGTTCTGAACTTGTTCAATTGACCGGGTCTCTCAACTGAACAAGTGAATTAGATCTTCGATTTGTGTTCTTTTAGTTCGATTTATCTAATTACAGAAACCAGCTTATATTCAGCTATGGAACACATTAGCAAAAAGAATTTATATTATTACAGATTAAGTAATTTTTTAGTTTAAGTTGAAAAGCGTATTTTGAGTCCGAGAAATCAATATCCAAAACATCTGAGAAGCAATTAATTTTTGATAGGGCTCTGTTAATAGGCGCTTTTGAGTTATAGACAGTTCTACTCAGCCTTATGAAAAAGATTTCAAAGCGGCAGAGGTTTCTACAGAGAGTATTTAAGCATAGCCTTTCAAGAAGGAAAGCGCAGTCAATTTTGCCCGGGAAAAGATCGAATATGAACAACGAGGCCAAAAGAATTCTGCGGTTATTTAGGGATAGTAAGGATAATAATTGGCATCGAGACTCATAGGACGGGATCGGTTCAGAGAATCGTAATGAAGTAAGCGCGAAGCGCATAAAGATTTTTTGAACCCGCTCCAGGCGGTTGATGTGAACTGCGTAGTAAGGCCGCCAAATGAAAGCCGCATACTCAAGTTTGGACCGCACAAAGGACGTATATAAAACTTTGAGTGTGTAGGGGTCAGAGAAGTTTGCCGAACGGCGTCTGACAAATGCAAGCATTGAAAGCGCATTAGAAATTGTCAAGCTGACGTGAGTGTTAAAATTAAACTTTGAGTCGAAGTATACACCCAAGTCTTTAACTTCAAGAGTCGTTCGAAAAGTGTCTGCAATATGATAGGAGGTATGAAGTGGCCTCAGCAGTTTACCATGTCACAGTGTGGCACTTACTTATATTAAGGAAAATACGGTTCTTAACGCACCAGCTATAAAGCTTATTAATCTCAGATTGAAGAACAACGACATCATTATAACAACTGATCTCAGAATAGATCTTGAGATCATCAGCATAAAGCAGAAATTTGGTAGATGAGAAGCAAGAACTAATGTCATTAATGAACAAGATAAATAGTAAAGGGCCCAGGATACTACCCTGGGGCACTCCAGCGGTGACCCAAAATGGTTTCGAATAAGCACCATCAATATTTACAACATTACTTCTGTTATGCAGGTAAGATTTAATCCACTGTAGAAACGTAGAGTGGAACCCATAACAAGCTAATTTCGCAATTAAAATTTTATGAGAAATTTTATCGAATGCCTTGGAGAAGTCTAAGTATATTGTATCAACCTGAAAACCCCGCCTAAATGCAGCGTAGTAATCCTCAGAAAGACAGCGAAGTTCGTTATTGTGGATCTGGACGGGACAAAACCATGTTGATTGGCGCAAATCAAGTGCTTAATACTAAAATAAAGCTTGTCTTTAACAACACATTCAAAAAGCTTCGAAGTTGTAGACAATTTAGAAATAGGCCTGTAATTAGAACAGTTACTTTTGCTGCCAGACTTAAAAATGGGAGTGACGGATGCTTGTTTCCAGTCATCAATAAAAATACCAGAATAACTGAAAGATTGTCAACATCAGTTCTGGAGGAATTTTTAAGTTTTATAATCCCCTCAACTATGTCTGTCTCTGTGAGAGTAAGTAACCCAAAATTATTAGCGGAGGGAGACTTAATTAACTTGTGTATGTTGTCTGTATCTTCCACAGTTAAATCTATTATATTATATATTAATTTGAGATAAACCAACCCCTCCAAAATTATCAATAAGATACGATTCATAAGAGGAGTTAAATAGAGATTGTTTTCAAGCACGGCAATCAGCACACCACCTCCTCTATTTAAGCCAGTTTTTGTTGCATCTCTATCCTTACGGAAAACATGATAAAGCTTAGGATCAAAAAATTCAGCATCTAAGAAATTGCTATTCAGCCAACTCTCAATGATGACAAATACATCATACTCCAATAAAGAACTAAATAGGCGCACATTTTCGGTCTTACTTCTAAGGCCAGAAACATTTTGAAAAACGATGTTGATATATTCTCATGGCATGTGAGACTATTTGTGTCTGTACTCTTTCAATTTCCTGGATCTTCCGAAATTTGATACTCCTTTTGAAGTTAATTATACATATATACATATATTAACTTATTTATTCATAACATATTTAAATATACCTACACATAGCATTGCTGCATACACACCCCCATCTATACTTGTTGGCTTTTTTCGCGGGTGCGAGCAGCAGTGAACAAATTTGCTTGAAAAAAAAAACAGATGAACAAAAAGAACAACTTGTTCGTTCATCAGAAAAAGAACGAAAGAACCGAATCTCTGAAATGAACGAAAAAGCACGACTCTAACGAAAATATTACACGAAAACAAAAGAAAGGAAGTATCTATTCGTCCAAAATTTTTTATCTTTTTTATCTTTCAGAATGAACTGAAAGTGAAAAAAAAACAACAATAATTTAGGAATTTTTTGTACTGGAATTTCCGGACGAATAGGAACAGCCTAAAAGAAACAAAAATATATTTTGTAAACCCTCTACTAACACATTTAACCATCTAAAATTACGAGTAAAAAATCTAGTCTTAACACACTTAAATAGTCAATAAGTAATGTGGGATGGCAATCCTTCAACCGAGCGAGTATGCACCAGTAAGCTGCAATTATTCATTTTTTAAGGTTATTAGTGGACTAAACAAAAAATGAGTATAAGTGCGTACACAAACAAAGAATATCAAGCACTTATATCCACTAAAACACATTTACATAGTCATGCTTCGTGAAATGAATAACCGCTCATAAGCCACGAAGCAGTTCAGTACTCAATTGTCTTATTGAGCAAGAAATTCAACTGTGTTATACGAAAACACTAATTGGAATAAGTAAGACTGACAGTGCAATAAAATGAATATAGTCATATCAGTCTTCTGACGTTAGCAACACAACGATGTACACGAAACTAAACTGAATACAGTGCTAAAGCGCCAAATACACGACACGAACATTTCCGCGAACATTCCGCAATCTTGTTCGCAGCTTTGGCCATACACCATATGAACTTTTGGCCGAATATTAGTTCTCTTTCAGACAGTGATGAATACGGACAACAATTGTGCTGCAGCAATATTGCATAATCATTATTCTTTTTAATTATATTACAATAATCTTTGCTTTTTACTTGCCACAATGATGGCAAAGATTTATACATTTCAATAAATTCACTCAGAAATTTTTTATTGTCCATTTTACTTTTCCGCGCACGTCTGTTCCGTTCAGAAATTACTACGATTATGAGCTATTTCGCCATACACGCACGAACAGTTTGCGCAAATGTTCGCCAAAAATTAAAATATTTTGATTTTTGGCGAAAATTTACGCGAACTGGCAAACACCACCATACACGACAGAAAAGGTCGCAGAAACATGACATAACGGGAATGTTCGCGGAAATGTTCGTGTCGTGTATTTGACGCTTAAAGAAAAACCGATAATACACACGAAACCAACGTGCTACTGAGTTAAAGCGACTATGATTGCAGTTTATACTCAACAATGTCATATATGTATGGGACATATGTGTCGCGGGGCACTCGTATGTATTTTCTATTTTATGTGCTAGTCCCTCATAGTATTTTTCTGTACTTGACTAAGTACATATTTACGTCCCGATTCTAGTGTGGTAACAACATTCTTCACCACGGTAACGAAATCATGTGGAAACTTTTACACCCTTTTGGTATTCTATCCACGAAAGTAGCCGAATAATTTTTTACCCACAAAAGTAGGTGGTTACATCGAAATAACCAGACAACAGTTGTTGTTTAGAAAAAGGCCAAACTGAAAAATAAAGAATTGTAAGCGCAAAAAAGTAAAGATAATAGTAAAAAAGTGTTGCCTCTTGCTATATATTATACATTTGTTTACATTATGTACTTTAACAGAATAAATTACAATATAGCTATGTAAAATATTATGCATATATGTACATATATACACATCGTCTCGTTTATACGTTAACCTCGTATCTACGAGTGACACATTTTCGGTAAAGCCATGGCGGAACCATACAAGGCGGCAGCATGGTGACATACCTACAAACATAAATAAAAATTCCATGTACTTTGTTTTTGTAAATTCGATGGACGAATGTCAAAATCGTACTGCGCCGGAAATCAAATAAAAAAGTTTATATTCAGCTGTCGTATGCTGCCACTTTGATTCGTTCCGCCATGGGCAAAGCGAAGAAAACCAACTTTTAAATTTCACCACAGACATTGGTGAGTTTTTCAGTGATGACAGCGTTACCACTTTGGCCAGAATCGCGAATTTTCGGTTACACAATGTTCTGGGTACTATTTTACCGGTAACGCTCAGAATCGGCCCGTTAGACACAATTTTTTGGCTCATGACTAAGTGCACTAATTTTATTAGTACTCAAAGCAGATCTCTGATATACATCTGGTTACTATACATCTGGTTACTATACACACAAACTCATATCACCACACACGAATGACAGCAGTTAATTGAAACGAGGCAATTGAGACGACAAATTGAAAGTTTTTAACTCATCACCGACGACGTGCGCGAGAAGCTGAATATCTTGAAATTAATAATTTAATTCGTTTATTATATTCAAATTTAATCTTAATTTAATAAATAAATATTTAATCAATTTTCATACAATTAAATAAACATTCATAACTTGTAAAACAAGAAAAACCAGCTGAAATAAAAGCAAAACCTACATTTTGGGGGCTCGTCCTTAACAAAAAGAATAAAGTGTTTGCGCGTGTACATATATTTCGCTATAATGGCAGCGCTTGGTACATATGAGAATGTTCGCGAAAATTTAAAGCGTAGTAGAAAAGATGCTATTACGGCGTTGCACAAATTCATGTTCGAGCATGCCGGTGACCGAAGAAACCGCAAATGATTAGGTAAATTCGAAGGTTTCTTGTTTGATACCAATGACAGGGCATACGTACAAAAAGCCGAATATGTAGAGCAAAATCTCAGTGAAAATGATCTTACTTCAATATGCTATGTTCTGTGTATAAATTACAAGCATCAAAATTTATTGCTACATATATTTGAAAATCTTCAAAAGGGACGCTTGTTGTGCGCAAGTGTTGACGACGACGACGATGTTGATAATGACGCAGCCAGAGACGAAGCTAGCGGAGTTGCAAGTTTAAAAAGTAACGACGAAGTTGAAAATCTACGAATACAGCGTATGAGAGCAAATTCTACGATAGTAACAACCACAAGAAGAAATGAAAACGACGATCGCTAACGAGAATGAAACAAATGTAAATACAGACGTGGCAAAAAACTTTACTACACAATTGTCACGGTTTGCTATAAATTTTAGAGACATTGAAGATTCAGTAAGAACATTTGATGCTACTGAAAAATTACTAATAGAAGTGTGGGTTGAGGAATTTGAAGAAACTGCTTCAATTATGTATTGGGACGAATTGCAGAAATTCGTATTTGCAGAAAAGTCGCTTAAAGGAATAGCAAAATTGTTTGTATCAAGTGAAAGAGGTATAACTTCGTGGGCAAAATTAAAGTCTAGTCTACTTTATGAATTTAAAACAGTAACCAATAGTGTACAATTACATAAATTGCTTGTGAGCAATACAATGAAAGAAACTGAAAGTGAGCAAGAATATTTTTTTAACATGAAGGAAATTGCTGCGCGTGGTAATATCGAAGAGCGTGCACTTATGCAATACGTTATTGACGGAATAGTAGATGTGAACATTGTAAAGGTAGCAAATTGTAAACGTACTGTAAACATATGGTAGTTCTAACAAAAGCTAAATATTATATTACATTCATAGATAATAAGTATCGATAACCACAGCCAACTTGACAAATAATGAGGATGAGCAATAAAAGAAAAGAGACTTCCGGTTGAACATTTAACAGAGTAACACGTCTTTCATTTAAGAAAGGAATAATATCCCTAATAATCCACGTTAAGTACTCATAAATTTGGAAATTTTATAACTCAGGTGTGGGGTTCAACCACATGTCCATTTGGAAAAATTTATATTTATTGTACAACTAAAATGGCCAACCCAAAACAAAAATTTACGAATGCAAAGCCGGGGTGAAATTTCCCCATCAGCCACAACGCACCAGTTGCTCAACTTATTGCAGAGCGTAGTGGGAGTTGGAGCAAATATAATAGCCTCTGCCCCTGGAAACGCTACAGATTCTGACGAAACTAGCGATGCCTTCGATATTGATGCCACTAATGCTGCCGATGCCGCCAATATAGCAGATGCTAATACTGCCGTTGCCGATCCTAGTACTACTACCGCCACTCTTACTGCCGATGCCGGGAATATAGTAGACGCTAATGCTGCCGATGTCGCCAATATAGCAGATGCTAATACTGCCATTGCCGATTCTGGTATTACCAACGCCACTCTTACTCCCGATGCCGCCAATATCAATAATACCCCCGAAAATGCCGCTACTGCATCTACAGCCACTACCATCAACAGTGCTAGAGGCCAGCGAGCCATACCAAGCATTAGCGACCTAGACGAAGAGGTCGTAGCATTAAAGAAGAGGCTTGAAATTTTGACACTAATCAAGAGAATCGAAGATCTTGAAGGTCGGGTCCCCATCAAGAATCAACGACGTCTAGACTTTGGAGATATCGAGCACGCTCTCCCTAAATTCAACGGAGATGACGTGTCATACTCAGTACTTAATTTCTTACGTGATTTCGAGCAAATTATGGATTCCTCAGGAGCGGACGATAGTTTCAAGCTTCTGGCTCTCCGCCGTTCGCTAAGAGGGACAGCACGAGTCTTTCTATTAACAACAACTGCACTAAATTTCGACACCCTAAAGAAGGCGCTGACTGCCGAATTTGACAAAGCAATCACCCGGCAGGAAGTTTATAGGATGTTCACACAGCGCAGGTGGAAGAGAAAAGACGAGTCAATTCACTGCTATATACTACACATGCAGGCTTTGGCAAAGCGTGCCAATATTGCCGAAACTGAGCTAATAGATTTCATCATCGACGGTATGGGGAACTCGGTTCCGAACATTCAGCTCTTGATGACGGCACGCACCCTTGACGAATTGAAGACATTGGTAAGTCGCTACCAACAAAAATTTACTGCGACCAACGTCACTGGAATTACTCACAAGCAGCCCATCACAGCAAACTTAAAACAACAATCAACAATATACACTGGAAAAAAAACAACGAAACCGAAGGTAGATTCGATGCTATGTTTTAATTGCTCGCGACGTGGGCACATAAGGCCCAACTGCCCGTATCCATTACGCCCAGATGAGGCATGCTTCCGCTGTTGGCACATGGGCCATGACCATCGTTCTTGCCCGAATCCGGCTAAAGTTTTGAAACAACGGGATGACGTGGCTTTTGTTGCAGACGAAGCAGACCTAGAGGGAAACGCAACTAGCGCATTTAATTTTGTAAGTATAACATTTAAATTGGCTAAGGAAACAAGATGTGATAAAGTACTTTCTTAATTTGACACCGGCAGTCCGGTTGGCTTTATAAAGGCGTCACTTGTCCCAAAAGAGTTGGTAGGAGAGCATTCCGATGGCATTGGAGGAAATAACTTAATTTAAAAAAAGGTGAAATGTAAAATACGGTTTTTAAATAAATTAAACGAAACTGAATTAAATATTATACCAAATGAGAGTATGAACATACCAGTTATTTTGGGACGTGAATTTCTGTATACTTTCAATATAAAATTAAAAACTAGCGTAAGGAAATATGCCAAGGAAAAATTATTACAAATAAGAGATAGTTATGAACCTAGTAGGTCTATGATAGCTCAACCCGCAATTAGTTCCGATGTACACCCTCCCGTTATACCGATACATCCTGTCGATGAACTCCACCAAAGTAAACAAAATTCCTATAAACCTCAGGAGCCAACTGACTCCATTGCTTTTGAAGTGCCCGATATTTTTAGCATCGACATTTCTCACGATGCTAAAGACGTTGACATAGACACCAAGCTGCCCAAATGTCAGCGGGACGAGTTAATACGAATCATTGACGATATTTAGCTTAACAATAACTTAATACCCGAGCCACTGAACTATGAAATGAAGATACATTTGACTAGTGATGTTCCCTTTCATTTCTAAAAATGCCTTTTGGCCTGAAAAACTCACCCGCAGTATTCCAACGTTTCATAAATAGCATTTTTCGAAATATGATTGACGATAAAAAGATCATCATCTACATGGACGACATACTTCTTGCAACTGAAAAATTCGAAGAGCACAAAGATTTATTGAAATCTGTACTAGAACGACTCGCTCTACGGAATTTGAAACTCAATGTAGAGAAATGCAAATTGGGATACGATGAAATTGACTACTTAGGGTATACTGTGACTCGTACGGGAATACTACCAAATGGCGCCCATATAAGAAGCATACAGAATTTCCCGATACCTACTAATCCAAAACAACTGCAATGATGTATTGGCTTATTTTCATACTTCCGTCGCTTTGTGCCGTCCTTCTCTCAGATCGCCAAACCATTGCAAAACCTGCTTAGAAGAAATTCAAACTTTGACTTTGACGAAAAATGCATCGATACCTTTCACGAGCTTAAGTCTAGGTTAGTAAAAAGCCCAGTCCTGGCTATGTATCATCCAGAACGGGAAACGGAACTGCATTGCGATGCTAGTAGCATAGATTTTGGCTCTGTCTTGCTGCAACGTCAAGATGACAAGAAGTTTCACCCTATTTCATACTTTTCCAAGACTGCTTCTAGCGCCGAATCAAAGTACCATAGCTTCGAGCTGGAAACCTTATCTATAATATATGCACTAAAAAGATTTAGGCCATACTTGGAGGACATACCCTTCACAATAGTTACCGACTGCAATTCACTGACAATGACTCTGGAGAAAAAACAACTAAACCCACGAATCGCTAGATGGGCTCTTGAGCTTGAAAATTATAATTACAAGATAAAGCATAGACGGGGAGCTTCCATGAGCCATGTTGACGCGCTTACCAGACGACAAATTGCCTATGCTATAAATGCAGACGACGTTGAGTTCCAACTACAGATTGCCCAAGAGCGCGACAAAGTAATTGAATCAATAAGAAGTCACCTAGAAATTGAAGATTTGAAAGACTACGATTTAGTGGAGAGACTTATATATAAGAAAAATTCAGATGGCAAGAGAACACTGTACGTACCTTACGAAATGGAGAATAACGTTATACAACTGATACATGAGAAGTTGGGTCATCTATCAGTTGAGAAAACCCTCAATAAACTATGCCTATATTACTTATCCAAACATGCGAAAGAAAACAGAAAAATTCATCAGAAACTGCCTAAAATGCATCATGTATGCTACACCTCCGCAAGCTGGGGAAAGAACCTTACATACCATCCCTAAAACTCCATACCATACCATCCTCAAACACACCATTCGACACTATCCACATAGACCACTTCGGACCACTACCATCGATTAGATCAAAACGAAAACATATTTTAGTAGTAGTTGACGCCTTTAGGAAATTATAGCCGCCCTTGAGAAATACTTTAACTATTACAGTCGACCGAGACGGATCATAAGTGACAGAGGGACCTGTTTCACGTCTATGGAGTTCGGTGCTTTCTTGACGAGGCAAAACATAGGTCATGTGAAAGTCGCTGTTGCCTCTCCGCGAGCCAACGGGCAAGTGGAAAGAGTAAACAGAATATTAAAATCCATATTAGGGAAGTTAAAAAATTAAATAAACCACGATGACTGGGTTAAAAGAATACTTGAAGTTGACTATGCTATAAACAACTCAACCAATAGCACCTGCCGGGATACACCCAGTCGCCTTTTGCTCGGTGTTGACCAGAGAGGAGTCGTCGTAGACAAATTCACTGAATTTTTTCAGAACAAAATCTCTCCAGATGATGGACGGGATTTAGAAAAGATACGCAAAAACGCATCGAATTCCATCCAAGCTAAGCAGGAATATGATAACAAACGCTTCGGCAATGGCCATTGCGGGACTAAGACATACAGTATAGGTGACTACGTTGTCGTGAGAAATGTCGATACAACACTCGGGAGTAATAAGAAACTTATACCACAATATAAGGACCCCTATGTGGTCCATAAAATATTAGGAAACGATAGTTATGTCATTAGAGACATAAATAATTGCCAGCTAACCCAACTACCTTACGACGGAGTGATTGAAGCTCACCGGATAAGGCGATGGCGGCAAGTACCCGGAGGGTATACTGACGAACCAGAGCATGATCCCCTGCGGATTGACTAGTTTCTTTAAATCTTCTTTGATCGAGGTCGATCCGTTGTCAGGATTGGCCGACTTGTAAAGATAGCAAATTGTAAACGTACTGTAAACCTATGGTAGCTCTAACAAAAGCTAAATATTGTATTACATTCATAGATAATAAGTATCTATAACCACAACCAACTTGACAAATGATGAGGATGGGCAATAAAAGAAAAGAGGAAGAGACTTCCGGTTGAACATTTAACAGAGTAACACGTCTTTCATTTAAGAAAGGAATAATATCCCTCATAATCCACGTTGAATACTCATACACATTTTTGTACGGCGCGAAAATATTAAAAGAGTTTAAAGAAAAACTTAAAGATTACGAACATATACCCTGCAAAAATGGTTGGATTATGTGTTCCATTTTCTTCATGTTGGAGTACCCTAACAATACTCCTTTGCAATGCGTTTGCGGACCACCATCAGCCGATCATTGCTCGTTTTTTAACGACCGTGACACGACACGATGACGATCGAACAGAGTTGCCAAAAGTAAAATATTGCATACAAATAACTGATAATAAAATTTTACTATGGCAACTCTGATAAAATGCAACCGCGCACTGGTTTTATGTATACATACCATAGTATAGAGAAATATTAGTTTCTTTATTCACGCAAATGCTAAATAACATAAGAATATTCGTAGTAAAAAATATAAAAGTTGTATTGCCCCTCTTCATTTACTTTCATTTTAAATTAAATTCACTCCGATAATTCTTTCCCACACAATTCCTCTTTAGTACTTTGGCATATGATCCTCTGTGGGTGCTCCATGGAGTACTACAGTGAAAGTACTTTGGAAAGTACTCTCACGTATGTACTCTATGGAATATTCACAAGCAAAGCGAGAGTGGGATCACCTACTCCTCTCCTAGGACATCGCAATGTTAATTGGAGCACATTTTGTGTATGAATACAGATTAGTTTTGGAACACTCCTATACTCCTAAAGGAGTATTCCTTACATTATTTATGGAGTACTAGCGTTTTTTGGAGGGTACGAGAGAGAAACAAAGAAGTAAAGAAAGTTCAGAGAAATTTGACAAAAAATACGACAAGAAAGATTATATCAAAAATAATAAACGTGAATTTGTATGCTACAATTGTGGTGCGAAAGGGCACAAATCAGTAGATTGTGACAAAAAAGGAAAAGGTACTAAATGTTTTAAGTGTCAGAAATTTGGGCACAAGCTAAAGACTGTTCAGTTAAAAAAGCCAGTGTCAAAAATGTAAACATAGTAGGGGGACTCATGAAAGCATATAAACTTATAAGGTGTAAAATTATATTCATTTACACACGCGGTTATATGAACGCACCTAGTAATAACTCTTGATAAACTTGATTGTTTATCAGCTGTATTATTGCCAAACAAAATTTTTTTGATTGTTATACAAATTTAAAAATGCCAAGATTAAGTGAAAAATCAAAACTATAGCGCCTTTACTTGCTGATGTTGGAGATTTCTGATGAAAATGCCTGCTGTAATGTCTGCAAGGTTGCATTCCTTTGAGTTTAACGCGTTTACACAATAGGGGGACTCATGATAGCATATAAACTTATAAGGTGTAAAATTATATCCATTTACACACGCGGTTATATGAACGCACCTAGTAATACTCTTGATAAAATTTATTGTTTTTCAACTGTATTATTTCCAAAAAAATGTTTTTGATTGTTATACAAATTAAATAATACCAAGATTAAGTGAAAAATCAAAACTAAAACGCCTTTACTTGCTGATGTTGGAGATTTTTGATGAAAATGCCGTCTGTAATGTCTGCAAGGTTGCATTCCTTTGAGTTTACCGCGTTTACACAATGAAATGTGCGCGTAAATTTATACAGATTGTGTAAATGATTTTTCATACAAAATTTGACAGCTCGTGCGTAAACTAGATAAATTTATACGTTTACACACTTTATAAGGCATTTATACGGTTACATGAGTCCCCCTAATGAAATGTGCGCGTAAATTTATACAAATTGTGTAAATGATTTTTCATACAAAATTTGACAGCTCGTTTACGCACTAGATAAATTTATACGTTTACACGCTTTATAAGGCATTTATACGGTTACATGAGTCCCCCTAGTGAGTGCTAAGAACGATATATTGCGAAATATAATAAGCATTGATGATTTAAAGTGTGAAGCTTTGTTCGATACTGGTAGTAAGGTTAATATTATGGCATTCGTTGTGTACAAAATATTAAATGAACCAGCCCTGTGTATTTCAAAAATTCTATTGACGGGGTTTGGTAAGAAATGCAATTTTAAGCCTGTGGGCGAATTAACAAAAACAATTAAAATTGACAACGACTTTTACACTATATTGTTACAAGTAGTGCCAACTGAATATTTAGAAGTATATATAATTATCGGTGCTGATTTCTGTTTTCTAGCCGAAATAAAAATTGACCCTTCCGGTCTCAATATACAAAAAATACATAGTGAAAATGAATGTGATGCGTTTTCCGCTTTTAACATTGAAATAGAGTCAGGTAAAGATTTAATAAACATATGCGAAAATGCAAGTATGCATGCGAAACAAAAAATTGTTGATATGGTGAAAGACTATGAACCCAATAAATCTAAATCTACTAACGTACAAATGAACATAATATTGATAGAAGATATACCAATTTATTGTACTCCGCGAAGATTGCCGTTTAGTGAGCGATGTGTTGTAGACGATCAAATTGAACAATGGTTGAGTGAGGGTATAATAGAAGCATCGGAATCAGATTATAGTAGTCCGGTTGTTCTAGTCAAAAAACGTGATGGTACATCTAGACTGCCCTGCAAAAATCGCGAGTACTCCATGCATGCATGTATTGAATACTCGCTTGGTCCATGCGAGTGCTCCAAAATTAACCACAATTCATACAAAAAATATGGTCCAATTAACATTGCGATGTCCTAGGACTGAACCATATACCCCAGCTCTGCATTACATCAGAGTAATCCATGGAGTACCCACAGTCCAATAAACATCGTGTAGTCATTACAATCGTTAAAAACGAGCAATGATCGGCTTACAATATGTTCGTGTAGAAACATGAGTTGGTCCATTGCTGCATTACTGTGGAGTATAAATGTAAGTACTTCAGTGGACCACATGATCCAACGATTTTTGCAGGGTGTGTATATATTACCGACGGCTAAACAAAGTAATCATGAGAGACAGATTTCCGCTTCCTGTCAAAGAAGATCAATTAGATAGGCTACAAAACGCGAAGGTTTATAGCACAATAGACTTAAAAAATGGCTTTTTCCATGTCCCTGTGGCGAAAGATTTTCGCAAATATACATCTTTTGTTACGCACAGTGGACAATATCAATTTTTAAAGGTGCCGTTTGGGCTTGCGAATTCCCCAAGTGTTTTTCAGATACATATAAATGCAACTTTTCGTGATTTAATGTTAAGAGATATTGCGTTATTGTACATAGATGACATCATAATACCAGCTAGTGATGAAAAAGAAGATTCTTTGACAAATTTGGAAGAAGTGCTAAGCGTATGTAAAGATTATGGACTGCAAATAAACTTTAAAAAGTGCCATTTTTTAAAAAAGAAGGTAGAGTTCCTTGGACATACGATCAAAAACCAACAAATTACTCCTTCCCAAAGTAAAATCGAAACCGTGCTGAAATACAAAATTCCCCAAAATCTTAAGCAGTTAGAAAGCTTTCTAGGGTTAGCTAGTTACTTCAGAAAATGTATAAGAAACTTTTCGACGATAGCAAACCACTCAGTGAATTGGGAAAACAAAATAGAAAATTTGTAATGGAAAAAGAGAAAATTGAATCGTTCGAGACATTGAAAGAGATTTTAAGCCGAAAACCAGTTTTAAACATATTTCATCAACTTTATGAAACAGAAGTGCATACAGATGCATCCGAAGATGGTTTTGCTGGCATACTATTACAAAAATTTCCCGAAGATAAACAGTGGCATGCCGTATACTATATGAGTAAGAAGACGTCTGATGCGGAGAGAAAGTATTGAAGCTACGAATTAGAAGTGTTAGCAGCCATCGAAGCGTTAAAGAAATTTAGAGTGTATTTTTTGGGTCTGCATTTTAAATTGGTTACAGACTGCAAAGCATTTACTAAGACGTTGGATAAAAAAGACTTATGCACTAGGGTAGCTAGGTGGGTACTCCTTTTACAAGAATGCGACTATGTAGTAGAACACCGATCAGGTACACAAATGAGACATGCTGACGCTTTGAGCAGATATGCCGTGCTTAACATCAACAGCGGAAACATACTAACTAAAATTCATCGTGAGTAAATGCAAGACGAAACGATTCGAGCAATAAGAGAAGTACTACAGCATAAATCTTCCTACGATAACTATTTTACCAAAGGCGAAATTTTGTACATGTTGTTACACGACGTTGAGTTATTAGTAGTACCTCAATTATTACGCAAGCGCATGAGAGAGGACACTTTGGAGTTAATAAAATGAAAGAATTAATCAGCAGAGAATATTTTATACCAGAATTAGAAACGAAAATCCGTAATATCATTGCAAATTGTGTACAGTGCGTTACAAGCAATCGCAAACAAGGTAAACGAGAAGGTGAACTCCATCCTTTGAACAAAGGAGAGCAGCCGTTACATACATATCACGTCGACTTTCTAGGTCCATTAGAATCTATGAGTAAACAGTATAAACATATATTCGCAGTAATAGACGCTTTTACTAAATTTTGTTGGCTGTACCCGACCAAATCGACATCTTCGAGAGAAGTAATTACAAAGTTAAAACTTCAAAGCACTGTATTTGGTAACCCATTCCAAATAATATCAGATCGTGGGAGAGCGGACACGTCTGAAGACTTCAAGACATACTGTGAGACAGAAAATATCGTGCATTGCAAAATAACGACAGGTTTTCCAAGAGCCAATGGTCAAGTGGGGAGGCTCAACTCGACGATTATCAACGTTTTATCCAAACTTAGCATCAAAGATCCGACAAAATGGTAAAAATACGTAGATCGTGTGCAAAAGGCAGTAAATTCGACATATACAAGAAGCACAGGTCGCACACCATTTGAATTATTAGTGGGCACGAAAATGAGTGGTAAAGAAGATCTAGAAATAAACAAGCTAGTTCGCGAAGAAATCATTAATAGTTTCAACAGACTAAAGTCTAATAACACATACGATGTTTCTGGAATCAGTGAAGGTGAGGGGTCTTGACAAACGACAACGTGCGCAGAGTAAGCCATGGACAAAGAATGGTATAATCAACGGCACATTCGAGGCGAATGCTTAGCAGGATGGCCGAGTTGTGGGATGGCAGTCCTTCAATCGAGCGAGTATACACACAAACTCATATCATCACACACGAATAAAAGCAGTTAGTTGGAACGAGGCAATTGAGACAAGTTGAAAGTTTTTAACTCATCACCGACGACGTGCGCGAAATAAATCATTTAATACGTTTTCTTTATATTCAAATTTAATCATAATTTAATTAATGCATTTTCATACAATTAAATAAACATTCATCACTTGTAAAACAAGAAAAAACAGCTGAAATAACTAAACTACAGTAATAGAAAAAATTGTTTGTTAACCCAATAGCAATAAATAACTTACATTCATAGAATAAAATAATTACTAACCCAATAACAACATTAAATTAGATATAACATTTGGCGTCGTAGATTTCCACTGCTGGCATCGGCCATTAGCCGACTCCATATTTTCAATTACAAGGGACCAATCGTAACGATCCAGGACGGAAATGGGTGGATCATCGGTGGGTCATTTAAGCTGGTACACGTCGTCAACCTCCAACAATATGTCACAGTTCTGATGCAAATGCAAAACCTTACAGGCCAACTAATGAAACGACCCAATGACCAACTCTTAGCGCAGCTGTATAATAACCTAACATTGGGACGACTCGAGGAGTTGATGGCAACCAGAAGCAAAACGAGAATAATCCTATCTATTGACTGGATAGGCTCAGTCTGGAAATGGCTGGCAAGATCACCTGACGCAACCGACTGGAATAATATCCTCAACAGTCAAAATCAGGTCATCGAAAACAATAACCACCAATACAAGATCAATAAGAAACTATTCACAGCTACGCAAGAAGTCGTGAAGAAAATCGACAAAGTGTTGGACCGCACCAATTACGTAGCAAAAGAAACCGAATCAATAGAATTTGAACAAAGCGCACTTCACAATATCCTGCTAGTTCGCGAAGAAATTAATGAGATAGTGCGGGCATGCCCACTAGCAAAACACGGAATTTTCAACACCAATTTACTTGACACCGGCGAAGTCAACCAGATCCAATCGGAAATAGAAACTCTTTCATATCAAGGTCATCGAAGCAATCGAACATGGCGAACCATCAATGCTCACCAACGGGACACTACCCATATACGTCTTCTCAATGCTCAAGGTCACGGCTAGTAAATATAATCTCTTCATTACTCGCGCCGGCATCTACGAAGGAAAACAACTTCACCTACAATTCAGCAGGATGCTCGTCAATCAGAAAGAAACATACGGATTGACGAAGGATTGTTTAATGATCAGCTGAACCACAGTATGTAAATCGGAATCCTTGATCAAATTGGAGGAAAGCGACTGCTTGCCACGTTTTCTAAAAGGAGGAGAAGCTAGTTGCCAATTTAAGAGGCAGATTCACACACGTATAGAATTGATAAACGAAAACACCATTTTTATCTCCAACTACCAAGGCGGTTACCACGCATGCCCTGCCATCTGTACTATCTAACGCAAAGAATCATACCACGAAGATAAACTTGGAATATGTTCACGACATCACGATGAAGAACGTAAAGTATCTAGGGTATGTTAACGAAAAGATAATTTTTTCCCTCATTACAGAAGCCATTTCAATCCTCGCAATACTATTCATTGCCGGCCTGCTATGGAGATGCTACACCAAAAGACTAGATCTTCCACCGGTTCAAATTCCTACACATTGGACAGGAAACGTCGCCGTTAACAAAATCGTTGAAGGAAAATCCGCACCCGAACTATATTGCCTAGATAATAGCCTACCAGTTACAGTGACCAGGACCAACATAACATCAGAAAGCTGAAACCACTCACTGCAAACTTTTACCCCTTCACGATTTCCAACTTTTGATCTACGGGACGCAGATCTTTAAAGGGGAGGAGTTAGCTCACCTGTAATCCCAATACTGACCAATGGCGCACCTTTTACTCTCGTTGCCAGGCATGTGACCGTATTGTTCCACTTACTAACTTCGCTTACGCAGCACACGCGCAACCAACGATGAGGTCAGGTATCGAAATTATTGAAATCATGGAAATTGCAATATAAGCAATTCCTGTCTAAACGCGCAAGCCTTCGACTTGCAAAATGTGGGAACTGCAACCTCAGCATAAGTAGTTAGCAGTAATAGGTTAGCTAATAAGTTAATTCAGATGTTTAGTTCAGTTAATTTTGGGACGTGCAAGTGGCACGCAATATATTGTTATTAGTAAAATTGAAGTTGTTCGTGTTTTTACTTTTAAATAAATCAGTATCGGTGAACAGTGGGTTCGCCGCACCTTTAATTTTTTATATCTCTCGAGACACGAGAGATTAACTTACATGTGTAGCTAGAATAATTAATCGTTTAAATTCAACATGTTACTCAACGAACGGCCACCACATCCCCGCGTTAGAAGAAATTAAACCAGGTGTAATACTGCTAAACCAATTTGACGGCAAGCTAAAAGCTTACCCATTGTCGAAGCAAAGATGGCAACCCTTTCTATTTTTCTTTTTTATATTCTTTTCTTCTTCTTCTTTCTCCGAATTGTTCATCTGTAATTAAACGTGTTTCTTTAATGCATTTATTCTCTTTTTATTCACTTAATTGGTTCGGTCAAAAGGACATTTAAAAGGTTATGGGCCCAGAGAGCTTCAGTGAATAAATTAAAAGAGATTAAGACAACTGAGTCAAGTCGTCGTACTGTATAAAGTTGCACGCACATTTAGAAAGAAGTCGTCTCGTCGTAGCGTTAATGAAATAGGGCATGTCCAAATAATTGCTGTGTTACAGAGCAAAGAAAACATCGTTGCATGAAGTAAAATCTAATTCACTACCTTAAAAAATTGCATCATCATTGTAGGATTCCCGTTATCACGTTTGCGCATACAATATTGTACATATATTCGTTCGCAGACTAGCAGGCACTCCAACACAGCATTATATTGTCATCATCGAATTTCAGAACAAATTTTATGTAAAGTTGCTTTGTCGTCGCACAACAACTTAAGTTCGGTTAAAATAGATGGAAATAAAGTGGCCACGTATTAAATGGTTCAAACTATCGCTTATGGAAATTCCAGATAATGGCTTTCTTAAAAGCACGTAATTTGACCAAGAATAAAGAAGGGATAGTACCGGCAGAAAACGCACCAGAGAGTGAAAGGAATATGGAAGAAATGAAGGAAAGCCATGAATACTATATTTCAATCGCTGGATATAGAACGCGCAAATCTTGTTCTAACATGCAAAACCGCTAAATAAATGATGGACAAATTGGAAAGTGTGTACGAAAAAAATGCGGAAATTCGTGCCATCAAATCAATTAGCATCAGAGATTGAGCAATAGGGTGAAAAATTGTCTGACAAATGGAAGATGGTGCGTATCATCAGTAGTTTGCCTGTAAAGTTCAACAACTATAAAACTGTTTGGTATAATACAAAAGAAACTCGTACAATTGATACGCTTATGGCATCTTTGCAATTAGAGCAGTATAATTTGAATCGAATGAACAATGAGAAGAATGATTCATCAGATGCGGCATTTGCTGCTAGGTTTAAACACAAAGACTCCAAAAAAGATTTCAAGCCAAAGTCAAATGTTGATGAATTGAAGAAAACGAAATGCAATGCTTGTGGTCAAATAGGCCATTGGGCAAAAGATAAAAAATGTCCAAAGAAAACAAATTCGTCGAATAGCAATAAAACTGCAAATAAAAACGAACTGGCATGGTGTTCAGTAATATATTCGGACAAATCAGACGAATTAAATCCAGATTACTGGTGTGCTGATTCATGTGCAACAAGTCACATGACTTTTCGTCGTGAGTGGTTCTCAGAGCTAAGAGAATATAGTGGTCAAGTAAAATTAGCCGATCGTCATCGTGTCCAGATTCATGGAATGGTACCATTCTTATAGACGCGAAGGTAAACAATCAGTGCGAGCAACGTCGTCTTGAAAACATGATGTATGTTCCAGAACTTGGTGAAATTTGTTTTCAACAATAGTTATGACAGATAAAGGTTATCAAGTTTTATTTGAAAGTGGTGGTTGCAAAATACTTGATCAACAGCGTAAAATCGTTGCACTGGGTAAGCGTGATAAAATAAAACAAATACGCATGGAATTTCGTGTACGTACAAATGAAGGTGCAAATGTTGCAGCTGTTTCACTTGAACAGTGGCATTGTCGATTGGGCCACGTCAACATCAATTCAATAAGAAAAATGGTTAAAGATGGTCTCATTACAGGTGTCGACTTGTCCGATTCTTTTGTGAGGATTGTCAATACGAAAAAATGACGAGATCAACTCATAAGAAATCGATCAAGCGACCATCAGTTGCTGGAGAAAACATGCATGCAGATTTATGTGGTCCCATGGAAGAAATTGGAATTGGTGGCGCGCGTTACTTCTTGTTGATTAAAGACGAAGCAACAACGTTTCGTTTCACATATCTTATAAAGTCGAAAAGTGAAGTACATGGATGCTTGAGGTGTTTGATTCCATTGGTACAGAAGGCTTTTGGTTTTCAAATTAAATTTTTTCGTTTCGACATGATGAAGAATGGGAGAATTTAACGTGATAAGCGAACAATTCAAGAATGTGCAAGAACTATGCTTATTGCTAGTGGTTTACCAAAATATCTATGGTCTGAAGCTATTCATACAGAAACGTATTTATTGAACCTCACAACAAATAGCAAGTGTCCAGGGAGTACACTATATGAAAAATGGTTTGGTCGAAAACCAATGGATTGGATCACATCAAAATATTTTGAACAGAATGTTGAATGGATTTGAGCCCACAACCAAAAACAACAGAAAGATATTTCTCAGCTGTAATGTCCGTTTTAATAAGCAAGTATCAAAAAAATATTTACTTCGGGGTGACATTGATACTGATGATGGGGGGGGGGGGGGGGGGGGGGGGGGGGAGTATCTGAAAATGATTCAGGTGAAATCGTCGTTGAATCAGCTGATAATTGACGCTGAAGAATTAACTGCGGAAACTCATGAACGGGCTCGGTCCCAGAGAAGTAATCAACGCTACAATCTGCGAGAATTTCAGCAACAATTGTGGAACCAAAAACATTTAAGAGGCAATGAACTCACGCAATGCACAACAATGGAAGAGTGCAGTGGATGAGGAGTTTAATTCATTGATCAAGAATCACACATGGGATTTGGTAGAGCCACCAGATGATCAGAAAACTATTGATAATCGTTGGGTTTTTAAAATCAAAGAAAATACTGATGGCTCAGATGATAGATATAAACCGCGTCTTGTGATTCGAGGGTTTACTCAGCAATACGGTGTCGATTACGAAGAGACTTTTAGTCCTGTCGTCAAATATACATCGATTCGTGCAATTCTCTCTATAACGACAATGAATAAAATGCGGCTAAAGAAGTTCGACATTAAAAATGCATTTTTGTACGGTGAGCTGAAGGAAAATGTTTTTATTAAGCAGCCAGTCGGCTATAATGACAACAGTGGACGCGTATGCAAGCTGATCAAAAGTTTATATGGTCTAAAGCAGGCATCACGATGTTGGAATGAAAAATTCACATCATTTCTTTGCAAATTTGATTTCACACAAAGTGATTCAGGCTCATGCGTTTTCATTCGGCGAAAGGATAAGACAATAACGATCATCGCGATTTATGTAGATCATGGGTTGATGGTAACAAATAACATTACTGAAATTGATTCGATAATTTCACACTTTCAAGACAATTTTGAAGTAAAATTTATCGAGGCAAAGCGATTTTTGCGTCTTAAAATTGATCAACGTCAGGATGGTTCAACACGCATACATCAGCAGGCATATGTTAAAAAGATTGAATCGGTTTGGTATGATTGAAAGCAAAACTGTATCAACTCCAATGGATAACACTCAGAACCTTGGTGATTTCGCAAGAGATGATGCTGTATATCCATATCGTGAAGCGGTCGGTAGCCTAATTTACCTGGCTACTGGCACACGACCAGACATAAGCTACGCAATTGGTGTGGTAAGTCGATATTTGGAACAGCCTAGCTCAGCACACGTAACTGCGGTGAGACGTATATTCAAGTACATTAAGGGCACGATCGATATGGGTATTGTTTATAATAAAATAATTAAAAAAATTTTTTAGTTAAACGGTTTTATTGAAAACAATACTTACATGAAATAATAATAATACTAAAAGCGGTTGTTATAAATTCACTTGGGAAATGAAATACCATTGATATAAAGCCCTTTTTTGCAAAGATATAGCTTATTTTATTCGTTAACGACCCTTTTAAAAATCTTTTTTATAAAAGTGGGCATGGTCCTTAACCGATTTCGTTAATTTTTCTTCAAAGCATTCCTTATAGTAAAGGCAACCTCCCTGCCGAATATTGTTACGATAGGTTTAACGATTTTTGATTTATGATTAATAATATTTGTAAAATTGATTTCATTACAAGTGGGCGGTGCCACGCCCATTTTAAAAAAGGTTTTCAAATTTTTATCAAGAGTCAATATCAGTCCACATGTCAAATTTCAACATTCTAGGTGTGTTATTTACTAAATAATCAGGTTTTTTGTGTTTTCCAAAATGTTATATATATAAAAAGTTGGCGTGGTTATCATCCGATTTCGGTCATTTTCAATACCAATCTATTCTGGGTCCAGGTAAGCTCATGTACCAAATTTGATGAAGATATCTCAACAACTCGAGTTAACGGACGGACGGACGGACTCAATCAAATTTTTTTTGATGCTGATGATTTTGATATATGGAAGGAAGTCTATATCTATCTCGATTCCTTTATACCTGTACAACCAACCGTTATCCAATCAAAGTTAATATACTCTGTGTGCAAAGAACACTGAGTATAAACAACACTATATATGGACAATCAAAGAGCAATTCGTTTAATAAAGAATACCGTATTTCATAAAAGAACCGAGCACATCGATGTCCAGTACCATTTTATCCGAGAAAAATTTCAAGATGGTCAATTCAACTTAGAATATATAAATACTGATGAGCAGATCGCGGATATATTTACAAAATCATTGAATAAGAATCGTCGTAGATATTTGTGCAGTTTGATGGAGATGACATCATAAAAGAACGTCGCTGATTTTGTTTACAGCAATGAGTGGGAGGTTTGAAATTACCCATTGTCGAAACAAAGGTGGCAACCCTTTAACTTCTGAATTCTATTTTCTATTTTACCTTCTTTAATTACAGTTCGAATGTGACGTTTATAGAAGAAGCACTTCAATAAAATTTCTTTCCATAAAAGGGAATTGTTCAACTGTAATTAAACATGTTTCTTTTGTGCATTTATTCTTTTTTTATTCACTTAATTGGTTCGGTCAAAAGGACATTTAAAAGAAAATCCGACGCAATTACAAAAGAAATAAATGGAACACACGTGAAAATTTTCTATAATTCAACAATTAAACCTAATAGCCAAACATTTGTTAACATTGAAGCAAAGCCAATAGAAGCCATCCCCGCAATACTACAACCAACCCCATTAGAAAAAGACCACATATGTAGAACTCCTTTCGTTAGAAGGATTGCAAGATCTTCATTTAAAAAACGCACAACAAATCAACTCCATTAAAAGGGCAACAATCTCTGTCGGAGGCCTAATCTCTGTCGGAGGCCTAACAATGGCATCTATTTTAACAATTGCAATAGTTCTTTTTTTCCGATCCATAAAAATCCAATATGTGGAAAAGAAAATAACAAAGCCAGCGCAAACATGTACGAGCCAGGAACCTACCCTGGCAAGCGCTACAAGTCAAAGTCCAACATACGTAAACTTCAATAATCTACCATTCTATTAATGATCGAGGACAATCATACTTAAAGGAGGAAAAGTTAATGCAACAGATCATAACAATTACAACAAAGGTTGACCACTATCAACGGTTAACACCTCTGAACAAACAAACCAATAAATGCGGACGCTTCATCAGCAGTTTACGAAAAAATTGATGAACAACGATCTCTTCACGACTAAATCAATAACTGCTGACGCTTGATCAGCATTTCACTAAAATTGGTAAATTAAATTGGTCAAACAAATCGGTAAACAACAGTCAGCGTAAAGATCAATTTCCGCATTGATCAATAAGGGCACATGTAAGTGCAATGTGACGTGAGAAAGTAGTTGTAATCAGTTTTAAGTCTTAATTGCTAAGTGAACTCAATAAAGAAAATAAGTTTAATTAAATGAAAACTTAACTTATATGAACAGGCCAAACTATGCTCCGTCTACGAGTTCACAAAATACCTTAAATAAACCAAGCAAACAATTAAAATTGTTTAATATTGAATAGCGAGGAATACATTTTATGATAGGGGCCGATCAAGCCTTCCTCATTGATCATAATTGATACTAGAGCCAACCAAAATTGTATTTCTGATAAAAGGAGCCGGCGAATCTGCCGAAGTCTTGCATTAGTGCATTCAGCTTGAAAATTAAACCTTAATAACCAATATAGCTTGCCGATAAGGCCTATCCTACCCCCATCACTAACTGGAGTAAGATAGCAGCAAAATCCTGCACATCCACCGTGGAAGCATCCCAGTCAACAATTCTTCCCACAGGTTGCACATTTGCCCCTCAATATCAGCAACCTCGTTTTAAAAATATTTAAAGGACCGCATTACACTATAGTGTTAAAAATTTAAGGCAACCGAGACATGCATTACTATAAGTTAATGCCACGTGCTCTGAAATTGGGCTCCAAAATTGCCCACATATAAATATGTAACTATCCATACGACAACGGTATGCAATGCTGCGTAAGCATGCGATCTACAAGTAAGTCGTTACCCCACGAGCATATGTCACCACACGCAAGTTATGTACATATAATGCCAATAACCCCCCAATTACCAATAAATCGTCAACTTAACAAGACGATATCGACAAATTCATATTAAGCATAACAAAATAAATAAAAGTAACTTCCGGCCCAATTCAAAATTATAGTAATTGCAAATTTCAGTAAACAATTCCGGTTAATTAGTAGTAAGCATTTTCACCATTGTTTTAAGTAAACAATTCAGGTTAATTAGTAGTAAGCATTTTCACCATTGTACATTTACGCTTTCTTTTAATTTGGAATAAAGAAAAGAATTAAGTTTGGTTTTGAAGTCTCTCGAGTTAAAGTCTAGTTCTCGGTTGTTATTTTATTTAAGCCGTTGCCTTTGGCATTTTTTAAAAAGTCCGCTTGCCGCAACTACGACGAAATTGGCGCAGTCGGTAATCCTTTATATGTATATAAAAGGATCGTGATACGAACAACTAAAAAGTGGCAGTGCAGTTACATACAGTAGTATAGTGACCACCCATAAAAGAACACAACTAAAAAGTGGTAGTGTAGTGTGCATATAATTAAATATAGCCATCACCCATAACTAAACATTAACAAACAAAAAGAAAAGTGGTAGTATAGTGGCATATCAACATATAGCCACCACCCATAAAAAGATATAAGAAAAAGTGGTAGTGTAGTGCGCATATAATATACATAGCCACCACCCACAAATCAGCAGTGAATCGGCAACAAATTGGCTTCAGGAAGACAGAGAGAACACGACGAACGAAGGAATATGACGGAAAATCAGGCTCAAATGGCACCAGTAGATCTGGTCGAGGAACTGGCAAGAATGGAACAACATTTGGAGGCGCTGAGGGCAGCATACCTGGAGTTGCAACACAGAGCGGACCATACGAGGACGGACCGGGTATCGAAGAACATCGCCCAGATACCAATTTTCACCGGGCGAGGAGATATATCGTTAAACTATTTCTTCTCGAGCACGGAATACCTGTTATCAAGAATAGACAACGAAAACGAGAAGAAGGAGGCGACGCGGATGATCTACCGGACCATGCAGGGCGAATCGAAAAACGTAGTAATAAATATCCCTCGCCCAGACGACTGGCAGCTGATAAAGGAAGTGCTAAAGATGAGATACAAACCCAACACGGAGCCTCACGAGATCTATAAACGGATTACAGCCCTTTAGGTGAACTCGGTAAGTGAACTGGCTGTTGAAATTCAAAATATTAAGTATAAAGCCGATGAGCTTATAGTATACTATAGGGGAGGACAGGGAATAGATCTCACTAACATAGATACTTACTTACTTTACTTAATTGGCGCTTAACCGTCTAAACGGTTATGGCCGTCCAACAAGGCGCGCCAGTCGCTCCTTCGCTCCGTCAACCGGCGCAAATTGGTCACACCAAGGGAGTTTAAATCGTTTTCCACCTGGTCCTTCCAACGGAGTGGGGGCCGCCCTCTACCTCTGCTTCCACAGGCGGGTTCCGATAGAAACACCTTCTTGGCCGGAGCATCATCTTTCATTCGCATAACATGGCCTAGCCAGCGCAGCCGCTGCGTTTTAATTCGCTGGACTATGTTTATGTCTGCGTATAGCTCGTACAGCTCATCATTAAATCTTCTTCGGTACTCGCCATCGCCAACGCGTAGAGGTCCACAAATCTTTCGAAGAACTTTTCTCTCGAACACTCCCAAAGCCGCTTCATCTGCTGTTGTCATGGTCCATGCTTCTGCCCCATATAGCAGGACGGGTACGATAAGTGACTTGTAGAGTATGATTTTCGTTCGCCGAGAGAGGACTTTACTTTTCAATTGCCTACCTAGTCCAAAGTAGCATTTATTGGCAAGATTGATTCTTCGCTGGATTTCAGTGCTGATGTTGTTGCTAGTGTTGATGCTGGTTCCCAACATACATAGATAGTCTCCTAGTAAACACAACCAAGGAGATGACACAGGGCACGTTGCTAGACAAAATATATGAATGAATGTGGGGAATTCGGCCAAATTATATCCATAATGAATCAAAGAAGATTCGAGGATACGTGTATCCGACCCGAATATAGAAAAATAAATATAGAAGGGAAGAAAGGTATAGAGAGTGGCCGAAGAAAAACTATAACCAAACGCCACAAGTTCCAAATAAAAACACAGACCAAGGCGAGAGAAGCCCTGGTAATTTTAGAAACTCAGCACAAGTAACACAAAATCAGCAAGGGTCATACCAAAATAGGGAAAATGTGTCATTACAAAGGAGGCAGAGGCAAAATTATTACCAAAATAATAACTACAGAAGTAGTTCAGATCATTTTCAGAGGTACCCAAAGGTAGGAAACCCTAGGCCAAATTCCGGTCAAAATCGCGGTAATCAACCTAGGCAAGACCGAGCGGAACCGAAGGAGATTGACAATTTAGAAAAAATTCGGGCAAACCAAGAAGAAAGAAAAAAAGAATTAAATAATTGTGAATATTGAAGGACCCAATTTAAGGAAAATCCAGATGCAGGGGAGCAAAATTTTTTCGAGGGACCAGCTCGGACTGTCTTCCCACCATAACGCTTACATTGCGGAACAAGAAATATTTTGCTCTGATTGATACTGGAGCAAGTATAAGTTTAATCGATAGTGATATAAACGATTTCAAAAAAATTTTGCTGAAGAATCTAATTGAATTTAGTACAATAACTAAAAATGATATAATTAAATATGAAGTATTGACGGAAGCCCCAACGGAATTTAATCTTCCGAATTATGCAAGAGTTAAGTGGAAAGTAACTCCATTAAAAGGCAGAAAATATAATTTTATAATAGGCATCGATCTACTCAATTGTTTTAACACAACAATCAATTTAGTGGATGGATGTATAACACTTAATGAAAAAACAACTTATTTTGAAAGTAATCCGTATAAAAATCTTGAAATTCATACGTTAGAAGCAAACAAGTTTGACTGGAGCAGAATAAGACTTGACCACTTAAACAAGGAAGAAAGAGAGGAGGTTGAAAAAATAATAAAAAGGTTTAAAAACTTATTTTTTAAAGAAGGTGACCAACTAACAAGCACGACGAAGGTTGTACATGAAATTAGGACGACAACAGACGGACAGCAAATTATATCGATATCCCCCACAACATGAGGCAGAGGTGAGAAAACAAATGTAAGAACAAGGAATTATAAGAAAAAGTAGCTCACGATATTCTAGCCCATTAATTGTTGTACCCAAAAAAAAGGATAATTCTGGAGAAAGAAAATACAGGATAGTTATAGACTACAGAAAATTGAATGAGGTGACAATAGACGATAAATACCCCCTACTAAATATAGACTCTATTTTGGATAAGCTAGGAAAAGCTCAATACTTTACAACATTTGATCTAGCCAAAGGGTATCACCAAATTCTAATTAGAGAAAAGGATAGGGAAAAGACGGCATTCGCCACACCTCATGGCTTATACGAATTTATAAGAATGCCATTCGGACTAAAAAATGCACCGGCTACATTTCAACGGTTAATGAACGAAACATTACGGGACTTTATTAATAAAACATGTGTAGTGTATCTTGACGATATTTTAATATTTAGTACATCCCTTCAAGAGCACGTAAAAACAATAATAGAAATATTCAAAGTGTTAGAAAAAGCAAATTTAAAGATCCAAATCGATAAATGTAACTTTATGAAGAAGGAGACAGAGTTCTTGGGTCATATCTTAACAGAGAAAGGATTAAAACAAAATCCCGATAAAATTAAAGTGATAGAATCATTAACATTGCCCAGAACAGAAAAACAAATAAAAAGTTTTTTAGGCATTACAGGTTATTACCGCAAGTTCATAAAAGCCTACGCGAAGATAGCTCAGCCTATCACAAAATATTTAAAAAAGACTGTTAAAATGAACTTAAAGGATCCAACCTACATAGAAGCATTTGAAAAATTAAAAACACTAATAAGTTCGCATCCAGTTTTAAGGTATCCTAATTTTGACAAGCCATTCACATTAACAACTGACGCATCGAATTATGCAATTGGAGCTGTCCTATCACAAGAAGGACACCCTGTGTGCTTCATATCTAGAACACTGAATAACCATGAGAAAAATTATTCTACTACAGATAAAAAATTCTTAGCTATTTTCTGGAGCGTAAACTATTTGAGACCTTATCTCTACGGAAAAGTTTAAAATTTTTACAGATCACCAACCAATTAAATTCCTTCACACCAAAGGACATTTCACCTAGACATCAGAGATGGCTTCTCAAACTAGGAGAATATGATTTCAATATAGAATATTTGAAAGGAAAGGAAAACCAGGTAGCAGATTTTCTGAGTAGATTGGAAAATAGTGCCGATGATGCGGAAGAAGAAAAAGGAGATAAAGATGTTAACGAAAGTTGTGGATTGGATTTTGATTTACAGTCAAGCTAATATGAAGCAAATAACATAGAAGATAATGAGACGTTAGCAACAATCCACTCAGCGGAAGAAAATTTGCAGGACCACTTCTTTATTACGGAAGAAATTGTAAATAAGTATAAAATGCAATAATTTTGACTAACAATAAAGTTGAAGAAGCAAAATTTTTGCATGGGAAGACAATAATTTTCATAGCAGAAAGTGGTTTTGATGTAATGGGCGAAATATTTCGGAAATACATTACAAAAGGCAATGTAGGTATATACTCAGAGCTATCAGACTCCAGTTATAACATAGTTCAACAAAAATTGAGAGAATTGTTTTCTAATAATAGGCAGTTAAAATTTACAAAATGTACAATAAGGGCACAAGACATAGAAACCGAAGTCGAGGCAATAAAACAAATTTCCCTTTACCATGTAAGGGAAAGCATGCATTCGGGCATAGGGGAAACAAACAATAAAATAAGAATTAAAATCTATTACCCAAAGCTAATGGAATTAGTGCAAATGGCAATCAATCAATGCGATATATGTAAAGGAGTAAAACATGACCGGTGTCCTATTAAAAACCAATTTCATTGCACCGAGACACCATCGGACATAAATGAAATAATACACATAGATATATACAGTATGAAAAGGTTTCATTTTTTAACGGTAATAGACAAGTCCTCTAAATTTGGGGCAGCGTATTCCTTGAATGACAGAAACCACACATCGATAATTGAACAATTAGAAAACCATTTTTCGAAAATAGGAAAACCAAAAAAAATAATTGCGGATAATGAATTCAGGACAACACATCTTAAAGAATTTTTAGACCAAGAAGGAGTCCAAATTCATATAACCAAACCGAACAGTCATACAGGTAATGCAGATATAGACAGAATGCGGAAATTTTTAGAGTTATATATTCTTCAAATAAAATTGTGCCAATCAAACAAATAATGCAAAGAGCTGTTAGAAGTTACAATAATAGGTATCACTCTACTATTAAAAGTACGCCCATAGATGTACAAAGTGGAAAAGTTATTAAAATAAAAATTAAAGAAAATATGGAGCAAAATAAAATAAGAATTATAGAAAAACTAAATAAAAAAAGGGAGCTTTATACCGTAAACAGGAAAGAAGGATTTATAAAGAATTACAAGGCAGTGAGGCATAAGGAGCAGCCAAAATATAGAAAGAAGAACTTAGAAGGCATACTCCCATGCAATATTAAAAGACCGCTTAAATTTTCAGATATTGATGATACTGTTATTGATAATACAATGGATATGCCAAATTAACGGACAAATTACTGTAACACAAATAAGGGACGAAACAGGATTCACAGATATACAAATGAGAGACCAAGAAATAGTTAAGGACACAGAAATAATTCTTCAGATGATTAACATTAGCAAAATAGAGGACATTTTAGACGAAATAACGGACAATGTAGTGCTAATGAAAGCAAAATACAAGGAATTACTTCATTTAGAAATAATAGATACGAGAAATAAACTATTAACACTACGACCAAAGATCATGAGACACAAACGGGGACTAGTTAATGGCGTTGGTAGCCTATCGAAATGGATATTCGGCACCATGGATAATGAAGATAGACAGGACATAAAAAACCATCTCTTACAGACAGGAGAAAAAATCAATAAACAGGTAGAATTAAATAATTATTTCGAAATAGCATTAGAACAGTTAAATAATGTTATTAATAGCGACAGGATAATATTAGAAAACGAATTTAATACCATACAAAAAATTATGGATGGGGTATATGAGCCAAGTTTATATTTAGAACAATTAACAAATATACAATTGTTAAAACCTAGAATCGAACAAATACTAGATAGCGTAGTAGCATCCAAATATAATATTATGCATCCCAGCATATTAACAAGCGATGTAATAGTTAGATATGATATTGATTACAATAAATTAAAATATTTACAATCCGGAACAGCATATTTCAATAACACATATTTAGTTCTTAGTATAAAAAATCCCATTACTTTTGTAAATGTTAAAATTAGATATCTCATACCAATACCTAACAAAGATTATAACGAAATAGATAGTGAAATTGAAAAAATTTTTAAATACGATAATCAAATTTTTAAATTTGAAGAAAATAAGCAATTGAAAAAAATTAAAACAAGTTCACATTGTACATTAACCTCAAAATGTCAATTCTCTAAAAATAAAGAGCTAGAAATATAGAAATAGATTTAGATACAATTCTTGTTAAAAATGCACAAAATTTGTTAATTAATCAAACATGCTCAAAAAATGAAGTAATACCTAACAAAAATAATCTAATACAATACAGAAATTGTTCAATTAAAATTAATGACTACTATTTCTCTAATTCAGAAGAAATCTTCGAAGAAAAAATTGTTTACTATCAATATGAAAATAGACATAACTTTACACAAAAAATTAAGCTAAGCGATGTAATAAAAATAAATAAATCAAATTTGAGTAGTATTGTAAACTTATATTACCATAGTAAAATTTCATATGCATGTATTGCAGTAATAACTTCTTTAATAATATCAATTTTCGTAATTTCCATGATTAAGCATAAACGAGTAATATTAAAACTAAATAGTAGAATTCAGGAGAATCCTAATCTAAAAGGGGGAGTAGTTATGCATAATGCCAATAACCCCCCAATTACCAATAAATCGTCATCTTATATAAGTGCAGACTCAGCACAAGACGATATCGACAAATTAATATTAAGCATAACAAAATAAATAAAAGTAACTTCCGGCCCAATTCGAAATTATAGTAATTGCAAAATTTCAGTAAGCAATTCCGGTTAATTAGTAGTAAGCATTTTCACCATTGTTTTAAGTAAACAATTCAGGTTAATTAGTAGTAAGCATTTTCACCATTGTACATTTACGCTTTCTTTTAATTTGGAATAAAGAAAAGAATTCAGTTTGGTTTTGAAGTCTCTCGAGTTAAAATCTAGTTCTCTGTTGTTTTTTTATTTAAGCCGTTGCCTTTGGCATTTTTTAAAAAGCCCGCTTGCCGCAACTACGACGAAATTCGCGCAACCATTCAATAGCTGACTGTGCATTACCATTCATGGGAATCACCTGTCAACCAACGTGACTTCGTACGATAAGTAGAAGCAAAGAGGATGAATAAATAAGAGTAACTAGTTTGCTACGAGTGGCGAGTAACTCCCTGGAAATCAAATAAATTGATGTCTAATGTTTTCTGTGAGGGACATTTTTAATTTTTTCGAATTTATCCATGCCGTGTAGGGGCACCTTATGCAAATGTTATTTTTGCAAAGAGAATTACTTAATTAAATAAATAAAGTTGGAAAAATAAACACAAATACCCCACGAAATGTATAGAAGACATTTATGCACATCTCGCCCAAAAAAAAACCTGGGAGTACCCTAACGAATAACATTACGCAAAGTAGCGAGTGATGTCTCTTATTATATTTATCCTCTTTGGTAGAAGTAAGGAATATATTGTAAAGTTAGTAATTAGTTGCTATTATTGAATAAAGAACAATGACTTCGAGTCGTCCAAAAAATTTATTTGCTTAGTTTCTCACAAGAGAAACTAATAACGGGCGCCCAACGGCCCAGTCGCGTAAGTTTCCCGCAAAGTAGTCAAAGGCCCTCAAGTAGTGCCTCGCGATCGATGTGTAAAATCGTGTAACTGTGATAAATAACAATAGCGCCCCAACGCAACGGACATTCTAGCGGATAACTAGTGACCCTAAAGAAGCGCCCTAACGCACTGGACAAGAAACCTAGAAACCCGGTGGTAAAGCTCGCAGGAACACAGCCACCAACCCGCAAAATAAGCCAACGAGGACTACAAGTACTAGCAGCATGCAAAAATGATCACCATCCTTTTTCGCCGCGGGACTACTAACGTATGACTAGATTTAAGGAATAAGTGAAACTTGTGTTAATAAGTATTTAAGTGTTCAGCTAAGCAACATTTTTTTAAATTTTTTAGAGAAAAGGTAGAATCATTTTAATAAGTGCAAATTTAATAAACAAGCAAAAATAATAATTAAAAATTCTAACCCTTTTCAAATTAAACTTTAATTAAAGAAATTAAAACAATTGATTTAATTTTTATTGAAAAAAACATCCCATTTTAAGTGAAAAAACTAATATAAATAGTTACTAAAAATTTAACATTTTTTTTCTCTTTCAAAATTAAAAATTTAATAAAACTTCAACCCTCCCATTTTCTCTAAATTCCTTCAATAATTTTTCTTAAAATTTTACCAAAGTTTTTATTTTTTTTTAACCTTTTAGTGAATTTTTTTTGTGATTGATTTATTACTTCTCATGAACAACAGGCTCGTACAGCCTATAAAAATAATCATTGGGATAATAATAAAACAACTCTACGATTCACCACAAAAGGGACCCTCCAGAGATTTTTTAATTAATTTCACAAAAACAATACATAGTTAGCGAAAAAGTATAAACTAAAAATAAATTAAAATAGCTCATAATAATTTGATAAGCCCCCTATGCTGGGGAACATAAATGCACCCCGGCAGGACCACCATTGCCACCACAACCCCCTGGAGACCCCATCCAACAAGTGGCTAACCCCACTCCTGAATTCAAAAACCTTATAAAGGACTTATTGCAGGAGATTTTAACTACGGACGAAAATATAATGATTAGGGAAGCTCTGCACCCAACTCAGCAACCTATGGCCGATCAAATGATCGAGGATCGATTTGGGAATAACCTGGCCGATATGAACAAGGTACCTGACGTGGTTAGATCCTTGCGAGAGTTTGGTGGAACCCCAGCTGAGTTCAGCAGCTGGAAGAAAAGTGTTGAACGAATATTAAGGATTTATGTGCCATGCGCAGGCTCACCGATATATTTCGGCATCCTTAGTGTAATTCGTAATAAAATCGTAGGCAGTGCTGACGCGGCACTAGAGTCCTACAATATCCCTCTTAACTGGAAGGCTATTTCCCGATGCCTTACCATGCATTACGCTGACAAGAGAGACCTCAGCACACTTGAATATCAAATGACCTGCTTAATACAAGGTCGGAAATCTGTGCAAGAATTTTATGGTGAGGTTTACTCACACCTCCCACTAATATTGGATAAAATATCCTGCATGGAAATCAGCGAAGAGTGCTTGCGTGTCCTCACACATACATGCCGTGACAAGGCGCTAGACACCTTTGTCAGAGGACTATCAGGCGATCAATCGAGACTTCTCGGCATGAAAGAGCCGGCTGATCTGCCTGAAGCATTGCATTTCTGCATCTAGTTAGATAATCCAAATTTCAGGGCAGCACATGACAACAGCCAACAGTACGGCTTGCCTAAACGGCCCACATTACCACCACCGATTTTCGAGATGCCATATCAGCCCGCACTTCCACCAAGAAAGAACCCTAATCAGCCATTCTACCCGCACCTTGCCCATTAGACTGACCCGATTTTACATCATATCTTTAGATTCTTGCATAGGTCTCAGAAGTCAAAATAGGAAATTTTCACTATTTTTGTACATTTGTTGTCAATTTTTCGTAATTTTTGCGAGATATATTGGTTGTAGAGAAAAAATAATACCGGCATTGTATTCAGCGATCTCGAAAACATATAGTTAGCCTATTATCGGATCAATTTTTTATCATCCTATCCCCGCCTTCTCTGCAAAGAAGCTCTAAAATGTAGTGGCCAAAATTCGTAAAAAACGGACACTTACCCGATCTTCCCAACAACCCCAATACCAACAATTTCCCCAATACCAAAAATTTCCTCAATACCAACAATACCCAAATAATTCGAACTTTCAAAATCCCAATTACGATCTGCAACAACCTCCTAGACCCAACCAGTTCAACAATCCTCCACCAAGACCCCCCAACCTTTCAAACAAAACAGGGTAAATAACATAGAAACAACATAAACGGACATAGGACAGCAACCTGACGAACCAGATGAACGGACATTTCACGATTATTACAACCAATACACTGCACACGATAATAACACCATTGACAGCCTCCTTGAAGAAAACTCATACGAATTTTCCGACATTCATTTTTTAAGCTACCGAATTCCATGCTACCATATTTCCAATGCAAGGACAGTAGCGGGAAATTTCTAAATTTCTTAATTGACACGGGTTCAAATAAAAATTACATTCAACCAAATCTCGCGAAAAAACGTATTCCCAACCTCAGTGGGAGGAAACGTTAAGATAACCCACCATACCTTTATTAACCTTTTCGGATTAAAAGACAACCTTAAATTTTGTACGCTGAAAGAAAAAGACTGGTAAAATCAACCGAAATACGGGTCAATAAACCGAAATTTCTGTTAATTTTTATCCATCGCAACAAGATGTTGAATCAACTGCGCACAAATCGTTGATTCGTAATTGACCGTTTTAGTAGTCAAATGTACAAAAAAAAGTTGTTGCGACAGCTTTGTACGAAAGTTGCCATATAAATAAATAAATGTAAGGCGCGATAACCTCCGAAGAGATCTAAGGCCGAGCTTCTCTTCCAATTTGCGTCGTGCTCCTCTTGATTTTCCCTACAAATTGGCCGGACGGGACCTACATGTTTTATGCCGACTCCGAACGGCATCTGCGAGGCAGATGAGTTTTCACTGAGAGCTTTTCATGGCAGAAATACACTGAGAGCGCTTGCCAAACACTGCCGAGAGGCGACCCCGCTTAGAAAAATTTTCTTCTAATTGAAAAACCTTATTTCTAAAATTTTGATGTTGCTTTTCCCGGGGTGCGAACCCAGGACATACGGTGTGGCAGGCGGAGCACGCTACCATCACACCACGGTGGCACTTACTAACCGACCGTCAATTCGGCTTACAGGAAATATGCTGGCACACATTAAACATAATACACTTTATTATTTTGTTTTATTAAACGCACTTTCACAAAATTTTATATTTTATAATTTATTTAATTTATAGTTTTGAACTTCGCTTTGCAAATAGAAATGAAAATAGTCACAAAACTGATTCTCAATTCTTTCGGCTGCAGCTCAGTTCATTCTCAATTTCTTCTGTCACATGTAGTTGTCACACTTGATTGTTTCGAACAAACCTTGTATAAATGTTTGACATAACATTTTAAATAGAGAACTTGTAAGTTATAGAAAAGTAAAGAATCAAATCGCTAGAAGGTAATTCACCACTGGAGTAGCTTTACATGTAATTCGGCAAGTTTAATTTTCGTAACACTTTAAGTTGAAACTATTCCAAAACAACTCAAACTTTTATGTTGTCGGAAACACAACATTAAAAAAGGATGTTTTTTATTATCTTATTAAATTCGTTCGCGTGAGTGAAAATTCGTAAAAACTTGAACAAAATGTTACTAACTTTGGAAAAATTCCTGTTCGTTCAAACAAAGCAAATTGCGCCCATTTTGCATTTCGCTTGGAGGAGAAGTTGCAACATTGTACCCAATAAATAGGTGTCCCGGTATATCATAATTTTTGCACAGTAAATTCAAAAAAGGGTTTTTTTGTTTTGTATTGATAACTGAACAACTAGTTTTTGTTGTTTTCCCATTTTGAGTTTTTTTTCGGTTTGTTGGTTTTCTTATTTTGGTGTTTTTTTAACAAGTCATAAGTACAAAGTAGAGAGCGCAGTGAGCGTAAAATTCTTTTTGAAATTTGCTCATCTATTGACAGTTCATCGCCGTTGCAATGACCTGTAAGATCAGTTGTGTTAAAAGAAAAATCAGTTAGACTGACCAGAAATCTGTCAATTTTACAGAATTTTGTTAACTTAAGGGCGTCAATATCTATTCTGTTGAAATTACTAAACTAATATGTTCGTTTGACAAAGAACACGGTCCAATTAACCGTAATTCGATAAATTTCACCGAATCTCCATTAAGTCAAGAACAACAGAACCGATTTATTGATTTTACCAGCACTATTTCTTTCAGTGTATATTACCCACACTTAAATTCTTTCACGGTATTCTCGGTAACGACAGCCTAAAACAATTAGAAGCCGTAATTATTACTTCAAAAAATCATATGCTAATAAAAAACAATAGGGAAATAGCCATTAAACAACAAAAATCAAAATCAGTAAACAATATCGAAATAAGAACAGACCATCTTACGGATGAACAAACGGAAGAACTCCGAAATTTATGCTATTCATATCCACAACCTTTTTCTGATCGGATGAAAAATTAACGTACACTACTGCGATAAAAGCCGAAATAAGAACTACAAACCAAGATCCAGTATATTCCAGATAATACCCATGCCCAATGTCCCTTACAGACGAGGTAGAAGAGCAAATATCAAAATTACTCGAGGACGGATTAATTAGACCTTCCCGATCCCCATACAATTCTCCCATCTGGATAGTGCCAAAGAAAGCTGATGCATCTGGCACAAAAAATGCAGAATGGTAATAGACTACCACAAATTAAATTGAATCACAATACCCGACCGCTACCTAATCCCAGACACCAACGAAGTACTTTCACAACTAGGAAGGAACAGCTTCTTTACAGTTCTCGACTTGAAAAGTGGTTTTCATCAGATTCTTTAGTTGAATCCGATATCGTAAAGACAGCTTTTTCAGTCAATAATGGTAAATACGAATTTACCAGACTACCTTTCGGCCTTAAAAACGCGCCTTCCATATTCCAACGGGCATTAGATGATTAGAGACTACAAATATATCAAACACAAATATGCTTTGTCTACATAGACGATATTATAATTTTCGGAAAAGACGAAGACTCTCACTTGAAAAACGTGGAAATAATTTTCAGGACCCTACAAGATGCTAATATGAAAAATCAACTTGATAAATGTGGATTTCTCAAAGAAGAGGTTGAGTTTTTGGGATTTGTTGTCTCCAAAAATGGCATAAAAACAAATCCAGCAAAAGTGAAAGCAATTTTAGACTTTCCACCGCCTCAAACTATAAAAGAACTTCGATCCTTTCTAGGACTTTCCAGTTATTACCGACGTTTCATTAAAGACTATGCAAAACTCGCCAAGTCCCTAACGGTACTTTTGAGAGGCGAGGAGGGACATATGTCCAAAAATCTTTGAGCTAAAATAAAAACTTCTCTCGACAATAACGCAATGGAAGCATTTAATAAATTAAATAATTCACTAGCATCCTCTGACGTTATGTTACAATACCCCGACTTCGAAAAAGAATTTCACTTGACAACCGACGCATCAAACCACGCCATAGGAGCAGTCCTAGAGCAAGGTGGTAAACCCATAATGTTCATTTCCAGAACATTGACAAGGACCGAGGAAATTTACGCACCTAACGAAAAGGAACTTTAAGCCCTAATATGGGGTTTAAAAATCTTTAGAAATGATTTGTATGGTTCAACCACAATAAAAATTTTCAGACCATCAACCTTGGACATACTCACTCAGTAGCAGAAATACTAACAGTAAACTAAAAAGACAGAAATCAATATTGGAAGAATACAACAATGAGATAAAATACAAACCTGGCAGTAACAATATTGTCGCAGACGCACTTTCTCGATCACCACAACAAATAAATTCTTTGTCTGCAACCCAACACAGTGACGAAAGATCAGCCCAAAATTTAATACCGTATACAGACGCACCTATCAATGCATTTAAAAATCAAATTTTTATTTCTACTGGCGAAACCTATTCATACCAATTTAAATTACCACTTACCATAGACATATTATTATTGAAAGAAACTTTACAGAAGAAAGTCCTACCACATTGTTCAAAAGATATCTCAACCCTACAGTAACAAATTGCATTAAAAACCGAAGACAACATTTTAGGGAAAACACAATCAATTTACCAAATTCATTTTAGCAGGTACAAAGTACGTTATACCCAAAAATTTATTAGGGATGTTACAAACGAATCAGAACAGGAAACGGAAATCATCAACGAGCATAATAGAGCTCATCACAATCCCACAGAAAATAAAGCCCAACTCTTAGAAAGATGTTACTTCTCACAAATGAACGCCAAAATAAAACGAATTGCAAAGCAGTGCAAATTTTGCTTAGAAAATAAGTATGAGAGAGATAAATTGTGCGCTCCAGAGCAACGGAAGACATAAAGATCCCCTTAAGAAGTCTCTTGACAACATTCAGAATCCCAGAAAATATTGTAAGATGTCCATCGTGGTCATCTTTATTCTTGCGTCGTAGTTGACGCAGGTTATCGCCCAAACGCTTTAACGCAACTTAAGTAAGGCACACAATATTAATTGCGTAGACTTCTCGCACACACACCGCTTTCAATACCAAAACAAGAAACTGATGAACTTTACTCTTTAAATATAGTCTTTTTAAAATTTTATTTGTTGAATATAAAAATGTTCACAAACTTAGAAATTTAATATATATGTCAGCTGCTGAAAACTTTTGCTTCTTGACGAGTTGAATGCGCGAAATTAATTGGCGTCATTCAAAGTGACGTTTATGAAGGTAACCCTCATTGTGAGTGATTGGTGTGGTCAAAAAATTGACGTGGTTAATATTTAATGATTGATGTTATGGTCACTCAACACTTATCATAAGGGTTGCCTTACATCATCCCCCTTTGGAAAAGAAGAATTGGCCAAATTCTTCTGTCCCAAACGTGATGTATTTTATCTTAATAAAAGTTTAAGACTGTTAAACTAAATTTAAATCTACATCTATGTTTAGATCTAAATTAAAAATGAAATTCTAAAGTTTAATTCTAAAGTAGGACTTAAATTTAATTTTTATAATTAAAAACAATTTTTTTGTGTTTTAATTCTACTGTATGAATTAAGTTCTTAATTTTTAATGATTGTTTAAATTTATTTGATTTCATTGTCTTTTTTTCAGGTTTGGAAGAAAAACATTTTATTCCTAATTTAACAATAGAGATTAACTTTAAATAATCTTGAATTTAAAAATTTAATTTAATTAATTTTTCTTATTCTATTTTTATGTACTATTTTTTTCTTTTTCGTTTCGTCATCAATTAACGTGACGTTTACGCCGTCAATACCTATTACGGTATACGGACCAATATAGATACTACTATGCTTGTCGCGGGGTTCTTTTTCAAGCAATACCTTGTCAAATACCTTGACAGATATTGGTTGTGAACTTTTGTTATATCCGGTTTGATTTTTTAATTTGTGTTCTGTAACTGTTTTATTCGCTAATTCGTGAGTTTTTTGAAAACGAAATTTAACTTCTTTCGAATAGTTTTCTATGTTATAAATCGGGTCTATTTTATCGGTTTGCAGTTCTTTTGGTAAATTAGCTGTTTTGCCAAAGACTAATTCATATGGTGAGAATTTATTATCGAATACTGTGTTTGTTGTTGTGTTATGAAGAAAAGTGAAATATTTCAAGTAAACATCCCAGTCGGAAAAATTGGGATTTAGAAAAGATCTTAAATATTCATTGAAAACTCTGTGATTTCGCTCTACTGTGCCAAGAGTTTCATGATGGTACGCTGTGGAAAATTTATGTTCTATTTTTAATAATTTTGTTAACTCTGAAAAAATTTCATTTTTGTATTCGGTACCTAAATCAGTTTTAATCGTCTTCATAATGCCATATATTAGTATGAAATTTTCGAAAATAGCTGATGCGACCGTTTTTGCACTTTTGTCAGGTATCGCAATCGTTACTAAGTATTTGCTGAGATCGCATATAATGGTGACAGCGAACTTGTTACCATTATCGGATTGAGGTAGAGGTCCTATAGTGTCAATGACAACAATGTCGAATGGCTTACATGGTGTTTCGGTTAGGACTAAATTTTCTTTTGTTTTTGGCTTAACCTTATTCAAAAGACATTTTTCGCAGTTTTTAACAAATTTCGCTATATCGCGCGTCATGCCTTTCCAATAATATTTGGTTCTGAGTTTTGCATAAACTTTTTTGCTACCGAAATGTCCTCCTAAAATTGGGTCGGTATGGTAAATTGTTATTAATTGTTGTTTTTTGTCTTCGTCTGTCACAGTTTCTACGGGTTCGGTTAGGACGATTTCTAAATGTTTTAAAATTTTATTCCCAGTGGTTTTCAGATCTGATATCGAAAAATATTTAAAAAGATTATCATTTTTTTGCAATTCAATTATATTAATATTGCGCTTGCCAGCTTCTTTTTGTAGCTTCAAAAGTAATTCATCTAAATGTATTATTTTGTTAGCACACGCAACCTTAATTAACTCAATCTTTTTGTGTTTTAGATGCGCATTTAATTCAAAATTCGTAATTTTACCACTTTTATCATAACTTATTTGGGATTTTACTCTGGGTATTTTCTTTGAAAATTTGTTTGAAAAATTATCATAAACTTGTAATTTTATGTTTTCTTTTACTTTTTCTTCTTTGAGTATTTCTTGTTGCATTAATTGTTCTTGTTTTGTCTGTGATCTTGTCTGTACTGCTAAAATTGATGTTCCTGAATTTTTTATTTCTTCTATTGTGATGCGAGAGAGTGCATCTGCTCCTACGTTCGTTTTACCTTTTATGTATTCAATAGTGAAGTTGTACTCTGCCAGTTCAAGTCTGATACGTGAAAGTTTTGAAGAGGGATCTTTCATATTGAACAAGTAAACTAATGGACGATGATCGGACTTGACTGTAAAGTGTGTGCCATATATGTATGGTCTGAACTGTTTTATTGCAAAAAATATAGCTAAAAGCTCTAACTCAATTATTGATTTCTTTTGTTCTGAATTATTAAATGATTTGGACGCGAAACAAATTGGTAAGTCAATGCCATCTTTATTTTGACTTAAAATGGCACCACAACCAATTTTTGAAGCGTCGACAGTAATTATAAATTCCTTTTTGAAGTCTGGGTATTGGAGAATTTGAGGAGAAATTAAAGATTTTCGGAGTTTTTCAAATGCTATATCACATGATTGATCCCATTTAAATTCTACTCTTTTCCTGCTAAGTTTATTTAAAGGTGCTGCTATGGAAGCAAAATTTGGTATAAACCTTCTGTAATAATTGGCGAATGCCACGAATCGTCTTACTGCATCTTTATCGCAAGGTTTCGGATATTTTTTTATTGCAATTATTTTGGAATCGTCTGGAAGTAGACCTTTTGACGAACATTTGTGTCCTAGGAAAGTGACTTCTGAACGCATGAAGTTGCATTTTTCGGGATTGAGACGCAAATTAAATTTTTTGCATGTTTGAAAGACTTGTTCTAAATTTTTAAGATGGTGAGCTTCGCTGCACCCAATGACTATAAGATCATCGACATATAGAAAGGCTTGGTTTGGAGAAATTCCTGAAAAGGCAATTGACATCATTCTTGAGAATGAATTCGGAGCTACGTTTAAACCAAATGGTAAAACTTTCCATCGAAAAGCACCACGATCAGTGCTGAATGAAGTGATGTCTCTAGAATCTTTATTTAATGGGATTTGGTGAAAACCTGAATACAGATCCAATGTAGAAAAATATTTGGCTCTGCCTAGATTATCAAGAATATCGTCTATTCGTGCAAGTGGGAATTTGTCTGCTATCAATTTTTTGTTTACGGCTCTAAAGTCAACACACATCCTGTAGGATTTCTGTCCATTTGGATTTTTCTTTGGCACAAGTATCAATGGACTATTATAGTTGGAATAGCTGTGTTCTATAAGATCGTTTTGCAATAAATTATCAACTTGTTTATTAATTTCCTCTCTCTGAGAGTATGGTAAACGGTAGTTTTTTATGTAAACAGGATTTGTATCTGTCAATCGTAATTTCTGTTCATAAAAGTTGTTAAGTGTCATACGATCGGTCTTTAGTGCAAACACGTCATTATATTTTAGACATAAATCGAGAAGTTTTGGTTTGGCATAATTTGGCATTTGTTTTTCTAAAATTGATTTTAATTCCTCTGACCTTTTCGAATCTTTTGAAAGATCATTGATTTTATACACGTTATAGTTGGTGATTTCATCCGTAAGTATGTTACAATTTCTTACGTATTTTACCTCGTCAGTGACGTTTAATACCTTTATTATCGGATTGTTGGTGTCAACAATACACTTTGCGGTGAACACACCACTACAAATTTCCTGTGCGTCTATGAAAACTGGATGTTTAGATTTTTTCAGCTTAAATAAGCGATAAACTTCGCATCTAGGAGGAATTATCAATGTATTATCGGTTGTATTATGTAAAATTGAAATTTTATGAATATTTTTGCCAATGCCAATTGTTATGCTCTCGTTTGCATAGTCTATGACGCAATTGTATTTTTTCAAAAAGTCTTTGCCTAAAATACCATCTGACGGTATATTGAATTTGTCATCTACTACATTTAAAGTATGTGGAATTGAAAAATTTGAATAAAAAAGTTCTGTTTTAATGGTACCCAATGTTGAAACTGTATCTGTCGTAACACCCGTTATATTTATAATATTGTTGTTATTTATAGAAACATTTTGTTTTAAACTTGAAAGTTTTATAATTGATATATCAGCCTGTGTATCTACTAAGAAAGTGCATGTTTTAAAAGAGTCATTACAATTCAGTTCGATAAAATCTGAGTAGTTCAGGTTTAGACAATAAATTGATTTATTTTGAAAAACGTTATTTAATTCAGATTCTGGTCCCCCAGTGTTCGCTCCTGAGGGCCGTTGGCGTTTAAAGTGCGTACACTAGCGTTATTTGTAGTATTTGAACGTCGATTGTTGTTGTTACTGTTGTTATTGCTGTTGTTTCTGTTTACGGGCCTGCTATTATTTCGAAAATTACCATTATTTCGCGAGCCATAATTATTGTTGTTATTATGCCTATAATTGCTATTGTTGTTTCTGTTAAAATTGTTGTTGTACCTCGAAAAGTTGTTCCTATTATGACCTGAAGTTACCTCGAAAACTATTATTTTGCCTGTTATAACGTGATCTAAACGCTAGTACCTGCCTTTCACTTGTTTGGTTATTTTGTTCTACGATCATTTTCGCAACTACATCCTTAGAATCAGTAAACGTAGTTGACGCTAAAATTGATTTTACTAGGTCTGAGCGAGTGTTAAGCCGACAAACGTTGACGGTTTGTTCGACTGCCATTTCGTGCGCTTTTTCCTGAGTCATTCCTTCTATAACTAATGATCGTTCTAAAGCATCGGAGAGTTCCTCAACACGTTTAGCGAATTCAGTATGATTATTATTAAAAACTTTTAACGATGCAATTTTTCCTGCAACAACTTTTGAGTTGTCAGGTTTTATTCTACCTTTTAATGCATCTTTTATTTGTTGAATTGTTGTTACTTCATTTGGAATTGCCTCACGCGCTTTCCCTTCTAACTTGGATTTTATAAACGAAATGAAAGTATTTGTCAAATTTTCTTCCATCAAATCTTCTATCAAAACTATTTTATCTATAAAGGATGCAAGTGAAAGCGGATCGCCGCTGTAGTTTTCTCTAATTATGGATGCACACATAGTAATAAAAGTTTTCTTTTGCTCTGAAGTCGCCATTGTTGGTTGTTCTTCGCTAATTGTGTCTAAATTATTATTGTGGAGTGAATTGGAAAATCCAGGGAAATCCTCAAGAAAAGATACGTGACTTTTTTTAATAATACTAGCTTTGTATGCTGAAGTTGTCGATGCGTCAGATAATTCTTCCTCAGTGTCAAAATCAGAACTTGATTCGCTTTCTTGTATTAATTCAGAAAGATCTTTGGGTATTTTTATATTGCAGTTAATTCTAGAAAAACATTTAGTGAGTTGTTCTCTGCACTTTGACAAACTTTCGATTATTGAACTAGGCTTATCTCGATTTTCAAAATATGAATTTACTTGTATTATGATTTGGTTATAGCTTTTAATTAAAGCATCTTCATATTCTATTGATTTTTTCGCTGAGATAGATCGGTTATTTAAAACTCGTTTAGTAACTTTAGTGAAATTAGAGCGTAAATTTTTGAAATTGGAATCAAAATCTGACATTTGACAACTGACATCTGAAAACTTTATTACATTTATTGAAAATGTTTACCTCCGTGGCAGAAAAAAAATGTTTCATAAAAAAAAAATTCGGAAAAATGTTAAGATTAACGCTGTAGGCACTGTTTATACAAGAATGAATTTGAAACTATTCATTCGCTCAGTAATTGTGGTTTGTAATTTAAAAAAAAATTTTTTTTTTGTTTAAAAATCAGAGAATATTCGAAATATTCAAAATCGATGAGTTAATTGGTAAATGGTAAAGATTCGCATATTCGAAAGGCACTGTATTTAAGACTTATTTTGTAAATGCAAGTGAATGTTGAAATATTTTAACCGCACTGTATTCGTTTAATAATGCAAAGAGAAAAAACTGTTGGGATATTTGAAAGACACTGTATATAATGCACAGTTTGAAAAGAGTCGCAAATGTAAGATATGTTGGAATATTTGGAATACACTGTATTCGTGTGATGCTTCGAAGGAATTGTTAACTATTTGAATGGCACTGTATTTGTTGCAAAAAAATATGTAAATGTTTAGACATCTATGATGCTTAATTTCCGAAGAAATAATTGGAAAAAGAGAAAAGTAAGCTTCCACCGATAAAATAAATTTTCACCATTACCATTATGTGACTGTAACCTGTCTATATTGATATTTGAAGTCAATGAGAGATTTCAAAATTGATTAGCTTCGAATAATTATCGCAAACTTTTGGCGAAAAGATTTGATATTTTTGGTATTATACATATAGAATTGATGTATAATTTGCGTTTCAAAAAGGTTTTAAAAAAATGTTTAAATTTGAAAAAAATATTTTTCCGATTGTATTTATTACGAAGCAGTGTTCGCATTTAAAATAAAAAATTCAAGTTCCATGTTAATGTTTGAAAAAGAAAGAATATAGTAATATATGCGTGATAATTTGCATGTGGTGGGCGTATATTTGAAATTACTTTGTTTAATGTACATTTGAATTTTTCGAAATTTGAATGTTTATATTTCAATATAATAATTTTATGTATGTAAGTAATTTGAAAAATTCAATTTCTTAATTTAATTAGTTTAACATGTTATTGTCTTTAAAGTAGAAAAAGTATGTTGCTACATGCGTAGTAAACAAATGTTTAAGAAAAGTATGTTTATAATCAAAAGTGTCAAATTGTGTTGCTACATGCGAAGGCTACATGTGTATTACGAAAAATTGTTGCTAAGTTTATAGTATACATGTATATATATTGAGAAAGCCAAACTACCTACGTATGTACAAAGTTAAAATTTTATATACGTATATATTATGGTACTGTACCACCTTTTTTCTGCTTTGCTTGCTGCCTTTGCTTGTATACTGCTGAAATTTGTTGTTGTTGGTGTTGTCTTCCGTTGCTGCCGTTACCAAGTGAATCTTTTCCTATTTGCCTCTCTCTTCCGCTATGCTTTTTTTTTTCTTTCTCAGGTTGAGTTGGTGGAATAAATGGCGTGAATAATTTACCGCACTTAACGGTGCTTGGTAATAGCGTCACTGTGGTTGTGCTTATCATCACCGTTATGGCATAGTACAGCCAGTTCAAAAAATTTTAACATATATGTGTATGTATGTATGTAACACCACAATTTTCCAATAACTTTCATTCTTTTTAGTATATTAAATGTATGTATATTTTGGATTTTGTTCCAAAATTTTTGTAAAAGTCCACTTTTAGTTTTAAATTTGGTTTTTATTTACCATTTAAAATTTTTTTGAAATTGTATTGGTTTTTGTAATTTATAACTTTTTTTTGTAGATTTTGAAATTTTATACTCTTTTTTTTTGTAGTTTTTGGAATTTTATATTTGTTTTGTAGGTTTTGCAATTTTATGATTTTGTATTTTTGAAGTTTTATTAAAAAATTGTTAGTAGCCTTTTTGAAATTTTGTAATTTTTTTTTGTAGACTTTTTGTAATTTTGTAGAATTTTTTTTGTAGTCTTTTTATAATGTTATAACTTTTTTTTGTATTTTTTTGAAATTTTATATTTTTTTTGGAATTTTATATATTTTTGTATTTTTTTTGTAATTTTTCGTAAAGTTTTGAAATTATCTTACTTCGAGTAATTTTCTTTTTTTGCCTATATTTTATGAATTTTGCAAACAAATTTTCTTCATATTGGCACAACCACCACGCACTTTATCGTCGCAACCACCACGCACATATTCTTCCAGATTTTATTTTTAATTATGCTGCTTTTGTAGTGCAGGGAATTTTTTCCTTCCCCGACGCCAGTTTTTGCCGCAGGCATGGCCACGGTCGCCATGTAAGATGTCCATCGTGGTCATCTTTATTCTTGCGTCGTAGTTGACGCAGGTTATCGCCCAAACGCTTTAACGCAACTTAAGTAAGGCACACAATATTAATTGCGTAGACTTCTCGCACACACACCGCTTTCAATACCAAAACAAGAAACTGATGAACTTTACTCTTTAAATATAGTCTTTTTAAAATTTTATTTGTTGAATATAAAAATGTTCACAAACTTAGAAATTTAATATATATGTCAGCTGCTGAAAACTTTTGCTTCTTGACGAGTTGAATGCGCGAAATTAATTGGCGTCATTCAAAGTGACGTTTATGAAGGTAACCCTCATTGTGAGTGATTGGTGTGGTCAAAAAATTGACGTGGTTAATATTTAATGATTGATGTTATGGTCACTCAACACTTATCATAAGGGTTGCCTTACAATATCGTTATGGACAACGAAAAATCCCTAAACGCAGCCCCTGTACCTTTATGCTAGAAAACGAATACGGTATTGAAATATTTAAAACTCCTCCATACAAAAGTTCTATAAACGGACAAATAGAACGGTTCCATTCCACACTTACCGAAGTGATGCGTTGTACGATAGCAGAAAACACCCACACAGACTTTAAGGACCTCCTCCATAGAGCCATATTCAAGTATAACTATTCCATTCAATCCACTACCAAACGTAAACCAGTAGAAGTATTTTTCGGAAGAACAATAGGATCAAATCCAATGACTTCATAATAAAGATAGGACCGAAATCAGGACATACAACAATGACGACGTTATTTATGTAAAAACAAACAAAAGACTAGGAAACAAACTAACACCCCGATATAAAAAGGAAATAGTACTAGAAGACCAAGGCAACACAATTTTGGTACAATCTGGCCGCACCGTTCACAAAACCCATATCAAAAAGTAAATCACACTCTTCCTTTGCAGGATCCTATTTGCCTTCTGCAATGCGGAAACCCAAATTTTGGACTATACGACCAGTCCCATAGTAACGATAGACACAGGAACCGCTAAAGTTCAAACCGGAACATTTCGCCTAATACACACTATTGACCTCGACCAGTACAACTCCCTACTCGACAACATACACGCCACAATAGAACATGACATAACTAGGAAAAGCCGAAGTCACCCATTCCTTTCCCAAGAGGAAAATCCATCCGATCCCTCCTATACCAACTGAAACCCAGGAAAACCAAAAGGGCAATTGAACCACTTGGTAACGCCTGGAAATGGCTTGCTGACCATGAAGATTTTAAAATACTAAACGATAAAGTAACTAAAGAGTAAGTAATAATAACCAACAAGTAGTAATAAATAAATCTATTTTAGAAAGAATAAATAATTTAACTCATATTTCAAATATAATTTTAAGCGAAATGAAATCGGGCGATGCTCTTAAATTAGAAATAGAAAAAAATATCGAAAGGAAATTTAAATTCATGAAAGAAGGATTAATAAACATAGATTACTCAATACAATGGGCAAAAGCAGGAATTGTAAACTTATTTATCTAACGAAAAATTAATTGTAACTGAAGAAGCACTAGAAAAACAAAATATGCCTTATTTAATTAAATTTGATCGAAGAAATTGAACCACCTGCATACCAAACCCTTTAAAAGGATATTCATCCAACAGCACCCTAATAAACAGTCACCATATGCCCACGATAGAAGAAATAATGCCCGGATTATTATTTATCGATAGTTACAATGGACCCCTAAAAATAGACAACAAAGAAATCAATCTGAATGGTACATTTTTGATCAGATACGATAATTTAAGCTTATCAATTGAAGGCAAACATTTTGTTAATAAAAATCAACTGTTTGCAAAGCCCTTACCAGCAATCGTCAAATCGACAAATGATACAGCGAATCTCGAGGAAGTTCTTTCTTTGAAATATTTGAGCTCAATTAAGCGAACGTCCAAAAATAAATGATGTCCACTTGAAATACAAATTAAGCATTCTCACATGCTCTTCGATAATCAGGCTATTACTGATTATCCTATTGGCCACCATGATTGCCAAAAAATTTAACTCTAAGAAGAAAATAGAGAATATACATTCAAGTCAACACTAGCAGTTCAAAGGAAACCCCACTGTACCTACAAATGAAATGCCATCCAACGAGGACGCTGCATACTTTAAAGGGGGAGGAGTTAATGCCACATACTCTGAAATTGTGCTCCAGAACTGCCCACATATAAATATATAACTATCCATACGACAGCGGTATGCAATGCTGCGTAAGCATGTGACATATAAGTAAGTCCTTACCCCACTGGCATATGTCACCACACGCGCAACCATTCAATAGCTGACCTGAACGGAAGTAAACAACGCAACAACAACAACGAGAGGAATCACCTGTCAACTGTGACTTAGTACGATATGTAGAAGTAAGAAATATATTGTTAGTAATTAAGTTGCTATTATTGAATAAAGAACAACGACTTCGAGTCGTCCAAAAAATTTATTTTTTTAGTTTCTCGCAAGAGAAACTAATAACTTATATACCACATTACGGCATGATATCCAGTAAGCTATTGAAATATTAGAAATCGTTGAACCCTGAAATACTAAAGCCCAAAGGCCCTTAGCTTTCCTCGCCAGAATTGGAAACGCAATTTAATTAAAATTTGAAGGAGATTCAGTGTTTGTATGGTCAAAACCCGAAAAGAATTGTTCATAAGGAAATTTTTAAAATTGTGTTATGTTTTCCTAGTTGATATATGTATTGTATATCCTTGGTCTAAATCAATGCGCTTGCATTCCATTCTACGACACGAATCCGCTAAATAGCTGCATTATTTCTACCAGCCACCTCCATGATGCTCAATTCAAATAAATTAGATATTGGACACCTTCAACAAAGGTCATCGCATCTGAATATGAACAGTGGGCTACGTAGAAAGGGAAACTGTTCATTCTATTTATTATTGGCACATGTCCAGTTTTCATAATTTGAGCATTTTCTTTCACTACACTATGCAAAATATTTTCAACGAAAATTTACTTTTCCTGTTGTAACATGTTTTTGCTGTCGGCTCTCGTACTGAAGGCGTGTTGCTTCCTGTTCGGGAACTCTGTAATCAATCGAGAGGTATGTATGTTAGCACGACACACATTCAAAATACATAAAAACACACTTAGTCGAATTCCTATGTGCAAGAAGACACCACATTGCACAGACAGGTAAATAAAATTCCATAATGAAATATAACACCGCGAAAACAAATACACTAGTAGGAATGCAGAAAGTCATGGGAAGCGCATCGTCAGCAAAATAACAACAGGTACAGTGGCAGTGTAAGTTGGATTTAAGAAATAACAAGTTTGTAAAGTTAGTTCTAAGTTGCAGTTGAAAGAACAAAGGAGCTAAGCTCCCGAAAAATATATATTTTTTAATAAATTATATGTGACTTAAATTAACTTGCATATTCTCAGACACCATCAATTCCGACGATAACTGTAAAAAGGTACTGAGCAATGCAGCTAAAATAAATAATAAAATAAATACAAGGATCGTTAACCTCCGAAGAGATTTTAGGCCGAGCTTGTCTTCCACTTGACATCGTGCTCCTTTTTAATTTTTCCTAGGCAGATGAGTTTTCATTGAGAAGTTTTGCATTGCAAAAATACCCTCGAAGTGTTTGCGAAGAGCGATCCCTCTTAAGAAAACTTGTTTCTAATTACAAAAATTTGTTTCCACATTTGTTGTATTGCTTTGCACTTGTACCCAGGATCTTCGGCGTAGTAGGTCAAGCACGCTGCCACCACAATACGGCGGCCACAATTAAAGCAAACTCATCGACAATGACACTCACATGCATACCAGGTCAAAGGAATATCAACGACAATGAAAAAACTGATGAACTGGCAACGGCCGGTACTTCGTAAGACATCACTGGGTCGCGGCACAAGGATCGCATACATAATAAAAATTACGTTCTTACCTATCTCAAGCAGAGGGACTCTACAAACTCGTGTACGATCACCAAAAAAAAAGTTTGGTCGAACTTCAAAAAAAAAAAACACTATATATTAAAATTCTTTAGCAACGATATATTTAGGATGACAGCCACAATTACAGGAGCTTTGTAGTTTAGTAGCATGATTCAATTACTAGAAGTTTGTTCTTCAATGACGGCAGAGCTTTGACGCTCCCAAATTGAAAAATCTGGACGGGTTGCTTTTACGAAGTAAGAAAAACGGGTAATAATTCAATCCCCTTTAGCGAAAATTGTATTAGAAAAATACCTTTAGTAGTATATTAGTAGTGATAATAAATTTGTAAATGCCAACAGGTTTTGGAGGAAATAATTCATTTTCTACTAAATATTTTAAGACTTAATAAAGAGCTATGTTGGTTTAGAATTTTATTTAAAAATACACTATATCAAAATTTGTTTCAAAAACTCCCTATATGAACATAAGTTCAATGCATTTTCACATAAGAGGGAGTTAATGAAAAACATTATGAGACGTTCGTCAATACAATTCTAATATAGGGCGTTTTTGTGACAAATCATGAAATGTGAAGTTTTTGAAAAATATTTTGAGATAGGACGATATTGAAAAGGCAGCCGACATGGTCTGACAAAGAAAAAAATAAGAGAAAATGGCTTATTGTCTTAGAACTTTATATTCCGGTCTTGACTTTGACAGAAGAGTTCAGCTTTTATGAGGTCCTGCTACAAAGGGAGTATTCACCTTTTTATTCTGAAATTTCGGAAAGCTCCTTTACGTTAAGTATCCATGGAAGTGTTCCGGATAAACCGTTAATTTAGAATGTTCGGAACACGACCGTTTGATACTACCTCACGAGGTCCGAATATACATAATATTCAAAATATAAACCGATTTCCCATATTCTTAAATGGAGACGAATGTTCTGAACATACGGAATGAATAAGTTAACATGCTCAATGAGTACATTTCGTTGTGGCATCTTCATTATTTACTAATGTCATTTTTACGTGAATCGATTTACTAGTCGAGTTTTTGACGTTGAACGATGAATTTTGAAGTGGTTTAGGTTTCGTATGTTCATAGGTTTACGAAAGTACACGATTCCTTGGTGTCCGTACTTTTCATAAAACCTATGTTCAGCTACACTAATAGATCATGGCATAGTTAAGAAATTCTTCATAAAATTAAAATAAACGTTCTAAGGAATTATGCAGTTCAGTACTTATCGGGTATTTGAAAACTGATTGCTTCCTATTTCTACTACTAATATTTTTCGAAAAATCGCAAAGAAACAACACAGTTAACGGATGTCAATTCGATTTGGGAGCAAAATGGCTGCAATTGTCAAAAAATTTGTCTGTCGAGCAAACCTCTTGTGATTCAATCATGGTTTAGTAGCATGCTGCAGTTACAAGGTGACTGACGTTGGCAGCTTCTTTTTCTAATCCGCCATCTTGAACTCCCATTCTGAAAATCAACTTGCCTCTTTACAAAACTACTTTTTTATTCAGAAGAAAAACTTTAGTAAAAACCATACAAATCAGTTTCCTCCGAAAGTATGCAAAGGCATCACTTTTTTCACCAATTCTATTTTGTGTTGACTTTTCTATCATTCACATTCGTCATAAAATAATTTTGTTTAATAAACAAAAGTTTTGAAATTTTGTATATATTCTTTAAAACATGAAGGTAAAATGTTTAAAATAATTATGATATTTCACTTTCTAAACACTTTTTTACAAGTTGGTCTTCTCATTTCCTTTTCCAGGTAATCTGCCTTTTGCTGTCGCGAGTTGGATGTCAATTTGGGATGCGCCCATCCAAAAATTAAAATATGTCGTCCACCTGTAGCAATCTTTTTTATTTTTTCGACCGAAAGGCAGGACAGGAGCATAATGTAATAATAATAATTCCATCATGGACTATAAAACATGTCTCGGTCGCAGGCAAAGTCGATCAGTCTCAATTCATTGCAAGATGTATTGTTGTAGGGGCTGAACCTTCCTTTGGCTTTGCGGCCAAATATACGTTTTGGCCCTCCTGGCGTTGAAGTTGGCAGACACGACTTTTTTAACATGTGTGTTACACGCGCTCCTCTTTCTACTACCACGAATCCGAAATCAAGCCTGCGTTCGTTTGCTTGACCACTTCCATTGGTCATATTACTTTATCGGTATGTCGCATCTCATGGATCTTGTTATGTTTTCAATGGAATGTGGTTTTACGTGGCAGACGCTCATCATAGCGCCTAATGCGGTTTGACATGTAAGGTGTAACATCACACCTTTGTACAGGTAGCTGCCAAAGCAATCCATAAGAAGTTCTCAAAGATATTTTTATTTTATCACATCACCAAATATCCCAAATTAATATTTCTGGTCATTCCCAAATGAACGGCGATTATAATGTTTTCTCCGTGGGTGAACTTCTACATACGACCCCAACTTCCTAGGATCTGTGGGTCGACAGAATATCACCCCTCCACTGGTTCGCTACTTAGTAGTGATGAGAGGTGGAGTTATAAGACTTGCGACTTATAATGTAGCCGTCACCCGATTTGATTCTGATAAACCAACAACGCCCAACATGACAAAAAGTATTGTGTCCACTAGGCTTATGAGTAATTATCCAGAAAAAATCCACTGACGGACACTTTCAGTTCGCCCAGGACAAGAGATCAGCCTAACGTGGACGAAGCTGCGGTGATCGGGCATTCCAATTTTCGGACTAACACCGAGCTAATGGTAGAATACTGCACCCCCAACCCTGCCAGTCAGTCTGGACCCATCCGTAATCAGGTTCACTAGCCTCTCGTCCATATTTATTCCCAACTTCATTCATTCCTTAATGAAATATGAGTCGTCAATGTAGACGGATAATGATCCGGCACGCTCGGGAAACTAGCTAAAATAAGGTAATAATCGAGAACGATTTGATGTGAGCGCGTTGAACCCTAGGTTTGGTGATTGTAGTCGTTCCTTACGACAGGCATGCCTACCGCGTGAGTATTCTAAGTCCCTAAATCCGTTTGGAACATTTTCCTGAAGCTATAGTCTGCACCTTTTTACTTCAATTTCAAGACCTTTCGATGTGAAAAAGAGCTCTCGTCGCTTCTAACAAACATCCGAGATATCGAAAGTGATTTTTTCAAAGTAGCTGCTTCTTTTACGACCAGCTAGCTATACAACGTCGAATAGCAAGCAGTATAAGGGGAGGAGTGTGGTCTTCATTAAGTTAACCTATACCGTGCCCAGACTAAATCTTCTTGTAATTCATTTTGCCCTTCGGAACACAAACTAAGCACAATATATCAAGTTTGCCATATACACTCGAATTCAAAAACATTAAGTCCAAGAAGCTTTTGAAGAAAGAATAGTGATTTATCTTTTAGTGGCCGGCCTGCATGTTTTATGCAAACTTTGAACGGAATCTGCTAGGGCTGCTGAATTCTCTCATACACTTTTTATAGCAGAAATAGAAGTTTATTCGGAGGGCCTATATTAATATAAGACATTTTTTATGAAACATTTAAAAAAATGTACTTATTTCTTTGATAGAAAATAGTACTAAATTTAATACTATTTCACAAAAGGGCCTCTTCTTTTCTTCCTCTTTCTCTCATCCTTCGTTTTTAGAGAGTTTTCAAAATGAGCTGTCACTACATAGACCACCTTGTCGTTATTACATCATGGTTTAGTAGTATATTACTAGTGATAATAAATTTGTAAATGCCGACAGGTTTTTGGGGAAATAATTCATTTTCTACTAAATATTTCGTGAATTGATAGAGTTATGTTGGCTTTCAGAATTTGTTTGAAGAATGCCGTACGTCAGCATTTTATTAAAGAATACACTATTTCAAAATCTGTTTAAACAAGTAAGGAAGTCTAAGTTCGGGTGAAACCGAACATTACATACCCAGCTGTACACTGGAAATGCTGTTGTTGTTTGCTTTGTGTGCTTAATAGTGTTACAAGCCTGCGCAATAATACATATACAAATGGTTCTATTCTGAACTATTTTTTCTTCGAGTTATGGCTCCCGAAACATAGAAAATTGCTTAGTTATAAAGGGGGCAGTTCCACGCCCATTTTTCAAAATTTGAAGTTTTTCCTATTAATTGTCATAAGTCCACTTGGGAAATGAAATACGATTGATATAAAGCTCTTTTTTGCAAAGATATAGCTTCGTCCACGACCGTTTTAAAAATCTTTTATATAAAAGTGGGCGTGGTCCTTAACCGATTTCGTTAATTCAAAGCATTCCTTATAGTAAAGGCAACCTCTCTGCCGAATTTTGTTACGATAGGTTTAACGATTTTTGATTTATGACTTATAATATTTGTAAAATTGAGTTTGTCACAAGTGGGCGGTGCCACGCCCATTTAAACAAATTTTTAAAAGTTTTTATCAAGTCTCAATATCAGTCCACACGTCAAATTTCAACATTCTATGTGTATTATTTACTAAATAATCAGGTTTTTTGTGTTTGTGGAAGTGGAAGTGTTTTGTGAATTGGAAGTGGTTATCATCCGATTTCGCTAGTTTTCAATACCAATATATTTTTGGTTCAGATAACCTCGTGTACCAAATTTGGTGTAGATATCTCAATATTTACTCAAGTTATCGTGTTAACGGACGGACGGACGGACGGATATGGCTCAATCAAATTTTTTTTCGATACTGATGATTTTGATATATGGAAGTCTATATCTATCTCGCTTCCTTTTTACCTGTACATACAACCGTTATCCAATCAAAGTTATAATACCCTGTGTACAAGTACAGATGGGTATAAAAACTCCCTATCTGAGCATAAGTTCAATGCATTTTGACATACGAGCATTCTGAGATAAAGCGTAATTCAACCTAATTCTGATATAGGGCGCTTTTGTGACAAATTCTGAAATGAAAAATATCTTGAGATAGGACTATTTTGAACTGGCAGCCGACATGGGGTGATGCTCTACTCAGCAGCTGCAATGAACTGACAAACAAATAAAAGAAAATGGATTATTGTCTTAGAACTTTATATGCCCGCCTTGACTTTGACAGAAGAGTTAAGCTTTTGTGCGGTCCTGCTACACAGGGAGTATTTACCTTTTTACCTTTCGAAAGCTCTTTTCCATTTAGGTGGAAGTGTTCCGGATAAACCGTTAGTTTAGAATATTCGGAACATGTTCGTACAGCGCCTTGTACTTTAATATGTCAGTTAATCGGTTCAATTAAAATTTTCTTTTGACTTACATTCTTCTGCACGGCGAATTGGTTGAATACGCTTTGCCACCACCTGGTATGGATTCGCCTTACTACTATGACACACCTAGCAAATTCTTCCATAACCATCGAACTGAATGCGAAAAAGCAACTGCTCTACGTAAATTTACAATTGGTGTTAATATTGTGACCAATTTGATATTTAGACCAAACCGTAACCGTAGAAACCTTGGGCTCCAGAATAATTTAAGATACGCACCAAAAAAAATAATCAGTTCTTCTTGAATTATCACCAATATCGATCTGAGCCCATGCATCTCAGAAATGGAGATTTATAATTATTTAGTGATCCTATGCTTATGGTAAGTTTGGAGTGGGTCAAGCTCTGAAAAATATCAAGGATGTGCAGCTAAAAGTGATAAGTCAAGTAAGACCTAGCAACTCTACTGAACATTAAATACATAATTTTGTATAACTATGTGGTATAACTCTAATAAATTTTTACTAGAAAAACGCGGCTACTATTGCAACAAATATATATATATATATTTATATATATATATATACATATATATATATATATATATATATATATATATATATATATATATATATATATATATATATTTTGTAGGCTGCGTTCCATCATATCACACATTGATCTGCATATCGCACACCTAAATCTAACCAGTGACCTACTCAAAAAGGATCTGAATACTGGCCGACTGTTAGAAAAACTAATTTTTAACAAGTATTTTCCCACTGAGCAGTAAGTTCCAACCCTAGAACATTTGCAATATACTACTTTAATAAGGAGCTAGCTCCCCTTAGATTAAAGTAAATATGTAGGTGCGCGATATAAGCTAAGTAAATTAAAAAAAAAATTGTTGAATCCCCGCGATAGCCAATAGACTATCTGGTAAAAGTTTCTCATAGCATTTCTATACATATGTACATATGTACTTATAATGCTTACCTCATCCGCTTTACTTACTCGCGACGTGAGCGTTTAACTCGTGAAGTCGCAATGGAAACGTTTGAACAACCGCCACCCCCATTATCACTAACAGTCGTATTTAAATCGCCCATATTCGCATGATAATTTGGATGTGTTGACGGTAAAGAAATATTTGTTGCATGAGCAGTTGCATATGTCGAAGTTGTTGTTTGATTACCAAGCTTATCAATTCCACGTATCTTTTTACTAGCCACAGATTGTGCGGTAACTTGTAACGAAATAGCATGCGTATTCAGCTTTTCTGCCAGCAAGAGATCCTTAAGACCCTTCATTTTTTGACTGTAAAGCGTTATAACAGGACGTTTCATCATGAAATCGAAAGGATCCTCATCGACGATTGACGACAACGTTTTCTGTGTACACGACGACAATGTAGGCGACGATAAGGTATCACTTCCTCGCGTCAACTTTGCATTCGTAGTATTTGATTTATCTGCTGAGATGTTTGTACCAATACCTTCTTTTGTAACATTTTTTAAACCAGTTTCTAAATCATTGTTGCGATTATCTTGTCCTTGTTGTTCTAAATGTTGTTTATGTACAGTGAAAGGTTCACCTCCACCCTGTAATAAAAATTCAGGATTTAAAATTTTTTCAGCACACGCGGCAGTTAGATCCGATAATGTTGTCGTAATATCCAATTTTTTCGTCTCCAACGAAGTTTTCTGAAATGTATGTATGCCAGAATTTATTCGTGTTAAAGAGGGTAAATATCATAATATAGGTTGCGTCAGTTAGATGAAGGCATATTTACTTCAAAACATACACAAATAAAAGTATTGTTTTTTAAAGATGCTATACGACAGCTTTGAAGCGGAAGGGCTCCAAAACTCAAGCTAGGATAGGTTGAACTGGCCCGTCAATAAAGACATCTCATAGACTGAATGTGTTCGCAGATTAGTTTGACGGCCAAACGAAATACCCGTATAAGAAGGTTATAAAACTTAATATCATCCGTTGTTTTGTTTCTATACTTCACACCCAATTTAATTTTTATATGTTACTATTTTACCGAATCGCAAGATTAAAACGATGCATTGCAATGGGTTGGCCCCTGGTCCTCTTCCCAGAACGACAATCGCACCATAAACTCGATTTTTTGGAAGGGTGGTTGTAGGGTTCCTTTTAATCTTAATATATAACAAGTAAGGAAGGTTAAGTTCGTGTGTAACCGAACATTACATACTCAGTTGAGAGCTATGGTGACAACATAAGGGAAAAAAAACCATGTAGGAAAATGAACCGAGGGAAACCCTGGAATGTGTTTGTATGACATGCGTATCAAATGAAAGGCATTAAAGAGTATTTTATGAGGGAGTGGGCCATAGTTCTATAGGTGGACGCCATTTAGGGATATAGCCATAAAGGTGGATCAGGGTTGACTCTAGAATGCGTTTGTACGATATGGGTATCAAATGAAAGGTGTTAATGAGTATTTTAAAAGGGAGAAATCCTTAGTTCCATAGGTGGACACCGTTTCGAGATATCGCCATAAAGGTGGCCAGGGGTGACCCTAGAATTTGTTTGTACAATATGGGCATCAAACGAATGGTGTTAATGAGTATTTTAAAAGGGAGTGGGCCTTAGTTCTATAGGTGGATGCCGTTTCGAAATATCGCCATAAAAGTGGACCATGGGTGACTCTAGAATGTGTTTGTACGATATGGATATCAAACTAAAGGTATTAATGAGGGTTTTAAAAGGGAGTGGTGGTTGTTGTATAGGTGGTCGCCTTTTCGAGATATCGCCATAAAGGTGGACCAGGGGTGACTCTATAATGCGTTTGTACGATATGGGTATCAAATGAAAGGTGTTAATGAGTATTTTAAAAGGGAGTAATCCTTAGTTCCATAGGTGGACGCCGTTTCGAGATATCGCCATAAAGGTGGACCAGGGGTGACCCTAGAATTTGTTTGTACAATATGGGTATCAAAAGAAAGGTGTTAATGAGTATTTTAAAAGGGAGTAATCCTTAGTTCCATAGGTGGACGCCGTTTCGAGATATCGCCATAAAGGTGGACCAGGGGTGACCCTAGAATTTGTTTGTACAATATGGGCATCAAACGAAAGGTGTTAATGAGTATTTTTAAAGGGAGTGGGCCTTAGTTCTATAGGTGGACGCCGTTTCGAAATATCGCCACAAAGGTGGACCAGGGGTGACTCTAGAATGTGTTTGTACGATATGGGTATCAAATTAAAGGTATTAATGAGGGTTTTAAAAGGGAGTGGTGGTTGTTGTATAGGTGGTCGCATTTTCGAGATATCGCCATAAAGGTGGATCAGGGTTGACCCTAGAATTTGTTTGTACAATATGGGTATCAAAAGAAAGGTGTTAATGAGTATTTTAAAAGGGAGTAATCCTTAGTTCCATAGGTGGACGCCGTTTCGAGATATCGCCATAAAGGTGGAGCAGGGGTGACCCTAGAATTTGTTTATACAATATGGGTATAAAAAGAAAGGTGTTAATGAGTTTTTTAAAAGGGAGTAATCCTTAGTTCCATAGGTGGACACTGTTTCGGGATATCGCCATAAAGGTGGGCCAGGGGTGACTCTAGAATTCGTTTGTGCAATATGGGTATCAAACGAAAGGAGTTAATGAGTTTTTAAAAGGGAGTGGGCCTTAGTTCTATAGGTTGACGCCTTTTCGAGGTATCGCAATAAAGGTGTACCAGGGGTGACTCTAGACTCTGTTTGTGCGATATGGGTATCAAATGAAAGGTGTTAATGAGTATTTTTAAAAGGGAGTGGGCCTTCGTTCTATAGGTGTTCGCCTTTTCGAGATATCGCCATAAAGGTGGACCAGGGGTTACTTTAGTATATGTTTGTACGATATGGGTATCAAATGAAAGGTGTTAATGAGTATTTTAAAAGGGCGTGGGGCTTAGTTCTATAGGTGGACGCCTTTTCGAGATATCGCCATAAAGGTGGACCAGGGGTGAGTTTGTACGATATGGGTATCAAATTAAAGGCATTAATGAGAGTTTTAAAAGGGAGTGGTGGTAGTTGTATATGTGAAGGCGTTTTCCAGATATCGACCAAAATGTGGACCAGGGTGACCCAGACATTATCTGTTGGATACCGCTAATTTATTTATATATGTAATACCTGCCAAGATTTTAAGGGTTTTTTATTTCACCCTGCAGACATTTTTCATTTTCTTCTACATAATATGGTAGGTGTCACAACCATTTTATAAAGTTTTTTCTAAAGTTATATTTCGCGCCAATAAAACAATCCAATTACCTTACCATGTTTCATCCCTTTTTTCGTATTTGGTATAGAATTATGGCATTTTTTTCATCGTAATTTTCGATATCGAAAAAGTGGGCGTGGTCATAGTCGGATTTCGTTCATTTTTCATACCAAGATAAAGTGAGTTCAAGTAAGCACGTGAACTAAGTTAATTAAAGATATGTCGATTTTTGCTCAAGTTATCGTGTTAACGGCCATGCGGAAGGACAGACGGACGACTGTGTATAAAAACTGGGCGTGGCATCAACCGATTCCGCCCATTTTCACAGAAATCAGCGTCATAAAATCTATGCCCATACCAAATTTCAAAAGGATTGGTTAATTTTTGTTCGACTTATGGCGTTAAAAGTATCCTAGACAAATTAAATGAAAAAGGGCGGAGCCACGCCCATTTTGAAATTTTCTTTTATTTTTGTATTTTGTTGCACCACATCATTACTGGAGTTGAATGTTGACATAATTTACTTATATACTGTAAAGATATTAAATTTTTTGTTAAAATTTTACTTTAAAAAAATTTTTTTTTTAAAGTGGGCGTGGTCCTTCTCCGATTTTGCTAATTTTTATTAAGCGTACATATAGTAATAGGAGTAACGTTCCTGCGAAATTTCACCATGATATCTTCAACGACTGCCAAATTACAGCTTGCAAAAGTTTTAAATTACCTTCTTTTAAAAGTGGGCGGTGCCACGCCCATTGTCCAAAATTTTACTAATTTTCTATTCTGCGTCATAAGCTCAACTCATCTACCAAGTTCCGTCGCTTTATCTGTCTTTTGTAATGAATTATCGCACTTTTTCGGTTTTTCGAAATTTTCGATATCGAAAAAGTGGGCGTGGTTATAGTCCGATATCGTTCATTTTAAATAGCGATCTGAGATGAGTGCTCAGGAACCTACATACCAAATTTCATCAAGATACCTCAAAATTTACTCAAGTTATCGTGTTAACGGACGGACGGACGGACGGACGGACATGGCTCAATCAAATTTTTTTTCGATCCTGATTATTTTGATATATGGAAGTCTATATCTATCTCGATTCCTTTATATATGTACAACCAACCGTTATCCAATCAAACTTAATATACTCTGTGAGCTCTGCTCAACTGAGTATAAAAAACACGTGTCACGACATTTTTGGGCGCGATGGACTCCTAAACTACTGAACCAACTGAATTTGTTTTGCACCCCGTGGAGATAGGATAGGTAATATATCAGTTTATAGTCGCAATATTATTTTATTGCAAATTTTTTTTATTTGTTTATACGTAATAATAAAATGTTACGTATACGCAGTGGCACTTCCGTGCATAGATTTTATGTAATGATTAGATAATGCTAATGATTGCTAATTAACCTTCATTTGCGAAATTCTCTAATTCATTAAATAAATAGGTTTAGTTCAACTAAATCCCATTATATAATTGAAATTTTTATTCCAATGGTAAATCTAATTGCAATTAGTTGCCATTAGCAAAAAAAATTGCTTCACCTTTACAATTAGAAATCTAATTGACTTCTGCTAATGCAATTAGATATTCAATTAGCTCGAATTAGAATCAATTAATTCGAGCTAATTTAATATCTAATTGCATTAGCAGAAGTCAATTAGATTTCTAATTATAAAGCTAATGGGAATTAGTTGAACTATTTCTAATTGGAATTTAACATGTATGCTTCCGTGTAATTATAAATAAATAAATGTAAGGCGCGATAACCTCCGAAGAGACCTAAGGCCGAGCTTCTCTTCCAATTTGCGTCGTGCTCCTCTTGATTTTCCCTACAAATTGGCCGGACGGGACCTACATGTTTTATGCCGACTCCGAACGGCATCTGCAAGGCAGATGAGTTTTCACTGAGAGCTTTTCATGGCAGAAATACACCCGGAGCGCTTGCCAAACACTGCCGAGGGGCGACCCCGCTTAGAAAAATTGTATTCTAATTGAAAAACCTTATTTCTAAAATTTTGATGTTGCTTTGCCCGGGAGTTGAACCCAGGGCATACGGTGTGATAGGCGGAGCACGCTACCATCACACCACGGTGGTCACCAACACTTCCGTGTAATTGCTTGGTGTTTAATTAAACAACCTGCTTATCAATAAAAAATATTACAGCGAATGATATCAAGTATAGCACATCACCAGGCCCGCCGAGAGGGTGGGGGGTTCTAAGGGGGCCCGCGATTTAGAGGTACTATGACATTTTTTTTAATTCAGGAGTCTTTAGTTCTGCAGAGGGCAATTTTCATACCCCTGGGTGACTAGGGTCTCGAGATATAAGCCAAAACGTGGGCCAGTGAATGCCTAGACAGTGTTTATACAATATGGATATGAAATTAAAGCCGTTGATGAGTGCTTTAGTACAGAGTATTATATTATCCAGAGACGGACTGGGGCTGGGATTAGGTTAGGACTGGGACTGAGACTCGAAGTGGGACTGGGAATGAGACTCGGAGTGGGACTGGGACTGGAATAAAATACATACCACCCTCTGGGACAGGCAATAAGGGATGCAGAAGAATGAGAAGAAATTGAGTGAAGAGAAAAGAGAGAAGGAGAAGGAGATTGAGAAAGAGATAGAATGAGACGAAGATGAAGCGAAAAAGAAGGAGGAAGGACTGAATAAAAGGATTAGGAAAAAGTGAAGAAGGGAGGGGGGGGGGGGGGGGGGCAGAGACAGACGGAAAAAGCTTATTAAAATGTATGCAGATGGGCAAAATTTAGGGCAGGACAACGTCTGCCGGGTCTTCTAGTACATTATAAATTTTACTTTAACTTTATATATGTACTTTGTAATTTCATTAGTTTATTCAATAATTTTATTTTCATTATTTTGATTTTTCTATAATCAATCAAAATTTTCAAATAAGGTACACGCATACATTTAGGCTTATTTTTTAATTAACAAAAAAAGTTTTTATATATATACAAAAACGTGGTTTCAATCTCAACATTGGAACTCTATGTACCATCAGCTGAAAATTTCTCATCAACTGAAACACGAACATGAACATTTTCGAAATATCAGATCAAATTTAAGTCATCATAAAGATTCTGATACTGGAATTTATGTTCCAAAAGATCTTCAAAGTAAATTTGCATTTGTTCGGGTTATTAATAAACATTCATTACAGCAACCATATGAAGGACCTTACAAAATTGGGAAAAAAGGCCAAAAACGTTTTAAACTTGAAATCAATAATATTATTAAAACTAATCCAATTGACAGATTAAAACCGGCAATAATCGAAACAACAGACACAAACAACACCGAAAATTCACACAAAAAGAGAGTTACGTTCAATTTGTTTATTGTTAAATTTTCTTGAAGCGGGAGTAATGTAGGGTTCCTTTTAATACATTATAAATTTTACCTTAATTTTTATACTTTGTAATTTCATTAGTTTATTCAATAATTTTATTTTCATTATTTTGATTTTTCTAAAATCAAAAATTTTCATTCAAATTGAAAATTTTCAAATAATGTACACGCATACATTTAGGCGTATTTCTTAATTAATAAAAAGTTTTCATATATATACAAAAACGTGGTTTCAATCTCCACAGTGGGTTCTTGGTCCCCTTATCAGATTGAAAAGTTTCTTAATTATTATCTTAGTGAAAGAGGTACTTTGCACCGAATTTCAGGCGAATCGCACCATAAATAAGATTTGGAATAGGTCGGTGGCTGGTCTACTTCCAAGACCAAATTGTGAATCTAAATCATCCACAAACCCCCTTGAACTTACACAAAATGTCATCTAAATCAGCTCAGCCGTTTAGGAGAAGTTAAGTTACAAACACACGTAAAGAAGAAATATGCATATATGTATATTAATATGTGGAAAATTGAGAACAGTAAGCTCTTAAATTGAGGAAATCTGAATAATTGCACAATTTAAGCCCTTTCTGGATGCCTATTACTTCGTCTATTTAGTTTTCTCGGCCGCCGTGGTGTGGTGGTAGCATACTCCACCTACCACACAAGAAATCTCAGTTTCAAGTCCCGGGCAAAGCAACACCAAAAACTTTTAAAGATGTTTTTTTTTTTTCAATTAGAAAAAAAGTTTCACTAAGAGGGGTCGCCCCACGTCAGTGATTTGGCAAACACTACGAGTGTATTTGTGCCAATAAAAGCTTTTCAGTGAAAACGCATCTGCCTTGCAGATGCCGTTTGAAGTCGGCGTAAAACATATATGTAGGTCCCGTCTCGTCAATGTTTAGAAAAACAGTTAAATACAAAATGTGTATTTAATGCATTTAAAAAGTTTGCCTACCGGCTGCGCAGTCAAAGTTGTTGTTTTTTTATTTAAAAACTGAGTTTCATTACACAGGCTGACAAAATTTAACCAACATTCAGATCCAGAAACTAGACTATATATCTCCGAAGGTTTATGATGCGCTGAATCCAAGATATCCGAGATATCCCAACCTAAAGTGCAGATAACCCATATTTGAGGTTATGTAGCCTTGCAGATGTTTTCTTTCACCCAAATTAAAGGATGGCATCTTTAAATACAAGTCTTCTTCTTTCAGATGGCGTTGAGTTTGCTCAAATATCATTTTTTTTCGCTGAGAATCGCATTTTCCAATTCGATTGAGATAACATAGACATGATATAGTCGATTACTAATTTTCTTGAATTGAGTCTTATTTTTCTGGGTCTGAGATGCTGTCGGCCTGTGTTATTCTTGTCATATTAATAGATTTTTTATTCTAATATACATGAGGGGTATTCTCTCTGTCTAGGATCTATAGAAAACGTAGAAAGTTTTTCATTTTACAGTGAAAAGTTTTCTACACGCAGCAACAATATACATTTATGAAAAATTTTCTGCGGCTTCTACATTTTCTATAGCCGAACCTATAAAGCGTATAAACGTAGAAAATACACTTCGTTTTCTAAACAATTCTAGACAGAGAGAAATATATTTTGTTGTTGCGTGTAGAACACTTTTTCACATTAAGATGAAAAAAATTCACCGTTTTCTATGGATTATATACCGAGAGATTTTTTAAACAAAAAAATCTATATTTTCTTCGAAACGTCGTTTAAATTTTTTATTTTGAGTGTGCTGATATTTTTGGAAGTGGCTAGTCTTGTGTTTTTTTATCGTCAAGAAGAAGTGTAATGAAAAAAAGAGAAAAAAGAAGTGAAAAAGGCGAGGACTGTCTTTGTCTGTGCTGAAGACCTCATACCTTTCATGAATTGAGCTGAATAATAATCCAATGAAATTTCATAAATTTTAACCTCAGTTGTATGATAAATATATTATGCATAATACCGACCTTAAAAATATTTTCAGTCAACAATGTTTGCTTTATATGTAAGCCTCCGGAGAGGCAGAACGCTGATAGGAGTAATGCCCGAAAATTCATCGCAATTAACACGGAATCAGCCCGCTTAATATCGCGTATAACGTTCTATATAATATCCACCCGATCTTCAAGATGCGCCATATCCTGGAGAAGGCTCGCGATAAGAGAATCTACACTCACCATCTTTTCGTCCACTTCAAAGGAGCATTCGACAGCGCGAAAGGAGCCTGCTTGTATGCTGCTTTGTCTGAATTCAAGTTCCCTGCAAAGTTTATAAGGCTCTAACAAATGACACTAAGCAACACCACCAGCCCCGTAAGGATTGGGAAGGACCTCTCCGAGCCATTCGAAAATAAACGAGGCTTCAGACCAGGCGACTCCCTTTCGTGTGATTTCCGTAAAATAATGCTGAAGAAGATAATTCTATCAGCAAAACTGAACCGTGGTGGTACAAACAGACGCGCTATGAGTTCTGCCTTCTCGGGATGAGGTAAATTAGCAAAAGAAGTGGGTCTGGCGGTAAATGTGGACAGGACGTAGTACTTGCTGTCATCTAAGAAATAATCAGCATTTTCGCGAATTGGCAGCCACGTCACTGTTGACGGATATAAATTCGGGACTATGAAGGATTTCGTCTATTTAGGAACCAGCACTAACAGCAAAAACAATGTCAGCTTAGAAAACTAACAGAGAATAACTATTTCCAACAAGTGCTGCTTTGGGCTGAGTAGGCAATATATAGCAAAGTCCACTCTCGAGCCTAAATCACGCTCTACAAGTCGCTCATCATACCTGAATGGCTCGGAACCATCGAGTAGAGAGAAAATAAGATGGCTCCGTGACGCCGACGGATTACGTGTATGAGCCTTACGCAGATATGACTACAGTGCAGCGAATAAAAATGCAAGGCTGAGCTGGCTAGGTCATGCTATGCGAATGGACGAATACGTTCCGGCCAAGGAAGTATTTCCGTCAACACCATAGTTTGGAAGCAGAGAAAGAGATATTACTTAATATCCCATTCCCACTTCTTGATTAGGTCTTGGGTTTTGTTTCTATCTTCAAGATATACATACTAAGCTGGGTCGATTTGTATGACCGATATCGCGCCATCGATTTGTCGATAGGATTTGGGCTCAGGAAAAAAAAGTTCCACTACGCATACCCAAAAAAATATATTTCGGCCCTGCGAAAAAAATGGCAAGTCCATTTTTCCCCAAAACCCAAAAAAAAATTTTTTGTTTAACTGTTGTAAAAACGTTGCCGATAACAGTTTTTCGAAAAAAAAAATATTTTTTGGGTTTTGGGGAGTGTTTTGGCCGAAAAATTTACCCTTTCGCCATTTTTTTTTTTGCAAGCTCGAAAATAATTTGTTTGGGTATGCGTAGTGGAACCTTTTTTTCCTGAGCCCAAAATCGATGGCGCGATATCGGTTAATAAATCGACCCAGTCTAATACATACATTATTTCATTAAATTTGTTTAAGCCCATTTCAACCTTTTTTTGGTTTAGATTTTTTGGATAATAATTAGTATTCAGTTTTGGCTATATTCCATTTCAGAAAATGTGTTTTCGAACAGATAGCTGAGATAGGGTGATATTCCACTCAGCCGCCGAAATCATATATACATGCTTTATTTTATATTCATTAAAATATCGCAGTATTTGGATTTTACTTTTCAGTCCAATATTATTTCCACGAAAAAATCGCCTTTTTGTTGAGTACCCTATGAGTATCCTATATATCAAGTTGGGCCAGTGTTGAGAAGCAACACTTAAGATTTGAGATGTACGTTAATTCTCAACTTGGGCTCTAATGTGACTCAAGCCTAAATGTTTACTGTACTGATTGATTGATTAGCAACAAAGACACTCCCCTTTGGTTTTGACGAGTGTTATTGATTTTGAAGACCCGGGAACTAGCACCATTCCGGTTTCCATATCGGGAACGATTGATATGACCACGATGAACCCTAGACGGTCATCGCCCATGATATCTAGCCAAATATCTCAGAAAGCTGTAAGCAAAAGTGGGTAAATACTGATGAGGCAAAAGCGAGGAACGGTATTTTGCTGTGGAATTCTTAATAAAATTTTCATATAGGGAATTTTAAAACGTATACGGAACTTTCGAATAACCAGCAGTGATAGGGTGATCAACAGTCGTGGAAATAGTATGAATATGTATTAACATGACAGCCTCGAAGCAAAAATACACACAATTTTTAATTGATATTTTCAGTAATATTCTCTCGACTTTAAATCATGCACATTGTAATACTTCTGCAAAAATATTACTGAAATTATTAGAGCCTGCGAAGGACTATAACTCCGGTATCACTCGGAAACACTTTAGGGATCACTTTTACTGTTACAACAAAATAATTTAACTGACACACACTGTATTTTATTCACTCACCTCCTCTTTAAGAATATTGTTATTCAAATTGTAACTCTCCTGCTGATCTTTTTTCAAATCTGTATTTGATATTCGTTTTTCAATTTTAATAGCCTCAGTTGCATCCGCATCATCAATATTTAATGTCTTCATTGTAGAACTTGTTGCCTCAGTTGTTGTTTGTTTTTTTGTAATCACATTTTCTTCATCCTCAGGAACCTTTATTACCACCAATGATCTTATGTCATAGTCAAATTTCGTAATATTATTTACTAATGGCTTAGCCCAACCAATATGCAATATTGGTGTTAAACTGTCCTCCTCCCATTGGCATATGCCATCGTAGAAACGTAATAAGTTTGCGAATACTTCAGAATTACGTAAAATACTTCTTGCCGAATGCCCTGAACTTTCTGTTTTCATTACGTGCGGGATCATTTCATTGGCAATATCCAAAAGTTCCTTATAGATTTCATCATCATCTCTGCAACTGTATGTATATAAACGAATAACGTCTGCTGCATTGGCCCAAGAGGCAAATGCTTCTCGATATTTTGATATACGATTGTAAAAATTTCCCTAAATTATGAATTACAAAGAAAATAGTAAGGTAAGCATTTCATTATTTATTTCAAGTTAGTACGAGGGTTGCTATTTATATTTTGAGCCTAATAATGAAAAGACAGTAATTTATTATCCAAAATGGCTTCATTGTTTTTCGAAGTATTCTCCATGATAATCAATACACTTTTGCATGCGTTCAAACTAATTTTCGTAGCACTTTTTCCACTCCGATTGAGGTGTTGAGGATTGAGCTTTTGTCAAATTATGCGGGATCCAACGCGAACAAATTTTTTTCACAGCTAAATGTTCATGCAATATCCCAGGGATGCCTCAATCTCTCGCGCACAGCGTCAATGTTTTGTTGCACAACAACTGATTTTGGACGACTTCGCGACTTTCGCCCCTGAGCGAACGGCGGCCACGATGGACTTCGTTATACCAGCGTTTCACAGTGGCAAAGGATGGGGCTTCATCACCAAAAGTGGAAGTAACTTGTTCAAAGCACTCCTGTCTTGATAATCCACATCGAAAGTCGTAAAAAATCATCGCACGAAAATTTTCACGAGTTAATTCCATTTTTTCGCTGAGATACAATTTTAAGTTACTGTGGACAACACAAGTTGTGCTCAAATGTCAAAATTTTCTGAAGAAGGTTATGCTTAAAAACGTCAAACTTTCAATTGAAAACGTCAGATGGCGCCGGCAAACAATTAAGTGTTGCCAAGGCTCAAAATATAAATAGCAATCCTCGTATATATGTGCATATATTAGAGATGGACGCAATACTAAATAGATATACATATGTATATCATAAACCCGAATCCCGTAAGCATTCGAACAACTAACATTTTCTAAACCGCTCGACGCACCCACTTAGAAGTTTTAAAAACTAAGCTATATTTTTATAGAGCTAAGGTGAGGTCGAACTGGTCGGTCAATAGAGGCCTTGGACAGCCTGAATGTGTTCATAGTGTTAGCAGAATTTGTTTGATGACCATACGGATAAACCCAATTAACCCTTATGGGTATACCGTACACCATAGGTCTAGGCAGACCTATACACTTTTTTAGTAAAATAATATGAAGTTAAAATATAATTTGATAAAAACTGAAATTAAAATATTTATTTATATATACTTTAATACTTAAACAAACTTTTTTTCAACTATACATAATTATAGTTAAAAGTATTTTTTTATAAATTTTCTGCAGCTGCAAACCCTTTTGTGCCTTTCCACAAAAACACGATCAAAAAACTATACGATTTTGTGAGCACACTTTAGCACATTAGGAAAGCAGCTGGGAGAATATTTCTTTGAAACTGTAACAATTTTTATTTTTCTTGGTCTTTGTACCGTTGTTTTTCAAAGTCAAGGCGCATAGAAAGTCAAGAATTTTATAGATTTTACACTAAAAACCTTTTGGGTCTGGCTGGACCTTTGGTGTACGGTTAAGGCTTCAGTTTTAAAATTTTGTAATAAAACCTTAATTTATAAGTATTTTAAAAAAATTTTGTTTTAAAACTGTAGATAATTTATGTCTTCAGGATATCGTTGGAGCTTAGATTTGTAGCTCCACCATTCTGTAAAAAAAATTTAGTTAAAATTCGTATAGGTTTGGCCAGACCTATGCATACGCATAATGGTTAACCATTAATAGTAAGTAATTTCTCATAAAATTATTTCGTCCTCTTGGCTGTAATCTGTATATGCATCGAGTGCTGCACCCTCCTTTGCCAATTCAATACCCTCTATCCCCTGATTACCGGGAAACGCTTCTTTTTTAATGCTTTTTACCACTCAATTGGATTCTTATTTTAATAAACAATTAAAGCGTTTTTATACAACCCTGCTGTATATCTGATAAAATGTACAGAGACCAAATTGGGTCTCATTAAAGCTGGCATAAGACTTCTGTTCTTATGTGTCAAGAATAGCCCCTAGTACAAATAGTTTACCACAAAGGAACTTTTTACCAAACTTTGCTGAAACTGGGTATACAGTTCTGTTTATTGCAAAACTGGTACTAAATAACATTTTTTCAAACATTTTTATGTAAGGTGCCTTAACTATTTGTTCTAATTCTAAACATATTCTCTCACTAAACGTTCGTAGGTTTTGAGTGCTCTTTGTTTTCCTAACATCCAACATTCCTGCTGTTTAAAGGATTTCAACTATTGTGTTGATTGACTAATAATATCATATTGCCAGATGTTTTCAATTTGTTTGTTAAATTTTAATATTGGTTAATTTTAATGTATTTAGGTTCCTTTCTAACTTCGTGTTTTTAATCCTCGAAACACATTTTTCCCTATTTTTGAAAGGTTAGGTTAGGCTGAACTGGACTGAGGTCCTAACACCGCCTTGCGGCGTCTTCCTATCCACTGATTCCGTGGTCTCATACAACCTCCATTGTGATGTAATTTTCCTTCAATTTCAAATGCAGCCGATCTATATGGTTATGGATGTATATGCTTTAATGTAGTAACACCATCAAAGATCGACTCTTTAGATATTTTGTTGAAAGCCCCGCGATGTCTAAGAAGACTTCTAAAGCATTAAGGCATATTCCTTATATTCCAGGGCTTTCTCTATATTTATAACCACCCTATGCAGTGACGTGTTACGCATTTGCCATTGGTGTACGTATGTTGTGCTGTGGAAAGAAGTTTTTGATCTACGTTTGAGTTTATGGACATATATATCCACCTCTCAAAGATTTTGAGCGTAAATGATGTTAAGCTAATGGACCTGTAGTTTTTGGAATACATCATAGCGATCTTCACAGCCTTTGGTAGGAAAAATGCACGAGCAGTTCTCCAAGAGTGTGGTACATGATTCAGTCTTACGCACATTTTGCTTACTATTTTTCGCTATACTCGAAATTTGTAGCATGGCAGGTAATATGCCATCTGGACACGGCGACTTAAACTTAGAGAAAGTCTTCCCCTCCCATTCGATCTTGGTATATGTCACCAAGCCCAGCACTACCCGCTCTGTGGTCGTCGTGTAAGTGCTGTCTTCTAGCTCTTCTGAAACATCTCCCGATGGGAAATGTAGGTCGAAAAGCGCCTCAAGGGACTGTTCGCTATTACGGGCCTTTTCCACCTTCTCTTTCTTTATAAGTCCAAGCAGTATGTTTTCCCTTGCTAGGACTTCCCTTAGCCGCGCAGTTTCCCTGAAACACTCGATGTCCGCACAGAAATTTTTTCATGAGACTCTCTTCGTCCTGGAAACTTCACGCTTGTAGATCAACAGATCCCAATACTCGTCCCTCAACGCTTCGCTTTCCGTGAACTTAGCCAACTTATACCTTTCTTTTATCTGTGTTCTAAAAAGACTCACCTCATTGCTCCACCATGGCGGCTTTGCTTTTCCTCTGAATCTTCTAGAGGGCAAGCTCTGTTATACGTAGTCATAAGCTTCTTTGATAGGAATTCAATGGATTACTCCAGTACCTCTACATTGGCAACCTCTTTGGGTTGTCCCAGTTTTGTTGCATGTAATTATCTTTTTAATTTTTCAGACATAAGCTTTATAGCTCTTTTTATTAAGTTCAAAATACTTACAGTTGCGGTAAAAACTTAGAGTAGTGCTTATGGCTCATTTCATTTACGAGGCCAAGTTTTTTTTAATCACAACAGTTTTTCGGTATACACACGTTGGTTTTATAAAATTTGTATGAAATTTTACACCCCTATTATGAACTCGTACGATACACGATAAACGCTTGCAATCTGTTCTACCGTGTTATGAAATAAATTCTAGCGTGTGAAACCCGATCGTTAGCGTTTATCGTGGTATTGCCATACGTAACTATCGCATAAGCTGTTCAATTTTCTACGCTAGCAATCGCCGATAAATTTTTCCACGATACGTTGGGAACTATTTAAATAAAAGTAAATATACAATTATTACATAATCCAAAATAATCCAACTACAGCCTCATTCCCAACACTCTGTTGCAACATCCTGGGCAAGAAGCCTTAAAGTGACACAAACCTTCAAAATATTTGGGCCTATTTTTACGGGCGCGCAAACTGCCTTCTATTTCTGTTAAGACATACTCTGACATCAATTTTGTTTATTAAACTTTTTTTACTTTTAGTATGCCAAGTACTTACAGTGTAGAGTTCATTTCAAGAAGATTGGAAGCATCTCTCAATTTTCTTCTTTCTGTGGAATCTATGCAGGTTTCGTCAATTTGTTCATTTGAGTTTATATAAAAGGTAACAGAGGTTGCATAAAACATTTTATTATAACAGCTTTTAAAAACTTTTGACACTTTTACGTACAAGACAAATGAATTGTTAGTATTTAAATTTTGTTTTGCTATCTGTTTCGTATAGATTCACAAAAATTTGTAAACAAAACTCTGCTGTCATTCACAATAGTACATCTATCGGGCGTGTGGAAATTGCAATATGAAAGCTGATTTTTTACGATACGCTAGGAAGCGTTTATCGTCTATCGTATGAAAATTCATAATAGGGGTGTTAGTTGCAACTGCTTTTTAGTTAGTCAAAATCTTAGTAGTGCGTGAAAAACTTTGTGAAAAATTTGAAAGGAATGATGATGCTACTTTATTAATAAGTTAGTTTTTAATAATCGTCAAATTTTTATTACTCCTTATTCAGTAATGTCGGGAAAGATGAATTGCACTCCTGAGTAGGGCGCCCTCATACAAAAATTGATTGCTGATACTTATGTGGAAGTGCAAAATATCGTTGGTTTCTCTTCAAAAACGGTACGTTATGCCTTCAAGTATCAACCAAGTGGCAAGCAGAGTGGAAGAAAGCCAGCAATGTCGGTAAATATATTTAATAATTTGGGAAAAATTTTAACAACGTGACATCAGGACGGACAAGGCGACAGCTGTTTCGATTATACCTTGTAAATCTCTTCAAAGTCTTTTCTCCCGGGAGTGGGATTTGAACCCGCACTCCTGCGATGGTTGAAGTGTTACAAACGCATTCAGCCACGTCATGGCTTAGTTGTTGTAAGCCTTATCCAAATTGCCTTCTTTGCATATTTTCTTTATTCATAGGTAAATGAAGTTAAGTACGTCATCAGATACTCGAAGCAGTTTTCATTTGCAGCTGCTACTGAAATTCAAGGGATTGATAAGCGCAATACAAACCTTTCTAGCTTCAGAGCTTCCGCAACCCTCCTACGCGAGGGAAATCCTGTTACAAATAAGAAAATATCATACACATATTTAGCAGGCGAGGCACTGGCGATCCCAAGTTCCTTATGGAACTAGGGGTGGGGAGTCCCGGTTGGCCTAGAAGGTTTAATTTCGATCATATTAATCGTTGCCGAGATGGTCGGGCTAGTACCTCAATGGTGCTTTTACCGGAACGTACCGGATCTACATCCGGCAAAGGGCCATCAACATTGATAGCACTCCCCAAAACCTTCGCAGCATCTTTATCGTTAATATAACAACAACTGAAATTAAGAGTTTTCAAGCGTTGAGACTGTTCTTCGACGTTTGCGTGAAAACGGCCTGGGTGCCCACAGTTCAATGAAAGTACCGTTGTTGACTTGATATACTCAATCATCAAGCTGCCATATGGCACTTGTTTGGACGTTCCAGCAAGACAACGACCCGAAATATACGAGCAAAGTAGAAAAAAGATGGTTTGAGGAAAGCCAGATCAACGTCATGGAATGGCAGCCACAGACTCCAGAAATAAACCGTGGTTGACCGCGCAATTCGCTTAATTTTTTCTAATTATTTGTTTATCTTATTAAAATACTTATAAATTGAAATTTGTATCTGAAATTAAAAAAAATCATTCTGTATTCCTTATATTTGCAAAAATTTTCAATTACTATGCATGATGAGTAGATTAGTAGATTACGCCATCTCACATACAAAAATTTGCAATCTGCAACTTTTGCTACATGTAAAGCATAAGAAGCCGTGAGTGGTTAATTTGTTCAGAAACGAAAGTGTATGTACAAATTTTGTGTTCCAGCTTATTTGGTAGAAGTGGTGAAATGAATGCTCTTACTGGTAAAGGATTTCGTGACTGGAAAAACTAAAAAGCACGTATTGAAGGTCATGAAAATTCTTATTTTCATAAAACAAACCTTAGTTATTTTAAAGCTCTAGCAGCAGTTCGCGGACGTCTAATACAGATCATTGAAGACATAGCGTATTGATATACCGAGTCAATGCAATTATTAAATCACTGGCAATAAGAGGGTTGCCACTTCGAAAAAATTCAGAGCGAATAGGACATCCCCATAATGGAACTTTTTTAGAATCAGTGGAGCTTCTTATCCAATGTGACCAATTTGTATCTGAATATTTAAAGTTCTATGTGGTAGTGGAAATACGTCGTATTTGTCTAAAACTATCAATGCAGAAATTATATTGTTGACGCAGACTACAAGGAATTTGTAGTGAAGTGCAATTTGCTAAGTGTTTGGTATAATTGAAGACTCTACGCCTAATATTGTGCATGCCGATCAATAAAAAAATACTTGGAGTGATTTACGTCCGAGGAGATTAAGGCCGAGCTTCTTTTCTAATTTGCGTCATACACCTTTTAAGTTTCTCTACAAATTGGCGGTACGGGACCTAGATATTTTAAGCCGACTCTTGAACCCAGGTTCCAAATGTCGCCCATAAAGCTAAAGGTACTGAGGATGCTTTGTTCAAATCTTGAAACTAATGGTTTGGACATAGTAAACTGTCGTGGTCAATCTTATGATAATGCAAGCTATATGTTAGGTATATTTTCAAGTAATTAGACACGCATCAAAACAATTAATGCTTTAGCAGACTTCGTTCTTGCGCCGCCAATTCTTTAAATTTGGTAGGATCATATTCAGCTGAAACAGTAACAGAAGCAGTCGACTTCTTTTCTACTTTGTAAGAACTATACAACTTCTTTACTATTTCTAAACATCGTTGAAAGATCTTGGTGCGGCGTACAAATTTAAGAGTTAAGAGTCTTTTTCAAAGTGAGAGTGAAGTGTGAGCTGCAGGAAGAAACGGTTGAGCACTTCTGTGTTCATGTCCTGCGCTCGCCAGGTCAAGGCTCCAGCTATTAGGGGCGGCAGAGTTGCCAAATCTTGAAGCAGAAATTAAGCTGGGCCCTAGAAAGCTTCTAGTATTTGCCCAGAGGACGGAGTTATTCTATTAACATATGTCCTGGCACCTGATTGGGGTTCTTCCGTTTGGTCGTCAAACACATTCTGGTAACACTATGGATACATTCAGTCTATGTGAGGTCTTTATTGACCGGCCAGTTCAACCTAACCCAACCTTTCTCAAACTCGGTCTGGTACGACATGATGCATGTTACGCATTAGAAAAAAGTGGTTGCAATAATTGATGGCTTGGAATTTATTGCTGGAAGCAGAGACGTGAAACCGGCTACTGATCTCAAGCTACAGGATCGCAACGAAAATTCAGCATATAGAAACAGCAAATGTTTGGAATTTTAATGCTGCTAGTAAGAATCTTCAAGGTCTCAACCTGATTTATCATCCGTTGCTCAAATTTATATGACATGAGAGATAAAAAATTTTCTGAATATGAAAAGAAAGTCAAAATACTATCCGGGTTATTGTTGTTATGATACTCGCAAAATAATCAGAAGATATCAGCCAGATGAGTCACGAGTAAATGAAAGACCAATTTTTTCTGAAGAAGAAAAGTTTCGTACTGATGTTTACTACCCTATTTTAGACACTCTGAAACAGAGATTCAAATGTTAACAGAAGGTACATAATAATCAGAATTTCCCAAAATTCGTTACAATTGGTGTCAGAAGAGGAATTATTGAATAAATTCCACAGGACAACAAGGACATGACCAAGTTAAGTTATGAGTGCTTAACAGGCGTCCCGCAAGGCAGTGTAATGGGCCCAATACTTTATCTACTTTACACGTATGACCTCCCAATAGCAGAAGGAGTCACTATAGGCACGTTTGCCGATGATACTGCGGTGCTGGCCGTGGACCCTAACCCTAGCGTGGCTTCACCCAAGCTCGAAGGAAGTTTAAATAAAACTAAACATTGGCTGAAAGAATGGAGGTTTAAATCCAATGGATCAAAATCCGTTCAAGTGACGTTTACTACCAGACGTAGCACTTGCCCACACGTTAAACTCAACGATATTTATTATACCACTAAGCGACGAAACAAAGTACCTTGGTATGCACCTCGACAGAAAATTAAATTGGAGAACCCACATATTCAACAAAACAAAAGACCTTGGTATCAAACTATGAAATCTGTATTGGCTTATGAACCGAAGTTCACAACTATCAGTTGATAACAAAGTCCTGCTTTACTCAGCCATCATAAAACCCATTTGGACATATGGAACAACTGTGGGGAACTGCAGCAAACTCAAACATAGAAATTCTCCAAAAATTCCAATCGAAAACCCTTAGAATGATTGTAAACGCACCCTACTATGTGATAACAACCAGCTACACCGGGATCTAAAGGTTCCAACTATAGCTGAATAAATCAAAAAGGCTTCTAACTCACCCCAACCCATTCACTCTAGCCCTGTCAGCAAGACCAACTAATTTCACGCGCCTGAAAAGAAAATCAATCACAGATCTTCAGCACTGATGAATTCTTAACAAAATGGCTGCACTTCTGAGTGCAATACATCCATGCCCACCAAGTTTATTAAGTTGTATTGCGACGAATATTAACATCACTAAGTGATACTTACATCCTTAAGCCGATACTAAGCAGCCACTTGTATGTACGTAAACAAATCAATCATCATTTACACATGTACATGCAACGCAACATCAGACGCAAGTAGTACTCACATATACACACGCATATGGCTACAAACTACAAATATACATGTATATGGATGGTAACAAAGCATGAAGTTCACGAAATTACTAGACCTTAGGAGAAATGGGTGAACGAGGAAATCGAGAGTATAAAAGCGGTGCAAGCTGAGACATGATTAATCAGTTTGATTTAAACACGCTATTAGTTGCGAAGTGAAGTATAATTGTGAAGTATAATTGTAGTACCCCAAAATTAGCGGCGGCCACCGTGGTGTGATGGTAGCGTGCTCCGCCTACCATACCGCATGCCCTGGTTTCACACCCCGGGCAAAGCAACATCAAAATTTTAGAAATAAGGTTTTTCAATTAGAAGAAAATTTTTCTAAGCGGGGTCGCCCCTCGGCAGTGTTTGGCAAGCGCTCCGGGTGTATTTCTGCCATGAAAAGCTCTCAGTGAAAACTCATCTGCCTTGCAGATGCCGTTCGGAGTCGGCATAAAACAGGTAGGTCCCGTCCGGCCAATTTGTTGGGAAAAGCAAGAGGAGCACGACGCAAATTGGAAGAGAAGCTCGGCCTTAGATCTCTTCGGTGGTTATCGCGCTTTACATTTATTTTATTTTTTTTAAAGATCATTTTGCAATACAGAATATTGGAGTGATTTATTCAACAGTTTAGCGATTCAAACGTTCGCAGAAGGTGTATAATAACAAGGATTTCCCAAAATTCGTTACAGTATTAATGCATTCTTAAAAAATTGGATGCACTACTGCCAGCAATCCATCCATGCCCACCATGTTTATTAGGTAGGTTAGGTTGAACTGGCCGGTCCATGAGGACCTCACATAGACTGATTGAGCCCGTAGTGTTACCAGAAGTTTGTTTTAACGACCAAACTGAAAAACCCTATTAAAACCCAGGACCTGTGTTATAAAATAACTCCGTCCCCTTGGCAAATACTAGAAGCTTCCTAGGACTTAAGCCACTTGCTGCTTTTAGATCTGACAGCTGTATCACTCCTAATAGCTGGAGTCTTAGCCTGGCAAGTGCAGGGCACGAGCACCGAACGTGCTCGATCGTTTCCTCCTCCAACCCGCACTTCCTACATCTGCTATCTTGTGATTGATGACGCTATACTACTATGGCCATATGGTCGGCGCTCAAGCTGCCCCGAGGCACCGTGCCTGGTTGCAGTTGTTAATGCTATCTTCTTTGCTACCAGGTCTACAGGTGGAATGTGCAGAATGGTATACAGTGCAGCCGTCGGGGTTTTGTTTTCAGGGCTCCCGTAATGCTATGCATCCCCTAATTTTTTGAGGTATGTTGTTTTTTGTGTGGCTTTCCACCAAACAAGAACTCCATAGTATAGAATAGGGCTTACAATCGCTGTATAAACCTAATGAGAAAGAGAGGGCGACAAGCCCCACGTACACCCAGCAATCTTTACATGCATAGAGTGCCGTTGAGGCCTTCTTCACCCTCTCCTCCACGTTGAGCTTCCATGGCAGCTTACTGTCTAGGATGATTCCTAGATATTTTGTGCAAGGTTTCTCCTGTAAGGTCACCCCTCCTAACTTAGGCCTGGTCCAGTTTGTGACCTTGTACCTCTTTGTAAACAAGACCATATCCGTCTTCTACGCATTGGCTTTCAACCCGACATTAGATGCCCAGGGATGAATATCCCAGTTCTCCAAGAGTGCGGTACATGATTCAGCCTTATGCGCCCATCGAATATTGTTTTAAGCCATTCCACGACCGCCATACTTGAAACTTGTAGCATGGCCGGTAATATACCGTCTGGGCCCGGCGATTTAAACTTAGAAAACGTTTTCACTGCCCATTCGATCTTGGTATCGGTCACCAATCCCGGCACTACCCGCTGCGTGATCGAAGTGTGAGTGATGTCTGCTGGCTCTTCTAAACCGTCTCCCGATGGAAAATGTGTGTCGAGAAGCACCTCAAGGGATTCCTCACTATTACGTGACCATTCCCTGTTCTCTTTCTTTATTAGTCCCAGGGTTATGTTTCCCCTTGCTAGAACTTTTTTCAACCGTGCTGTTTCGCTGGAGCACTCTATGTCCGTACAGAAACTTTTCCATGAAAGTCTCTTCGCCCTTGTAGATCCTCAGTAGATCCCTGTACTCGTCCCGACACGCTTCGCTTTCCGCGGTCTTTGCGAGCTTAAACATTTCTTTTACTTGTCTTCTTAGAAGACTCAGCTCATTTCTCCACCATGCCGGCTTTGCTTTTCCTCTGAATCTTCTTAGACGGGAAAGCTTTGTTATACGCAGTCATAAGCGTCCTTGTTAGGAATTCATTCCACTCCTCCAGTTCCTCCACATTGGCAACCTCTTTGGGCTGTCCCAGTCTTGTTTCTACCTGTTTCTGGAATTTAGTCCAGTTCGTTGACCTGGGGTTTCTAAAGGTTCCTCCCTTCTCTACCCTCTTTAGGGGGATGCTGAAGCTGATATACGCATGGTCGGATAAGGATGATTTATCAAGAACCATCCAATCATACCTTGATATATCACGCTCGGAGCTCAATGTAATATCCAGAACATTGCTGGATTTTGGACCAATGTATGTAGGGACATTTCCCCTGTTGGCTATCTTCAGGATGTAACAAAATAGAGATTCGCCTCTCTCGTTCGTATCTGCTCCTCCCCACACATTGTGGTGCGCATTTACATCTGCGCCTATGACCAACCACCCTTTGCGCCCTTCCTCCTGTGCTAGCCTTTTGCACTCCATCGGTGAAACCTCCGCAGCATGGGCCATGTAGCAGGACGCCAGGATAAATGCCTCCTTATTCTTTTGCTCAACGGCCACCACTACGAGGTCCTCAGTAATGTAATTAGGTAGCATATATAATGCAGCTGTTTCCTTACCATTACTACAGCTCGCACCCGTCCTTCCGTTTGCGCGTAGTAAACGCCAAACCCACAAGCGCTAAGTCAACCCTCACCAGCGGAAAAGTGTTGCATCAAAATTTCAGTGAACTGGGAAGGCCCGTAGAAAGTTGTGAAGCGGATCAGTGATGTCGTCCACCGCACACAAACAATTGGGAAATCACGAAATAGAAGGATGATTCATTTGGAGAGGCTGGCAGCGGTTAGACCGAAAGATTTTAGTTGGAGGGCAGTGTGGCGAATATTAGCAGTTCTATACATCACTATGCTGCTAATAAATAAATGCAAAACAACAATAAAGCAAGCAACCACATTTATGTACATGTTTCACACTTATGTACATGAACACATCAAATCAAGCACCCACACATACACATAACCAGCAGCTTGAAGAAGCTGAGGAATACGAATCAGTTTGATTTTAACACGCTTTAGTGAAGTACGCGAGTATTGTAATTGTGAAGTAGAGTTGTAAATAAGGACCATTTTGCCATACTGAATATTGGAGTTATTTATTCGACAGTTCAGATATTCGAACATCAACAGAAGGTGCATAATAATCAGAATTTTCCAAAATTCGTTACAATATATATCATAGCAACTTATCTTAGTAATCACATAATTGTGAATTTATTTAAAATAAAATGTATGCATTAAAGCATTTTTATTTCGAATTATTTCACACCATATCTACAGAAAATCGTGCGGTACGCTAAATTTCATCCCTGAGAAACTCACCGCTGCTGACTTTCTCTCCAGAGTGAAAATACTATTTCACTATGGGGTCCTCTTATTTGCAATTTTCTGCCAACGTTCGTATCACTAAACTGTTGAATAAATAACTCCAATATTGAATAATGGAAAAATGGCCTTTGTTAAAGTACTTCACAATAACACTTATACTTTGCAACTAGCTGGCTTAATAACCAAACTGATATCTTAAATGAAACTGACTTTCAATTTAATACTGCTATGGCTCGCTAGGTAGCGTCTTAATCGAAACTGCTTGATAGCTCAAATCAAACTGAATTCCAGCGCCTCTACATTTGCTGCCTTTTATACTCTCTGATTTCAACGTTCGCATCTTCTAGGCGCTTCCAGAATCTACTAGTTGCCATCAGCTCTCAAACTTCTCAGCTGTAACTACAATTGCACGATTTTATAGCTTCTCTCATTGCATACTTTCAGGAGTATCTCAGATATATGCATGTGTTTGTGCATTGACTCTCCGCTGCTCGTATATGTACATGGTACATATGTGTAGACGCAATTATTGTTTCGTTTATGTAGATACATAATGATTGAATTATTGATGTGAATTCACATCACTGCTTATCATCGGCTTAGAGATAGCAGCACCCCTTAGTTTTGCTAATATTCGTAACACTGCCCTCCACGTAAGTCTGATCGTCCCGATCAGACAAATCTCTCAATCTAAACGCTGCTAGCATCGCCAAATGTACCAATATTCTATTTCGTGAAAATTCGTTCAGTCGTTTTAGTGCGTCCATTAGTGTTTGTCAATGCCGGTCTTTTTCTCGCAGGTACTTTTAATTTCGCTTTATTTGGCCCATTCGATCCATCAACCTTTTCTTTTGACTTTCGTGGCCTTTGTCGAGTCTTTTCCACCATTACTCGATTACTACTTAACATTTTCTCCAACTTGAAGTTAAGTGGTATATCCTGGTTCTTATACTGCATAATCCTTCTCTGCATATCGATCCTGATGTCATAGTCAATTAAGAAATCCACTCCCAATATGACTTCATCAACGATATCTGCCACAACGAATTTGTGTAGAACCATGACCTCCCCAATTAAGACTTCACATACCACTTCTCCCTGGACTTGGTTATACTCGCCAGTAATCGTACGCAATCTTGCTCCAGGTAATGGCTTTACTTTCCTGTTGACCAAATCAGATCGGATCAAGAAATGAGATGCGCCCGTATCTACAGTCAGTACACGCTCCTTGCCATCCACATTTCCTTTGACGGTAAGCTGCTCGATTTCCTTCCAGCTTGCGAGATAGGTATCACACGACATTCAATAGCTGGGGCAAGTTCTCGATCTTTACATTTGACTCGCTCTTGTTTATCTCCTCAAGCTTTGTGTTTACGACCAGCCAAGTTGGAACTACCAGTACCGGTGCTGCAATGACGTGCAATGTGACTTGGGTTACCGCACTTGAAACACTTCATAACTCCGGCATTCTTCTGTTGTGATCCCTTCAGTGCTTCCAAAATTGTGTCTACCCAATCTGGTCTTTCCACTTCCACCCGATGAGCTTTGTATGCTGGTTTACTCAATAGTGAGGCAGTTTCCTGAGTCAATGCATGTGATACCGTTTCTGCAAATGTTGGCTTTGGGTTTGCGTATGTGGCTCGCTTCGTTTCGACGTCCCGTATGCCATTTATAAAGCTCTGAATTTTTACCCTTTCGGTGTATTCCACGGGTGCGTCAGCATTCGCCAAATGTGCAAGCCTTTCCTGACGCAAAGTCCTTCAAAGTCTCATTAGCCTTTTGGTAGCGGTTTTGCAGCTCTATTTGGTGTATCTGCTTCCTGTGTTCGCTTCCGTATCGCCTCTCTAGAGGGCTCATCAATGTTTCGTAGTTGTTCCGCTCTCCCTCGGGAATAGTCTGTAGGATTTCAGCAGCATATCCTTTCAATGCCACGAATAGTGCAGCAACTTTATCTTCAGCACTCCAGTTGTTCACTGCTGCGGTCTTCTCAAACTGAATCTTAAACACCTGGAAAGGAAGAGAACCGTCAAAGGATGGTGTTTTTACCTTTGGATTGCTTGCTGAACCAGCTGGGCGATTTAGTTGTAACTGCTTCATACGACCTTTTAAATCATCTACTTCTGCCTGAAATTGAGCCATTTTTGCATCCAGCGCTTCCAGTTTTGATGATACCTGTTCCAAAATTTCTGCCGACATTTCAGATATACGTGCCTCTTGCGCTTCCAATTGAGATGCCATATATGTCTTTTGGTCTTCCAGTTGAGATGACACTTGCGACAACATTTCTGAAATACGTGCCTCCTGTGATTCCAGTTGGGATGCCATATATGTCTTCTGTTCTTCGAGCTGTGTTTCCATCTTGGATGTTATTCGTGTCTCTTGGGATTCCATCTGTGATGACATATACGTTTTCTGCTCTTCCAGTTGCGATGTTATACGGGTTTCCTGCGATTCTAGTTGTTTTTCCATCTTGGATGTTACTGTCGACGTTTGTGCAGATATTGCAGCTAATATTGTGTTCAAGTCTGTGTTCGCCATTGTCTGTGGTGTTTCGTTTTTCTCCTCAATTTTTGTTGTTGTCTCGTCGCCGTCAAGATGAAAGACATACTCGTCCACATTAATTCCTTCTGCTTCCATTGCCTCTCGTAGCCGTGCCTGAAGTTCAAGTTTAACGCCGCTTGTATTCAATCCACGGCTCTCCAACTCCTTCTTCAGTTGCTGGATCTTCAATTCACTGAACTTTGCCATGTCCTTGTTGTCCTCTGGAATTTATTCAACAATTCCTCTTCTGACACCAATTGACGTTCGTATCACTAAACTGTTGAATAAATAACTCCAATATTGAATAATGGAAAAATGGCCTTTATTAAAGTACTTCACAATAACACTTATATTTTGCAACTAGCTGGCTTAATAACCAAACTGATAGCTTAAATGAAACTGACATTCAATTTAATACTGCTATGGCTCGCTAGGTAGCTTGATAGCTCAAATCAAACTGAATTCCAGTGCCTCTACATTTGCTGCCTTTTATACTCTCTGATTTCAACGTTCGCATCTTCTAGGCGCTTCCAGAACCTACTAGTTGCCATCAGCTCTCAAACTTCTCAGCTGTAACTACAATTGCACGATTTTATAGCTTCTCTCATTGCATACTTTCAGGAGTCGCTCAGATATGTGCATGTGTTTGTGCATTGACTCTCCGCTGCTCGTATATGTACATGGTACATATGTGTAGACGCAATTATTGTTTCGTTTATGTAGATACATAATGATTGAATTATTGATGTGAATTCACGCCACTGCTTATCATCGGCTTAGATAGCAGCAACCCTTAGTTTTGTTAATATTCGTAACAATATGAACAAATACGTTTGGGTTCAAATAAAGTATAAATGATACTATTAAAATATAAAACGTTCTGATCAACGTTCGCATTATGTTGAGGCCAAGTTATTGAAGAAAGGTCTTTCTTTTATCATCTGTATTTAATTAGCGAGACATATTGCTTTATACAATTGTTTTGTTATTATCGATATAAGAGAAAAATTGCAAAGTTTACAAACGGTGATGGTTACTAGGACATGTTTCTGAAAATCACTTCTTCATCAGCTAGCTTCTCGGGAGCTGAGTATTGAACTCGAATCTCCAGCATTCATACTAGTGCAAATGCCTTTAACCACGCAGCCACTGCTCGCTTTCCGTAGTTGGTTAAGCTAACCTTAAACTAAGTTTGATTGACTGAGGTTACATTTAAACTCCAGTTAAACTACTGAGCAGTTTTCAGTCACAGTCTAAAGTCGCGTTTGGGGTAGGCCTTTTTGTACGGCAACATTGGTTTTTTCTATCTAGATAATTTGTAGAAACGACAACAGCTGGATTTTGCTTACTCAACAAACATTGAAAAGATATTTCTCCAGCGAAATATATATCTAGTTCCGGAGGTTATATTCAACATCATTAGCCGTGTTTTTTTTGTACACGTATATACGTCTACGTTTGCGCGTAAAAAACAACGCTTATCCTCACTTGGATAATGCTTAGGAGACCCATCTAGCGGCAACTAGCTACAGAACATGTTGTACAGAAAAGCAGAGACGCAAACCTCTGCTGTATGTCTGTGTATAACATATAGCTGAATCAGTTGCGGTGAATAGTGGACACACACTATTTGTAGAGGTAATACATAGATGTGAAGCATAGACACATATTTCAGTTGCATCTGAGTATAATGCGTATTGAAATTTAGGAGTACTAATTTTCTGCACAGCAATTTCAGAAGGGTAGATAAAGTTTAACGCTTAGCAGTCCATATAAAGTTTAAGCGTAAACGTATATAGATGTAAAAAAACACAGCTATTATCTAGTTATTCTTAAACCAGATAGTGCTCAAGTTGATATCCAACTTCATTCTCCAATCACTATCCAACCTTTGAGAAATTTTGTAAAATTTATAGTTCATCTCCAACGTCATTATCATTTTCCAGTTATTATCCAACCTTTGGGAGATTTAGCGAAATGTACAGTTCTCAAATGAATATTCAACACGTTTCTCCAGTTGATATCCTACATTGGATATCGAGTTGATTGAAGTTGAAAAAAAATCTCCAAGGTGGTACCACCAAAGCCAGCAGCTATTTATTGTGAAAAATAAAACACCTAATTGATAGCAGTAACGAAGCGTAATTTATCAAAAATAAATCATATATATTTTATTTTATTTTCGTGAAGATACTGTAGTATTGGAACCTTACACTTGTGAGTATTCAATTTTAGATCTAACCATATATTTATACAAATTAGGCGTTTAATATTTAAATATTTAAATAAATTTACATTTGCACTAGATTTTGTGAATATCATAATGACCATTTACAGAAAAAACTTATTTAAAATACGACGAAGAAATTTAATACAACTGACTTGATATAAAGACGTACCATTAACCACAATATTCGCATCCTTTTACAATCTTTACTACGGCCCAGTTTTTCAGTACAAGTGCAACTCAGTTTGTCAGTTAAACTACGCTTAAACTTATTCTGCAGTTTTTCGGTGTACTTTAGCTGAAGCAAAGAGGATAAATTAAATAAGAGACGTCAGGCTGCTACTCGTAGCCAATTGCTCGATGTTTTCTATGAGGTAATCACTGGTTTTCTTTGGGCGAGATGTGCATAAAATACATTTATACATTTTCGTGGCGTATTTGCGTTTGTTTTAACGGTTGTATTTAGTTCATTTATTCTCTTTCAAAAAATTAAAATTACCCAACGTGACTAAATCATGATTAAATGGGAGGCAATTCAAAAAACTCCCTCATAGAAACCATCTGGCAGGGTAAAACTCTAGTTAACCTATCAGTTATTCGCGCTCGTTCGCAATGGCGTCTATAATACCCAACAAGCATTTGGGTTTGAGTAGCATACTTCTAAAATCACAAGCGCTGTTTCGAACAGTGCCTCAACTTGAGAATCTTAGCATTTTCAGCAAAAAACGGATTTTTTTAAAGCAAAAAATTCTGTTAATTAAGTTTAAAAAAAAAAGATAGTTGTTCCCAAGCGTGGTTCTCCAATTGGAATCAAATGAAAGACTCCAATACTACAGTTTTTTCACGAAAATAAAATAAACATGTATAATTTATTTTCAATTTGTAACTCTTCATTACTCCTACCAATTAGGTGTTTATTTCTCACAATAAACAGCTGTTGGCTGTGGTGGTACCACCTTGGAGAAGATTTTTTTCAACTCCACATCAACTTGATATCCAATATAGGCTATCAACTGAATAATTGTGCTGGATATTCATTTGAGAACTACACATTTCTCAAAATCTCTCAAAGGTTCGAAAATAATTTGAGAATGACGTTGGAGATCAACTTAGGAATTGTAATTTTTACAAAATTTCTTCAAGGTTGGATAGTGATTGGAGAAAGATGTTGGATACCAACTTCAGAACTAGATATAAATTTCTCGAAGGTTGGAGATATATTTGTCGGTGTTTGTTGGGTAAACCAAATACTGCTGCTGCCGTATCTAAAAATTATCTAAATAATTAAAAACCAATGTTGCCGTACAAACAGACAACCCCAAAGGCGGCCTAAAACTATGACTGGAAAATTTGACTAGAGTTAAAGCAAACTTAGTATAAGTTTAGCTTAACAAACTGCTGAAAAACCCGGGACTAATACGCATAACTTCAGTTTTAGAAGAATTAAAAAATAAATTCAAAGAACACAAATTCATTTAATTTATCTTGAAGATTTAAATTAGCCTTTTCAGCGTATTGACGTTATTGGTTTTATGTATTTTTTTTGTGGAAACCTTTTAATGGTTACCCAAGTATTGTTTCTACTCATCCCAGCACGACTAGCTTTTCGCAACATTCGCCAGCTTCAAAATCTATTTTACCTGCCTTCTATTTCCCAATGTTTTTTGTATATATAATTCGTCCATCTCTTATAAATAAGTGTGTTCTTTATATTTGCAAACCTGATAGGTATAAGGATAGACATGATGGTTGGCATAAAATTTGCGTGCAGATTGTACAGCTTCCTTATAAAGTTGTTCACAGGATATGCGCTTAGGTGTTTGACATATTTCTTCCAATTCGCCAAGCGTGCCTATTTACGTACATAAAATATTTGAAATTAGTTACTTAACGAGCGATAAATCTCGCTCAGCAAATAACTGTTAACCTTTTAAAAAAAAGGCTAAGAGTACTTGCTGGCCGAAATATTTAGAACGTGAAGGTTTCTCACTGAAAAATTTATAAATTGTGAAAAGGTAAGCAAAGTAAGATATCGTCGGCTTACATATGTTTAACATCCTCTATCAGCAGGAGAGCAAAAACCCGTTTTGGCAGCTATATTGTAAATTCCTTATAATATGAAGTAACCAAATGGATGATAAAATACCCCCTTGTATATTTTATGTCGAACAATGGTTTGAGAATGTGTAATAATGAGTAATGTGCTAGAGTTCCATATCGAATGACATGATGTTGGTTCTAAAGGAAGGCAAAAATTTAAGCCCCGTGCGGACGGACAGATGGACCTGACTCAATCAAAATATTTTTCGGTACTGATAATATTAATATACGGAAATTTATGTCTATCTCGACCTTGTTATACCATTGCACCCAAGGTTCTGTGATTAAAGCTATATTTTTTTATGCTTAAGTATAACTGGGTAAAAAAATCATGCTGATGGAGGGTTTTGCTTTTGAAAAAAAATTTTTTTGCTGATAGACGAATATTAAAACTGATAACACTGGATCACAATTTCCAACTTTTTTCTGCACCAGAGACGCCATCATGAAATTCCTATGTAAAATCACCCCCTGATTCCGAAAAATCAAGGTTATTTTTAATTCTATGGTATCGATTTTGAGATATTTACGAATAACCGTTTTTTCAAAAAAAAAAAAAAGCAATTGGGTCCACTTAATCATATATATCTCAAGAACGAATTGAGCAATTCCAAAACGGTTTGAAGCTTTTAAAATGTCATATTTGCTAAATTTGCTATACACTGTGCATACAACACTTTTTGCTAAGCCCTGCTGACTTAAAGATAACGAACAATCATTACGGATTTTTCAATTTTTTTTGTAAAAATATAAAAAAATTTGTACTTTGCGACGAAGGATCTCGAAAACTTTTTATTTTTTTACAGATTTTTTTTTCTCACTTATTACAAAAAAAATAAGCTTTCATTCAAAAAGTAATATATGTAATACTCCTATATTGCTACTAATGGCTAGGTACATTCCCAAACATCAGAGTGCCGATATATTGCTGTTTAAACGTTTTTATACTCAGTTGAGCGGAGCTCACAGAGTATAATAACTTTGATTGGATAGTGGTTGGTTGAACAGGTATAAAGGAATCGAGATAGATATAGACTTCCATATATCAAAACCATCAGTATCGAAAAAAAATTTGATTGAGCCATGTCCACCCGTCCGTCCATCCGTCCGTCCATTAACACGATAACCTGAGTAAATTTTGAGGTATCTTGATGAGATTTGGTACGTAGGTTTCTGGGCACTCATCTCAGATCGCTTTTTAAAATGAACGAAATCGGACTATAACCACGCCCACTTTTTCGATATCGAAAATTTCGAAAAACACACAAAGTTCGATAATTCATTACCAAAGACGGACAAAGCTATGAAACTTGGTAGGTAAGTTGAATAGAAAATTAGTAAAATTTTGAAAAATGGGCGTGGCACCGCCCACTTTTAAAAGAAGGTAATTTAAAAGTTTTGCAAGCTGTAATTTGGCAGTCGTTGAAGATATCATGATGAAATTTGGCAGGAACGTTACTCCTATTACTATATGTATGCTTAATAAAAATTTGCAAAATCGGCACGCCCACTTTAAAAACAATTTTTTTTTAAGTCAAATTTTAACAAAAAATTTAATATCTTTACAGTATATAAGTAAATTATGTCAACATTCAACTTCAGTAAAATACAAAAATAAAAGAAAATTTCAAATTGGGCGTGGCTCCGCCCTTTTTCATTTAATTTGTCTAGGATACTTTTAATACCATAAGTCGAACAAAAATTTACCAATCCATGTGAAATTTGGTAGGGGCTTAGATTCTAGGGCGACAATTTTTTTCTGTGAAAAAGGGCGGAATCGGCTGAAGCCACACCCAGTTTTAATACACAGTCGACCGTCTGTCCTTCCGCTCGGCCGTTAACACGATAACTTGAGCAAAAATCGATATATCTTTCCTAAACTCACGTACTTATCTGAGCTCACTTTGTATTGGTATAAAAAATGGCCGAAATCCGACTATGACCACGCCCACTTTTTCGATTTCGAAAACTACGAAAAATGCCATAATTCTATACCAAATACGAAAAAAGGGATGAAACATGGTAATTGGATTGGTTTATTGACGCAAAATATAACTTTAGAAAATGGGTGTGACACCTACCATATTAAGTAGAAGAATGCAAAAGTCTGCACGGCGAAATAAAAAGCATTTGGAAACATGGCAGGCATACTGTCCGTGGTATTAAATATATAAATAAATTAGCGGTACCCGACAGATGATGTTCTGGGTCACCCTGGTCCACATTTTGGTCGATATCTGGAAAACGCCTTCACATATACAACTACCACCACTCCCTTTTAAAACCCTCATTAATACCTTTAATTTGATACCCATATCGTACAAACACATTATAGAATCACCCCTAGTCAACCTTTATGGCGATATCTGGAAAAGGCGTCCACCTATAGAACTAAGGCCCACTCCCTTTTAAAATACTCATTATCACCTTTCGTTGGATACCCATATTGTACAAACGCATTCTAGAGTCAACCCTGGTCCACCTTTATAACGATATCTCGAAAAGGCGTCCACCTATGGAACTAAGGTCCACTCCCTTTTAAAATAGTCATTAACACCTTTCATTTGATACCCACATCGTACAAACAACTTCTAGAGTCACCCCTGGTCCACCGTTATGGCGATATCTCGAAAAAGCGTCCACCCATAGAACTAAGGCCCAGTCCCTTTTAAAATAGTCATTAACGCCTTTCGGTTGATACCCATATTGTACAAACGCTCTCTAGAGTCACCCCTGGACCACCTTTATGGCGATATCTCGAAAAGGCGTCCACCTAGAGAACTAAGGCCCGCTCCCTTTTAAAATACTCATTAACACTTTTCATTTGATACCCATATCGTACAAACAAATTCTAGAGTCACCCCTAGTCCACCTTTATGGCGATATCGCGAAAAGGCGTCCACCTATAGAACTAAGGCCCAATCCCTTTTAAAATACGCATTATCACCTTTCGTTTGATACCCATATTGTACAAACGCATTCTAGAGTCACCCCTGGTCCACCTTTATGGCGATATCTCGAAAAGGCGTCCACTATAGAACTAAGGCCCACGCGCTTTTAAAACACGCATTATCACCTTTCGTTTGATACCCATATTGTACAAACGCATTCTAGAGTCAACCCTGATCCACCTTTATAACGATATCTCGAAAAGGCGTCCACCCATAGAACTAAGGCCCACTCCCTTTTAAAACCATCATTAATACCTTTAATTTGATACCCATATCGTACAAACACATTATAGAGTCACCCCTGGTCAACCTTTATGGCGATATCTGGAAAAGGCGTCCAGCTATAGAACTAAGCCCCACTCCCTTTTAAAATACTCATTATCACCTTTCGTTTGATACCCATATTGTACAAACGCATTCTAGAGTCAACCCTGATCCACCTTTATAACGATATCTCGAAAAGGCGTCCACCCATAGAACTAAAGCCGACTCCCTTTTAAAACCCTTATTAATACCTTTAATTTGATACCCATATCGTACAAACACATTATAGAGTCACCCCTGGTCCACCTTTATGGCGATATCTCGAAAAGGCGTCCACCTATAGAACTAAGGCCCACTCCCTTTTAAAATACGCATTATCACCTTTCGTTTGATACCCATATTGTACAAACGCATTCTAGAGTCAACCCTGATCCACCATTATAACGATATCTCGAAAAGGCGTCCACCTATAGAACTAAGGCCCACGCCCTTTTAAAATACTCATTAGTACCTTTATTTGATACCCATATCGTACAAATTCCTGAGTCAGCCCTGGTCCACCTTTATGGCGATATCTCTAAATGGCGTCCACCTATAGAACTATGGCCCACTCCCTCTTAAAATACTCTTTTATACCTTCCATTTGATACACATGTCATACAAACACATTCCAGGGTTACGCTAGGTTCATTTTCCTACATGGTGATTTTCCCTTATTTTGTCTCCATAGCTCTCAGCTGAGTATGTAATGTTCGGTTACACCCGAACTTAGCCTTCCTTACTTGTTGTTTTTGTATTCAATAACCGAATGTACCTAAATTTAAATATTTTCTTGTCAAACTTATGCTGCTACAATCACTAAAATTGTGTAGGCTGTATGTATGTATGTATGTATGTATTTATTTGAAAATTTGTTCCTAGCACAACAATTTTGACAAATTATTTAACAGTGCTAGTCATGAATAGCATGAGCTATAAAAATTGAACATTTATAATAATAAATTAGATTAATCAAATTAAATTAAATATAACGGACAATAGTGATAAATTTATGTATGTAAATGTAAATCTTAAAACTAAAGAAAAGTAGTTAATAAATATTAAAAGACAGCAGTAGTGATGACAACCTTTGGCTGGTTATAGATTGAATAGTATTTAACAAATAAAGAAAGAAGACACAGAGAAAGGAAAAGGACTTAGAAATGAAAATTTTAACAACAACAATTTGAGATCCAGTTTAAGAGTCGTTAAAAAATGATGTTAGCTCTTTTCTGAAGTGCAGAGCACTACTTAAGAGTCGAAGACTAGTAGGTAGCGAGTTCCAAAGACGTATTGCAGTAACAAAGAATTGGCGCTCAGAGGTTAGCGAGCGGTATCTGATGTGCTTAAGAAGAAGCACCGATCTTGATGATTGCAGAAAAATAAGCTTACGATATAGATAGTCAGGTTCCTTCGTGTGTATCAATTTATGGAGGAAGGACAGTGTTTTGACTTTTAAAAGATTTTCGAAAGTAATATTTAGCAACCTTTCAGCATGTTGAGATACGTGGTCAAATCTTTTCAACCCATAATCATATCTAGCAATGTTGTTGTAAACAACATTTAGTTTGTTCTTGCACAGATAGTCACAGTTTGAGTAAATCACACAACCATGGAGTAGCGTAGGTATTAAGTACGCTTTAGCCAGAAGTAGTCTTATGTGCAAAGGCGTGAAATACTGTGTTAACCATAGTGTACGAAGCATTCCATACACTTTCCCAACCGTTCTAAAAATATGGTCTTTCCATGTCAATGTTTTGTTAAAAATTACACCTAAGTTTTTCGCCGTATCTACGTATTCTATAACGGAATTGTCGAACACTATATTCTCTAAATCATTAGTGGGAAAAGACCTTCTATAAATAACAATACATTTTGACTTATTCGGGTTTATACATAAGCCATTCATAGCAGCCCATGAAAATATTTGATTCAAATCGTGGTTTAAGTAAGCTAGTTTGATCACGAGGACAACACGTAAATAACTGCACATCATCAGCGTAGATATGAACATTACAATACTTAAGGACATCGGGTAAGTCATTGATGTACAGAACAAATAACAGAGGACCCAGGATAGAGCCTTGAGGGACGCCTCTTAAGACATGAAGGAAGTCAGACTTTTCACCATCTATACATACTGCTTGAGTCCTATCGCCAAGATATGATCTTATAAGGGCAACTGCATGACCAGAGAAGTTAAATAGGTTTTCCAGCTTCCTACAGAGCAGAGTGTGGTCTACAGAATCGAAAGCTTTGGAGTGGTCAAGAAGTGTTAAGAAGGCAATGTAACTTTCATCCACTCGAGTTGACCAAGTAAGTAATGTGGGGAAGGATTTTGGGAAGAATGACTTTTAAAAACTTTGAACATATACCATCAAGCCCCATTGCGTTAGACTTCACAGAAAGTATGGCTTGGACAACATCACAATTATCGACACAAACAAACTCGAAAGGGCTAGTGTCAACATTAACACGCACGGAGTAGTTATCAATACACACATTGTCGGCTGAGTTTGGTAGTCTTACAAAAGTATTATTTATTTCGTTGATGTCGACATCAGGGGGATGAGACAGGTCACTTTTGGGCTTACCAATTCCTATTTGTTTGATTTTGTTCCACTTTTCTTTTGTATTCAAAGCAGAACTAAACTTATACTTAAAATAATTTGCCTTGGCCAGCCTTATGGCTTTGTTTGCAATAAGCGGAGCTGTTTTAAAGCAGCTATGCGCTTCGACTGTTTTGTACCTTTTCCACCGTGAGTAGGCTTGGTTACGAAGGTGGAGAAGGTGTTTTAATGTAGCATTGAACCAAGGGCTATTCTTGTATTTAGGTGTTTTTATTTTTAGTGGAACGTGATCATCGAATAACTTATTTATATTATCCTGCAGAAACTTTGTCTGGTCATCAACCGATGTTAACGTACGAATCAAGCTCCATTCAACCGACTCAACGGACACAGCAAGGGAATAATAATCTATACTTCTGTAATCGCGATACCCGAACGAACTTGGCCTACATGATGTTTGGAAGTTGTAGTTTAGGAATATCAGGTCGTGTTTTGAGAAGCAGGAGGCGGATAGTTGCGTGTAGTGAATCATTTTATGAAGATCATTGACAAAAAATAAATCTAATAGAGAAGAGTTAGTATTTGTGAAATGCGTTGGTATAGCACAGTTTGTGGGAAAAAGTCCCAGAGATTCCATGCTTTGTTTTAAAGTGGCATCCACCAGTAGGTTACTATTAAAATCTCCAGCGATGATAATATTGTCATAGTCTAATAGTAACGATTGAAGAAATTCAATAAACGCGGAAAAATCTACTAGTCGATTCGGTCTATATGCACAGCCGATAAGAAGCCTACTATTATTATCAGAAAACATATGAACAAACACATATTCCACAGGATCACCTGGACTAGAACAACAACACAATTGACAGGACATACTACTTTTTACATATATCGCAACACCACCACCATGACCACTTCTATCAACTGTGAAAAGTTGGTAGCCATTTATCTTCACCATATCATTTCTATGAAACGAAGAAAACCATGTTTCTGAAACACATATGACATCAATATCGGAGCCTTCTGACAGAAACCTCAACTCGTCAAGCTTTTTATAAAGGCTTTGCGCATTGATATGAATAACTTTCAGCCCATTGGCTTTTTTGCTGACTATGCGCAACAAAGTAGATAGACAGTCTTTGGAACTCGGGGACTCATTATCGGAGACCAACATTATAAAAATAATTAAGTGAATGATTTACACTGAATTTGGCTAACAACATAATTAATGATTTTGTGATGTTGTAGGTGGAGAAAAAGACAGAGAAGGAATAGATTAGAAGAGAGCAAAGAGAAATATTTATTAGCAGGGGGCTGTTAGTTAAGCCTTTGGTGGCCCTCCAGGGCGTTGTTCGCAACCGGCGTGACGTCTTCACGAAAGGAAGTATTGTTTTCCGGGTCGAGACTCTCGAGAAAACTCAGGCTGGGGACTGCTTCGGGTCGGTCGCCGAATTTTCGCTTTATATGCACCACACCCCGCATTGTGAACACCGATGAAACCTTTTTCCTCTTCTTTAGATGGATCGCAGCCTTGAAGATCTCATAGTTGTTTTTGGTCAGCGATGCATTAACAAAGATAGGCTCATTGGAATTTATTCCCACATGCACGAGTCGCAGCCCTTTGGTGTTGTTGTGGCGCCTGAAACTCGCAATCGTTTTCAACAGCGTATTTCGGTCCGCGAGTGTGTAAAATTTAATGATAACGGCGGGATCAACCGTACCGTGGGGTAGTTTGCGTTTCGGCCGAAAAACACTTTTTAGGGGGGGTGGCTGTAAGTTTAGCGTGAAGCAGAGGTGGTGGAAAATCTTTTGTAAGTTTTCCCCTTCCTCGAAGGGAATCCCATGAACTCGGACGTCGCGTGCAGCAATTTGGAGTTCTTGCTTAGATATAAAGTTTTCCTGTCTTGTTTTGATTTCGAATTCAAAACACATTGCGAGCATTTTCTATTAGCAATATAGGAGTATTACATATATGAACAAAGTCGATGAACTAATACAAAAGTTATAAGCATTCAAGTAAATATATCCATTTAATACTTAAGTACCCTACTGGTACATATGTGTTAGTATTCGTATATCAGTTAGTTAGCAGGTAGATTTTCGAAGGGTTATTAGATACAAAAAACTGTTAGTGTCGTTTTCTCAAACCCAGGTACATTTCAAGCAAGAGCATATTTTTAAGGCAGGTAGTGTTTTCTTTGTAGAACTAGGGAACCTTTTTGTCTAGGTAGGCACCGAATACTGTGTGCACCACATGTCGAGACGAATTGATTTTATCGGAAACCGGAACATAAAGGTGCGTTGTAAAAATTAGGAATTTGCTCCCTTTTAATGCTTGGCTGACAAATTTCTGAAACTATCTATATAGGCGACATATGAAATTTATTACACCAATGAAGTGGAGGGAACCAACTTGCCATTCAACGGACTGCTATATTTGTACTACAAAAGTACTTGGGGTTGGAAAGTCAAGAAAAGTAACCTATGCGAGCGTATCTACAGTGTCTTTACCAGAACTAAATTCAACGGAAGCTACATTGCCAGAATCAAATCTAACTTTAGTTCCGGCTCCAGTTTCATTGTCAACAGCAGTAACTGATTACGCGGCATCATGTTGTACTGGATTTCAAACGGAAAACGAAAGAAACTCTTTGTCACAAGCACAACTCAATGATTGGATAAGGGATTTGGAATTGTCAAAGGAAAAGGCCGAACTACACGCCTCTCGTATGCAACAATTTAAATTTGTTTCATCCGATGTTAAGGTAACATATTATAGAACTCGTCACGAACAATTTTCCAAGTACTAAACGAAGGAGGACAGTGTTTGTTACTGCAAAGACATTGCTGGTCTATTCAAACAGTTTGGTGAACCATATGATTCAAAAGAGTGGCGATTGTTCATAGACGGCCATAAATTAAGTTTAAAGGCCGTATTATTGCATATTGGCAACCAAAAGCCATATATCCCGATCGCGCATGCAGTAAATACGAAAGAAACGCATGAGATAATGCAAAAATTACTCAAATTAATCAAATACGAAGGACATGATTGGAAAATATGTGCCGATCTTAAAGTCGTTGGAATGCTATGTGGTCTACAAAGTGGATACACAAAATACTGTTGCTTTCTATGCAAATGGGATAGCCGAGCTCGTCAAGACCACTACATCATAAAGGATTGGCCAGAACGAATCGAGTTTCAAGTTGGGGATGGATAACATAAAACACTGCCCACTTAGGTTAGGTTAGGTTAGGTTAGGTGATAGCTGCCCTGATAAGGACAGCTCACTTGGACAACACGAAGGTCCGTTGTGATACCACATACATCAAAAATAACGGTGACTTAGATCTAGCTACTTAGAGAATCGTTGAGTAGCAACGATAAAGCTCCGAATGATACCGATCTCAACTTTTGATAAATCCTCGGGAGATCCAAGTGACTCGCGACCGAAGTACTTTCGCCTAGTTCTGGCAAAAGCTGGGCAATCAAGCATAAAGTGATTTGGTGATTCGGCACTTCGGCCAGAAAGATCTTGCTACCCTACAAGACGTGGTGTCCGCCCAACGTTTGCTGAGATGACTCGAGGCCCAGCTAAGGAGAAGCAATCCACATGTGGCCAGCGGAATCCCGAAATCCCTACAGCCATCTTGTTGTTGTTGTTGTTGTTGTTGTTGTAGCGATAAGGTTGCTCCCCGAAGGCTTTGGGGAGTGTTATCGATGTGATGGTCCTTTGCCGGATACAAATCCGGTACGCTCCGGTACCATAGCACCATTAAGGTGCTAGCCCGACCACCTCGGGAACGATTTATGTGGCCACATTAAACCTTCAAGCCATCTTCATCCGGTTCTGTTGTACCGATGCGGGCTAAGAGATCCGCTTGACAGTTACCCCGGATATCACTATGGCCCGGGACCCAGATAATCTTAATTGTAAAATAATTCGATGCAATCGCAAGCGAGATCAGGCACTCCCAGACCACCCTCGATCGCACTGTAGTTGAGCTCAAGGCCTCGATAGCCGCTTGGGTATCAGAGTAGATGTTAAATTCCCTAACCGTAGTAGCACTGGATAGCATTCCATTCACCGCATCCTTAATCGCAGCAACTTCCGCTTGCAATACACTGCAGTGATAAGCCAACTTAAACTTGCGGCATATATTTAGCTCTTGACAAGACACCCCACCAACCTTTCCGTCCAGCTTCGACCCATCCGTGAACAAGTTAACCTGTCCCATGCCCCAGATAATTCCTCCCCCCACTCCTCTCTCGCTGGAATGACTGGGTGAAGGTTGTATAGGGAGCAGTTATCGGCATACAATAGTCCTGTCCGGGATAAAGTCGAAACTGGTAAGAAGGCTAGAATGTCCGCTGTCAGAAAGCCCATAACCCATATCACGAAGCCTGACCAACGACCTGGCCGAGGCCGCTTTTCCCGCAATATCTACTGGATATATGTTCAGCATGACGTTCAGTGCCAAGGTAGGTGTTGTTCTGAGAGCGCCACTGATACCGATCAGCGCCGTCCTTTGCACGGACATTAACATTTTGAAGGTGCTCGCCGTGTCCAGTGCTTTCCACCAGACCAGCACCCCATATAGTAGAATCGGTTTGACCACCATCTCATAAAGCCAGTGTACTACTCCTGGCGAGAGTCCCCATCTCTTTCCGATAGCCCCTCTGCAGCAGTACAAGGCAACGGCGGCCTTCCTGGCCCGATCTTCCACATTGGGTCTCCAGGACAGTTTCTTGTCCAAAACAATCCCCAAATATTTAACCCTAACAGAAAGTACCAACGGTATCCCTCCAATCGAGGGAGTTCTGAAATCGGGCATATTATATCTCCTTGTAAAAAGATCCAATTCCGTTTTCCCAGGTTGACCGCCAATCCACATGATTCAGCCCACCTAGCCACAGTATCCAGGTAGCCCTGCAGAACATCGCGCAGGGTGCCCAGAAATTTGCCTCTGACTAGGATAGCAAGGTCAGCTGCATAGGCAACAACCCGACAACCATTGGCTTCCAGCTCCACAAGAAGCTCGTTGACTACCACAACCCAGAGCAGAGGAGATAGGAGTGTGGCGTTCCCGTGCACACCATTTCTTAATTATGGCCCCTCCCCACTATGCTACGACAATTCTGCCGCATAGAAGTTTGCTAATAAATTCAACCAGAGCCGCCTCGACTCCTAAACCTACCAGAGCTCTTTCGATTGCCCCCGGCAAGACATTGATAAAAGCCCCCTCGATGATTAGAAAGGCACCCAGAGCATGCTCTTTGTGTTCTAGGGACCCCTATATTTGCTTTGCAGCCGTTTCCGTCGATCTGCCCTTGCAGTACGCATGCTGTGAAGCCGACAATAACCCCCGAGGTATCCTTTCCCGTAGGTACAGGTCAATCAACCGCTCAAGCGTCTTAAGAAGAAACGACGAGAGACTGATTGGCCTGAAATCCTTAGGTGAAACATGAGAGCTTCTGCCGGCCTTCGGAATGAAAATAACCCTAGCCGTGTGCCAAGACTTCGGGATATAGTTAAGCCTGAGGCAGTTAGTGTAGATGATGGTCAACCAGCGGCAGGAAATCCCCAAAGACTTTTGAAGTTGCGCAGGAATTATTCCATCCGGACCCGGAGACCTATAGGGCTTGAACGACCCTATAGCCCAGGTTATTTGACTATCCCGTATTGGAACGACCGCCGACCATGCAAGCGAAGATCCCTGCGCAATTGACACATCGGGAAAATGATTGTCCAGTAAAAGCTGTAGGGACTCCTCGCTACTCATCGACCAGTCCCCACAATCATCTCTCAGATACCCCAGAGGAGCGGGATTCCTAGAGAGTATTTTTTTCTAAGCCTCGCGGATTCATTGCAGCCTTCTACGTTTTCGCAGAAGCTTCTCCATGAATCTCGCTTGGCTATCCTTATTTCATATTTATACGTCCCCAGACTCACCTTATAGAGCTCCCAGTCCGAGGGTAATTTACTCCTCCTGGCTCTGTTGAAGAGCCACCGACTGGACGCTCTTAGGACGTCAAGAGAATCCGACCACTAGGGCGGCTGTAAGTTTTCAATGGAGAGGACAGTTGAAAGGCGCTATTGCTTGCCGAGGTGAAGTTTTCCACCAGAACGTCTATCTCAGATTCGAACTAACGGTAGGCGCCGCAGGCAACGGCTCTCCCAGTTTCCTACAATACAAGTCCCAGTTAGTAATTTTAGGGTTCGTAAAAGATATTTAACAGGGACGTTCTTTGCCATTAAGAACAAATTTTTTGTATACTTTAATAATATTAACTAAATAAATAAGTAAAATGGAATGCATAATATAAAGAATAAAATCAAAAATTTTATTAAAAATTAAATTTAGCCCCCTTCTCACAAAATCAGAAAAATAATATTAGAGAATTTCAACATGGCTTACAAAGATAGCAGACGGCATAATGATAGCATTAGCCGGATATGAATTAGGAAAGGGAAATTCAGGAAATTCAGAAACAGAATAACTAAATACGAACCACCAGCCGAGGTAGATACGAAAAATTTGCCAAACATTCCAGATTTTTGGTTAGCAGTTGCAATTTGCGCATTCATGCTATTGATCATCACAACAGCTATGATGCTCAAAAATTATATGAAGCACAAATATAGACAGTTGAAACCCGTACAAGACCGTATCTAAACTCTTTTATCCAATTTGAGGAAGAGCAGTAGACAATTAAAAATAAACCTTCATCACACAGTAAACCCCAAAAGTAATCTTCAAAATGTCTCAATTGACAGTAAAGTCAGCTTCATTAGCCCCGCCAAAATTTAATAGCAAATCAAAATTTGCATAAATATAGGAAATTCTAGGATAGTGGAAATAGGCAAAAATTAAGCAAAAAAAAAACACTAAAATACTAAAAAACCAGGCAATAAGAACAACAAGAAATGAAGAAAAAGTCACAAAGAGAACATATAAAAATATACAAAGCGCTATATAAATATTTGCAACCATGAGACTTTTCATAGAAAAATGGTAGCGTAAGAAAAACAAGCAACCTGATTGTTAATGATAAATTTGACTTAGGACAATTACTTATCAGGCAGTGCCTGCAATCTAGGACTTGTAAAGAATAAAAACACAGTTGTCCTGAGGGACAAATTGGTGATTAAGAATTGAATATTTACTGCAGTAGGCAAATTTCAAATAATAATAGTAGGTACCCAAGTTCTCAAAGATCAAATAATTGCACCAACCCAAGAGATTGTCCATGTGACAATCCCCGTAAAAAAAAAATAAAAATAATTCTTCATAAAAATCACATAAGATCAAAAAAAAAAATGCTGGAAAATGTCGAAAATATAAAAAGAACATTTAAAGATACGAAAAATTTTTGCATCTACTGTACCTTCCACTTACCCATTAATAGAACTACTACCAAAGCATAGCTACCCCGCTCTACCGTCAGCAACCCCTCTATTGTCTATGCAATTAAATTATAAATTTCACACCTCGTATGAAAAAAAATCAAGAAAACAACAGAAAAAATAAATCATTCCATATTACATGAATAACTCATTTATCACTATTAGTTATTAGAAACAAGACCCAGGCGCCGTCTCATTTAAGAAAACCTAACAATTAACGAGGTCATAATTTTACATAATAAGAAAATTATTTTTACTTTAGCCACCGGTAGAATAGGAAATACTAATAGGGAAATATCTTTTATTCTAAATAGAATAGAAAATAGTAATAGGAAATATTTTTACTTTAACCTACCTACAAAATAAGGAAACAATAGAAAGGCTTACTCAATATAAAAAAACTGCTATTAACTCACATAATTTAACAAAAAAAGTTTCAACAAAAGCATTCCACTTTACTCATCAAACAAAAATCAGCACCATAGATACATAAGTAAAGAAAGTGTAAACAAACAAAAACAAAAAAAAAATTTTAAAATTCATATTGGTATCCAGTTACCATTAATTCACAAACGTTAATTTGTAAATACAAGCCGATTTTTAGGTGAGTCGACGCTCTTAAAGGTCGGCTGTGCAAAACATGTAACATTACTCATCACAATAAATATACAAAAAAAAATAGCAAAAGTCAACATGTTATGAAAAAAAGCGAGAGTAAGCATAACGGGCACTGTATGTAAAGCAAATGAAACGAATAACAGCAAAAGGAAAACACATAAACTTATAAGATCAAGTTAACACTATGACATAAATTACAACTGAACTAAAAAAAAAATTATTTGGTAACACCAAGCAAGTTGACTGGGTCATTTAACGTAAGATGAAACAACACGGCACACTTATAACATTAACATTAGAGTGACCGTCTATAATTAAGCATACAATTATATACGCTCACTTAAAAGGCCGATGGTGTAGTATTGCGTGGAATTCACCTCACTTCGAACACGCTTAACGAAACAAACGTTCATATCTAATTGACCCAGATAGCCACCATGAGTTCATTCGCATTTGCCAAATCGCCTAATATATTGATGCGTCATACCAACCAGCTTACGCTCGGATCATATTGACAATATGTAGGTCAATATAATAATTTGCTGACAAACCATTTTTCATTATTAAGTCATGCACTTCTAGTATGTAAACATTAATGTAAATATGTATGTGTAGACTAGATAATTTTGTATAAAACGAAAGACAATTCTCAAGTAAAGACAATCGCTTTCCAACGCTACTCATCAGTGTTTTTATTCAATTAACATATCACATATTACACACATCGTAAAAGGACACGTTGCTTCCGCACAGACAACCACTTCATCGACACATTCAGCTATGGAACAGAAAACTAACGAACTCAGCCAGCAAATTGAAGCACTCACAAAGCAATAAAACCACAGTCGACGAAGGTCCACTTCTCGCAACCGTCACAGTTCTAAAAATCGCAGTTAAATCTACGGTACCATACTAAATTCGGTAGCCAAACACGTAAATGTCCCCCATGGTGCACATTTAAGGGAAACGCCAACCAGAATCCCTAGAGGCGGATAGTGATTCTGCAACTTCACGCCGTCTGTTCGTTGAAGACCGAGCCACTGGCACACAATATCCCATGAACACTGGATCGGATCTCTCCGTTTATCCATTTGGCATGTTAAAGAAAGCCTCTCGTAGCCCCAATTGGTTACTAACTCTACGCAGCTAATGGAACACTAATCCAGACGTAAGGCCTTATAACTATGGCACCGACCTCGGACTTAGGCGAGACTTTACTTTGACGTCACGAAGCCAATAATCGGCGCCGACCTTTTTAGTCATTTTTACTTATTCGTTGATTTAAAGCGTAAATGCCTGCGTAATGGAATTACCAATTTGAACAGCAAAGTAATGCTGCTGGACACAAAATCAGCTGATTCCATCAAAGCTATTGGCGGTGATTCCATCTACATAAGACTATTACGCGAGTACGAAGACATTTCTCGACCTGATACCACCTATTCTAGGACCAAGAAACACGCGACGATGCATCACATCAAGACGACCGACGGTCCACCCATCAACAGTGTGGCCAGAAAAAAATTTCTTTGGGGCTAGAATCTAGAAAAAAAAGGGCTAGATAGAGCTAAATTTCTTTAAGAAAATCCAAACCCAGTTGCGTAAAGAGCTAAACGTATATCGCTAGCTTAATGTGAAAATGTGCTAAGTCACTTTTTTTGAAAAATTTTATTTTAAGGCAGTTTTAAAACTGAATTCTAAATAAAAAAAAAAAAATTAAAAAAATTTAAGGCCGAGCTTCTCTTCCAATTTGCGTCGTGCTCCTCTTGATTTTCCCTACAAATTGGCCGGACGGGACCTACATGTTTTATGCCGACTCCGAACGGCATCTGCAAGGCAGATGTGTTTTCACTGAGAGCTTTTCATGGCAGAAATACACCCGGAGCGCTTGCCAAACACTGCCGAGGGGCGACCCCGCTTAGAAAAATTTTCTTCTGATTGAAAAACCTTATTTCTAAAATTTTAGATGTTGCTTTGCCCGGGGTGTGAACCCAGGGCATACGGTGTTCGTAGGCGGAGAACGCTACCATCACACCACGGTGGCCAAAATACATCCATCACAAAAAAAAAATATTTTAATTTTTAATTTTTACGTGCTGTGGGCAATACCGTGTAAATGTGCTAAGTCGTTAGCTGTTAAAAAGAATGTGCTAAGTCAACCTGTGCGCGCATTTTATTTATTTATTTCATACCGTCTTTTTAGACTTGTTTGTTGTTGTTGTTGTATTAACGATAAAGGCACTCCCCGAAGGCTTTGGGGAGTGTTACCGATGTTGATGGTCCTTTGTCGGATATACATAGATTTGCTACGTTCCGGTAACAAAGCACTATTAAGGTACTAGCCCGACCATCTTGGGAACCATTTATATGACCACATTAAACCTCCTAGGCCAACCCGCCCTCCCCCCCTAGTTCCATGGGGAACTTGGGGTCGCCAGAGCCTCGGTTGTCAATGAAACAGGATTCGCCACGGTTAGGTGAGATTGAAAATTGGGTTGGAGAAGCTATATATTGCGCTGGCAACCCCTTGAGAAGGTTGCGAACATAACCCATTGAAATTGGATTCACCCAATTGAAGCATGCATTTGCGTAATCTACTTCAATTCTTACATGTCGGTAACTACATGCTTTCTTGCACATTAGTTAAAAATAGAAAACAATTCAAGTTTAAACTTATATAAGCTGTTATTAAAATTAATAACAATACTGAATCGATTTTCTAAATGTATACCTACCGAAGATCACGCAGTGGAAAATATGGAATAAACAAATTAGATAAATCAGAGCAATTTGTGCTAAAGTTTATTACATTATAGGCAAGCATGAGTGAGATAAAAGTTCTTCTGTCATGCAAAGCCTAAAGACCAACCAATTTGTGCCTGCTGGTATATGATGGGAGGCCGTCTGGCCAGTGAAGCAATTTTTGTAAAAAATTTTTGAACTTTCTCAATTTTATAGGAGTTAGATTCATAGAAAGGATTCCATATTATTGAGCAATATTCAAGACCACTTCTGACCAAGGATATATAAAGTGACTTATCTTTTTTTGTTGATTTTCCGACAGGGTGGATAAATGATGTATATTGGAACGATTTTCCGTCATCCCTTGTCAAATTTGGTTTTGAGACAAACCAGTTTCGGTGTTGTGCCATTATCAGTGTCGATTTTCGTTCTGATCTGAGTACGTTGAGACGTCGGCCTTTTTCTTGTATGTGAAGAACCCTAACCGTTTTATTGATGTTTGCTGGGGAACATTCATTCTCGACCATGTGATTCGCGAAGTTAGACTCGGGTATAATGTTTGGATTCCGCATTTTTTGTTGTAATCTCTAATATGTTCTCTGAACCTCGTTCTTAATTGCCGTTATGTTTGTCCTATGTAACTATGCTGGCATCCGCAGGTAAGCTTGCATACACCGTGGCTGCTAAACGGATCCTCTGAGTTAGTGTTAGTTCTTAGTTTTTGCCCTAGATTGTTCGATGTTTTGAATGCTGTGTTAATGTTGTATTTTTTAAGAAAGTTTGCCAATTTATATTTTGCTTTTCAAGTATATGTCATAGTCGTCCAACTATAATTTTCCTTTCCATTATTTCTTTTTGGTTCTCCATTTTTCCTACTAAGCTTATCTACTAGTGCTTTTTTATATCCGTTTCTTGCAGCGATATTATATATGACCTCAAGTTCTCTTATATGCCTCTTGTGTAAGAGGTGTTCTTTCAAGTCTATGTACCAAGTGCCTTAATGCTGCATTTTTATGCTGTTGGGGATGATTTGAGGTATTATGTATTATTGTGTCGGTGGCCGTTGGCTTTCTATATATGTCATAGTTAAATCTTTTGGCTTCTTTATCAATGTTTATCGTGAGGTCTAGATAGCTGATTCCTCCGTCTTTTTCGGTTTCCATTGTAAATTTTATATTTCCGTGCTGCTTGTTGAGGTACTCCAGTACAAGCTCTTCGTTATTAGTAGTTAAAGTGCATTACGTCATCCGCGTATCTAGCATAAAATGACACGCCTAATTTGGACTTCAGCTCCTGTATGTACTTTTCTTCCAGATTTTGCATGAACACTTCCATAAGAATTGCTGATGTAGGGCTTCCCATTCCAATACCGTTTGTTTGTCTATATATTTTATTGTTGAATTGAAAATAGTTTTGACGTAAAGTCGTTCTTAGCGTATTTGTGATTTGCATACTTTTCACTTTGTTTTTTGTATTATGAACTATTGTTGAGCTAACTATGTCCAAAGTCTCCGATAGTGGTATTGATGGGTATAATTCTTTTATGTCAAAATATATCAATATGCTATTCTTTGTTAGCTCTACGGTCTCAGGTCTTTATATTAGTTCTGTTGCGTTAGCTATTGCATATTCGTTCCTTAGCTCCAGAGTATCTTTCAATATCGTTTTTAAATACTTGGACAGTTTGTAACATGTTCCCGATTTAAAATTAATGGTGGGCCTCATTGGCGTGTCCGGCTTGTGGATTTTTGGTAGCGAAATCAGTGGAAGAGCTGAAGGGTTCATTTGGACCAATCTATGTGCCATGTTAGAATCTACTATATTTGTTGCATTTTTTATAGCAACTTTGTTTTGTTTTTGGTATTCATCTGTGGGATCCTCTCTCATTCTACGATATTTCATTTTCTCTATGAGATCTTCGGTTTTGGATATATATTTCTCTTTTTCGATTAGCACAGTGGTGTTTCCTTTGTCCACTTTCGTTGTGACAATATTGTTTTTCCTTAGTTTATGTCGTGTCTTGCGGGCTCCTGTTCTTCCCGTGGTATCAACGTTAACCTCACAACAGTGGCCATTACCAAGGAAGAGGCACGACTTCTCGAAAAGGGCCTGAAGCACAATATCATGGACCAAAATACAGTAAGAAAAACGGAGCAAGCGATTTTAGATGCGTAGATCGCAATATCATTGATACCACAGGAAGAACAGGAACACGCAAGACACATGTGCAGGGAAATCATAAAAAAGGAGGTGAAAAACAATATTGTCACAACGAAAGCTGGCAAAGGAAACACCACTGTGCTAATCGAAAAAGAGAAATATATATCCAAAACCGAAGGTCTCATAGAGGAAATGAAATGTCGTAGAATGATAATCATTAATTTTAAATCTGCACCATGTTACAAACTGTCCAAATATTTAAAAACGATATTGAAAGATAATCTGGAGCTAAGGAACGAAAATGCAATAGCTAACACAATAGAACTAATAGCGAGACTTGAGACCGTAGAGCTAACAAAGCACAGCAAATTGGTATCTTTTGACATAAAATATTTATACCCATCAATACCACTATCGAAGACTTTGGACATAGTTAGCTCAACAATAGTTCATAATAGAAAAAACAAAGTGAAAAGTATGCAAATCACTGATACGCTAAGAACCACTTTACGTCAAAACTATTTTCAATTCAACAATAAAATATATAGACAAACAAACGGTCTTGGAATGGGAAGCCCCACATCAGCAATTCTTATGAAAGTGTTCATGCAAAATCTGGAAGAAAAGTACATACAGGAGCTGAAGTCCAAATTATGCGTGTAATTTGATGCTAGATACGTGGATGATATAATATGGGTTTTACCTACTAATAACGAAGAGCTTGTACTGGAGTACCTCAACAAGCAGCACGGAAATATAAAATTTACAATGGAAACCAAAAAAGACGGAGGAATCTAGACCTCAGGATAAATATTGATAAAGAAGCCAAAAGATTTAACTATGACATATATAGAAAGCCAACGGCCACCGACACAATAATACATAATACCTCAAATCACCCCCAACAGCATAAAATGCAGCATTAAGGCACTTGGTACATAGACTTGAAGGAACACCTCTTCCACAAGAGGCATATAAGAGAGAACATGAGGTCATATATAATATCGCTGCAAACAACGGATATAAAAAAGCACTAGTAGATAAGCTCAGAAGGACAAATGGAGAACCAAAAAGAAATAATGAAAAGGAAAATACTAACTGGACGACTATGACATATACTGGAAAAGCAACATATAAATTGGCAAACTTCCTTAAAAAATACAACATTAACACAGCATTCAAAACATCGAATAATCTAGGGCGAAAACTAAGAACTAACACTAATTCGGAGGATCCGTTTAGCAGCCACGGCGTATACAAGCTTACCTGCGGATGCCAGCATAGTTACATAGGACAAACAGGACGATAAATAAGAACGAGGTTCAGAGAACATATTAGAGATTATAACAAAAATATACGGAATCCAAACATTATACCCGAGTCTAACTTCGCGAATCACATGGTCGAAAATGAATGTTCCCCAGCAAACATCAGTAAAACAAGAAAAAGGCCGACGTCTCAACGTACTCGAAAACATGAAAATCTATAGACAGAAAACATTCGACGGTAGAATAATAAACGAACAGATAAACACAATATTCGAGCCTTTTAAAGTAATCACACAGGTACAACAGACAAACACACAACAACAAATAAACACAAAACAATTAACACACCAAAACAACAAACCCACAAAGAAGGTCAAACGACTAAAATTACGGATTTTTACTTACCCCATTCAGCCACACAAATCGATTAGTAAACCACCCTCGGTTCTGAATGAACACACAGCACATACACATAACTGAAAATACACAAGCATCAATTTTGACTATACCTGCTCATGTACCTACGAACTATAAATATAGGACAAACGACAACAGATCAGAACGAAAATCGACACTGATGATGGCACAACGCCGAAACCGGTTTGTCTCAAAACCAAATTTGACAAGGGATGACAGAAAATCGTTCCAATATACACGATATATAAAGTGCCTTCAACGTCATAGGGTCCTTAAAGTCACTGGTGTTACGTCTACTAAACCCAACCATTGCAACAAATTTTGAAAAAATGAAGTCAATGTGACCAGAAAGTGGGAGTTTGGAGTCAAGAATTACACCCAAGTCTTTACTCTCTTGATAACGATTAAGATATTTAGCATTTGGTTTGTAGACAAAGTATGTGGCAGTTTTCTTTATGGAATAAGACGCAACACAGCATTTGTTTGAAATTAAAAATAAATTATTGTCTGCGCACCATCCGGCAAAAGAGTCCAGATCAGAACCGTTAGAAATAGTTTGACAAATAAATAGTATTTTTTGTGAAATATATAGTTTTAGTGTTATATTTCAATCATTAAATGGGAGGAGTGATGGGGAAAAATATTGAGTAAAAAGTGCTAAGTCAGGAGAAAAAATTTGTTTTGAGTGCGGAGATTGTGCTAAGTCATAAAATAGTGGCTGGGTTAGCATACTTGACTTATATTTATCTTTTTCAAAGCTTCTACACTAAAAAGTATTGCAACTGACTTATCTTGTTTGGTTGATTTTCCGACAGGGTGGATAAATGATGTATATTGGAACGATTTTCCGTCATCCCTTGTCAAATTTGGTTTTGAGACAAACCGGTTTCGGCGTTGTGCCATCATCAGTGTCGATTTTCGTTCTGATCTGTTGTTGTCGTTTGTCCTGTATTTATAGTTAGTAGGTATATGAGCAGGTATTGTCAAATTGATGCTAGTGTATATTTAGTTATGTGTATGTGCTGTGTGTTCATTCAGAACCGAGGGTGGTTTACTAATCGATTTGTGTGGCTGACTGGGGTAGGTAGAAATCTGTGATTTTAGTCGTTTGACCTTCTTTGTCGGTTTTTTGTTTTGGTGTGTTAATTGTTTTGTGCTTATTTGTTGTTGTGTGTTTGTCTGTTGTACCTGTGTGATTAAGTTGTTCCTGTAAACAAGTTTTAAAGGCTCGAAACATAGTGAAAAGTATGCAAATCACAAATACGCTAAGAACCACTTTACGTCAAAACTATTTTCAATTCAACAATAAAATATATAGATCAACAAACGGTCTTGGAATGGGAAGCCCCACATCATGCAAAATCTGGAAGGAAAGTACATACAGGAGCTGAAGTCCAAATTAGGCGTGTCATTTTATGCTAGATACGTGGATGACATAATATGCGTTCTAACTACTAATAACGAAGAGCTTGTACTGAAGTACCTCAACAAGCAGCACGGAAATGTTGGCCGATGAAAATTTATGTAAATTTTTTCAATTTTTTTATTCAATTTTTAACGTTCCACGGGTGTACGAATCACCATTAAAATACACGTGAGCATTATTCAAGTTTATGTTGGGACGAGATATGTATGAAAAGCCTTAGACTATAAAATCTATGATTTCGCCCTCAGAAGATGAATTTTTATAATTATACTGTTATACTGTTTAAAAATCAAAGCAAAATCTTAATGCTGAAGTCACATTCTTCCAATTTTGGGGATAGATATTTTTCTACTGCATTTGTAAACTCGTTATTTCATCAGTCCTATACTTTTTTTTTTTTTTTTCATTTCTAAAATATGAACACCATTGAGGTTTTACAATTCTCAATGTGTTTTCAACCGAAAAGAAATCTATTTTGTTAAGCGTTTCTATATTTTGCGGCAAGCGTTGCCTTAATTGCTCTATTAATTTAATTACCAAGTCGCGACATATATTACGTTTTCTGTCAATGAATTCGTCCATAAATTTATCTTCTTTTTTAATTCGTATATTTTCTTCAAAGGTATAATGAAAATAAAGTACGGGAGACACAAATTTATTATAATCTGAAGTTAAAGGGTCGAAGCTCTTAGAAGGTGACACTATGCTGTTGAACAAGCTGGAAATCAAATGTGCAACCTCATGACACTGTTTATCGATTAAAGTTTTTGTTATCAGTTGAGTACCGCGTTGCAACATCATACATAACGAAACAACAATAAAACTTCGACACACATAAAACACATTACAAAAATCTCAATACGTATTGCCGAAATAGATTTGGAGCCAAAAGGGGCAAACATTTTAAAGAGGGCCAAAAAAAGAGCTAGAGGCTAAACCGGAATTTTTTGGAGCTAAACGCAAAAAAAAGGCTAGATCTGGCTCCAAAAGCACCAAAATAGCAACTCTGCCCGTCAAAGGCAAAGCTCGTCGCCTTTGTCCCCAGAAACTTAAAATTGCGCAAGACGGAAAATGATAGAACTCGGTATCTGCCGACTGCACCTTGTGCAGAAGAAGTTTGGCGAATGGAGACCCTGTGGCGATTACCGCCCTTTAAATGCACGAGAGACTTAGATTTCGTGTTTCCATACATTGATGACCTTCTTGTCGCATCCAAGGAGGAGAAATTTTGGTTAAACGCCTACGAGACTATGGGTTGGTTATTAATTTGCCAAAATGTCAAATCGCGCAACCAGAAGTAAATTTGTATCCAACTTATCAATAAAGATGGAATAACACCTCTCCCGGACAAAGTTGAGGCCATCATCAAGGTGGAACCTCCCAAAACCAATAAATACTTGGCGCGATTTACCTGCGAGGAGATTTAGGCCGATCTTCTCTTCCAATTTGCGTCGCGCTCGTTTTAATTTTTCCTACAAATTGTTTTATGCCGACTTTGAACGATATCTGCAAGGCAGATGAATTTTCACTGAGAAGCTTTTCAAGGTAGAAAAACACTCGGAGTGTTTGCCAAATCGCTTCCGAGAGGCGACCCCGATAAGAGTAGTTCTAATTGAAAAAAACGTTTTTCTAAATTTTGCTTGTGGTAAGAGGAGCACACTACCACCACACCACGGCGACCACCAATACTGTTTAGATAAGCTTTTAGTTTAGTTTCCGCCTCTGTTAAAATAACAAGCTTCAAATGCTTTCGTAAATGGCACATATTATCTGAAAAAAACATACAGATCGGTCGTATATACCCTACAACCTATTGTTTAGATAAGAAATTCAGCGTCAAAGCTGTTTCATGCAGACAACTAGAAACTTGTGAGTAATTCCGATCGCTTATGGACATCTGTTCTCTATATATTGTAACGAATTTAGGGAAATTCCGCTTATTTGCAACCTCCTACTAACGTTCGTATCGCTAAACTGTTGAATAAATAACTCCAATAGCGAATAATGCAAAATGGTCTTTATTAGAGTACTTTGAAAATACTTCACAATAACACTTACACTTCGCAACTGATAGCGTGCTTAAATCAAACTGAATGCTGCTTACTCAGCGTTCGCTCCTTTTATACTCTCTGCTGTCTCGTTCGCATACTTCTAGGCGTTTCTTCTTCTAGAATTTACTACTTAGTTACCAGCTATAAACTTACTAGCTATAAACTACAGAAGCACTTTTATAGCCTCTCGCATAGCCATATCCGCGTGTATATGTGAGTGATACTTCCACCGATGATTGCATACTTTTGTGAGTATATCTCCGCTGCCTTTATGTACATATGTGTATACATAATGATTGATTTGTTTATGTACAGAAAAGTGACTGCTTTGTATCGGCTTAGAGATGATAGTATCCCTTAGTGTTGCTAATATTCGTCACAATATATTAAATATTGTGCCGAATGTCACCATTTCGATGCGTCACTTCGCTGCTAGTAAATTAATGCACAACAGCCGCAAAGTAAGCAACCACACATATGGGCATATACACATTAAAGAAAGCAGCCAAACTCACATCCAAACAGCGAAGCTAAGAGCGAAGAGATTATTTCACATACACACATATAATAGTCATCACCTATAGCTCTCATGTGCTCTTATAAGAGCAGAAGTAATTACTCACACATACACACGCATATAACTAGAAGACAAAAGTGAATACAAGATACATAAAAGAGGAATAAATAAGTAAGTTTTTGTGAAAAGTCTAGAGCCTTGGAAAGATATGTGAACGAGAGTATAAAAGCAGCGCAAGGTGAGGAATAATAAATCATTTTGATTTTAACACGCTTTTAGTGAAGTACGCGAGTATTGTATTTGTGAAGTACTACTACTACAGTAAAGTTATAAATAAAGGAGATATTGCTATACTGATCAGGAACTTCTCAAAATTCGTTACAATTGATGTCAGAAGAGGAATTGTTAAATATGTTCCGAAGATTTTGAAGACAACTAGTACATGGTAAAGTTAAGTGAATTAAAGATCCAGCAGCTCAAAACGAACTTGGAGAACCGTGGGTTGAACACAACTGGCAAATCTGAACTACAAACACGACTACTGGCAAATCTGAACTACAAAACGCCTGAAGGTTTAATGTGGCCACATAAATCGTTCCCGAGATGGTCGGGCTAGCACCTTATTGGTGCTGTGGTACCGCAGCGTACCGGATCTGTATTCGGCAAAGGACCATCACATCGACAACACTCCCCAAAGCCTTCGGGGAGTAACCTTATCGCTACAACAACAACAACAACAATATCGACGCGTATGTCCAATTGTTGCCAAGGTGAAGAAACCGGAGATATCGGGGAGATAGCTGTTTATTTAAGAAACTAATTCATCAATTGAAGGGCCAGGTCCTGTAGCCATAATCGTGCAGTCGTCAGCATAGGAAATGATTGTAACTCCTTCTGGTGGGGAAGGAAGTTTTGATATATAAAAATTAAACAGAAGCGGGGATAGGACACCACCCTGTGGAAGCCCCTGTTTAATTTTTCTGAGTTTGGAAATTTCGTTCCTAAATTAAACCGACGCCTGCCAACCACTCAGATAATTAGCGGTCCATCTTTTTAGACGAGGGGGAATGTGAGAGCCTTCTATGTCTTCGAGTAGCGTGCCGTGGTTGACTGTGTCAAAAGCTTTTGACAGGTCAAGTGCCACGAGCACCGTCCTATGATGGGGTTTTCGCTCATTTAATCCGTAATTAATCTGAGTGTTAATGGCATTCAGCGCGGTGATGGTGCTGTGCACTTTACGGAAGCCATGTTGCTGCGTGGCTAGGCGAAGATTTGTCGTGAAATGAGGGAGCAGAACGGTTTCCAATGTCTTAGCTACTGGTGAGAGGAGTGATATCGGTCGATAAAACTCGCTTTTGTTAGCTGGTTTGCCAGGCTTTAGTAGCGGAATTATCCTTGCCATTTTCCATTTTTCGGGAATAACGAAGGATTCCACTGACAGGTTGAAAACATGTGTGAGGTATTTTATTCCCTCATCGCCAAGGTGTTTTAGCATTAGCATGGCTATTCCGTCGGGGCCTATCGACATGGAGGGCTTGGCCTTGCGGATGGCTGCTTCAACCTCTGTGGGGGTGATGGTAATGGGTGGGACGTCGGTTTTATGTTTGGGGCTCGTCTGTTAGCACGACGTCTGACTTTGTCTACAGAAGAATGCATTATAAATTGTCGGCAAAAACCGTTCGCGCATTTCTTCGAATCAGATAAAATTTTGACACCAAGGGCTATAGATACTTTATCGTTGTGTTTAGTTGGATTAGACAAGGATTTGACGGTTGACTACACTACAGTTTACCAACACCCTCAGAGAGGTTGCAGTTCTTTAGATGCTCCTCCCATTTGGTACGTTTATGTTCATTTACCAGCCGCATGATATCCAAGTTCAGAATCCTAATAAGGGGGTCTCTAGAGTTGAGGTGTCTCGCAAGGTCACGTTCTCTTGCTAAATTTGCGGCTTCGGCCGGGAAATGTGGTATGATTTTAGGTATTCTAGCGGCCGGGATGAAGAGTGCAGGAGCTGAAGCGATGACCTTGCGGAACGCGCGCTCGCCTTGCCGGACATCAGTCGGAACGGTAAGAGCAGCAAACGATTGATTTGTAAAGATTTTGTAGTCTTCCCAATTGGCTTTTTTAAAATTAATGACGCTTTTCAGAGGTGATAAAATTGGCAGGTCGCTCAATTGAAAGGAGTATGGGCACACCTTAAAGTAAGGATCGGCAACCGATCAACGCAATTTATGAGCCCTGCACTGCAAGCTGGAATGCCAGAGATCGTGGTGGGCGTTGAAATCGCCAAAGATAAGACGGTTTTCGCCATAGAGTAGCGTACTGATATCAGGGCGATAGCCACTTGGGCAGCAGGTGGCAGGAGGAATATGGATGTTAATTATTTATAGATCAACATTGCCTGACCGGATGGTTATGCCTTGACCTTCTAAGGTATTATCCCTGCGGCTGGTCTTAGGTTGAAATAGACTATATTGCACGGTGTGATGACTGATAAGGGCAAGGCCACCACCATTACCCTTTGTGCGATCATGCCTATGAATGTTGTAGCCATCGCAGGTTCGGAGGTTCGATCTGGCAGTTAGCCTTGTTTCTTGAATTGCGGCTATACAGATTTTATTTTTATTCATGTAGTCAACTATCTCTGCGATCTTGCCAGTTAATCCGTTACAATTAATGTGCAGCATTCTGAACTGCATTGGACCGATGCCGCGATTAAATACTCTGAGCCGGCGTACGGAAGACACGGTGTGGGGAACAAGGAGTTGATGACTCCTTCTTACGCGAGTACGAGTGTCGGAAAGAGAGGGGAGGGGCGTAGGTAAAAGCTGGTGCTCGGCATTGCTACTATCCATACTACGTAGATTGTAGTGATGGGTTGTAGCGGCCACGTTGGGTGGAAGCGCAGTTTGGCGCGAGCAACAACGAACGGTTGATGTGGACTGCTGAGCAGCGTCGCTGCTGGAAGGTGGCGGTGGTACATTTGAGAGTGAACCGCGGGACGTCCTTGGGCTTGAACAGCAGGGAGCCACAAAGGTTTTATAGAAATTTCGGGGGCGGCAAACGTTGGGTTCTAACCCGGAACAGCCCGAACCATGCAACCATCTTTTACACGTGACACACTGGCAAGAGTAGGACCGTCTGAGATAAATCCTTTTCCGACATATGCAGCAGAACCATAGCCTGGGACCGGGGTTAGGTTCAATACCTTCCCGGAGCAGGAGAGAATGGAGCAGTATAGCTGCAAGGAGCTGCTCCGAGGACGAAAATTTGTGGGAGGGACGTATTCTGGTAAGAGTACTCAATGAGTTCAAGTCATCACTCAAACTGCCCAAAGGAACTATATTGGGAAGATACCAAGAGGCTTAAGTAGTAATTAATTGTGAACAGCTCCAGGAAAACGTTTCAACTAGCTAGATTCATCTTTCAGATGAGGGGCTAGAAACAGCCTTCAGTGTCGGAGATGGTCGGGATGATTGGCCGTTTACAGTACTTTGGAATATGTAATGCATCAGCTACTTTTGAAAGACTTATGGATCAGGTACTGAAAGGACTACATTGGAAAACATGCTTGGCAAACACTTCGAGAAAAGTCTCGCCCCGCCAAATTGTAGAGAAAAATAAAAAAAAACTCGATGGAAATTGAAAGAGAAGCTCGGCCTAAATCTCCTCGGATGTAAATCTCGTTTTTTTTTTTTCAAATCTTTTGTATTAATCGCGGCTTTCTAGTTTTGCCAAAAAATTACCCATTCGTCAGTGACAGCATTTGCAGACTCACTCGCGATCACAAGATCTCTAATTAGCTCAGCAAGTAAACTTTGGTCTTATTGACGCTATACATATGAGAACATCTCGAAAAGATATTTAAATACATAATATCGATGGGTGAGTGCACACTTGTGACGAGTGACAAATTTCAAGGTTTTCAGGAGAGCATATTGTGTCTTTTAGAAGTGATTGCCTGTAAACCTTAACAGATATTTCCACTGGCTTCTGAGCCGTCATTATTGATAACTCGCTTACAAAAAATTCACACTAGGTAGGCATGATGCTGAAGTTTCAGAAAATGCAGTTAACTCAGTTTTGGTCAAATACGCACTTAGCACAAGTGTGCGCTCACCCATCGATATGGTAATAGTTTTTTATACGCAAAAACTGAATAGCATTGGTAATGTTGATTAGTACCGCTGAATAACATTGAAAGTGCTATAACTTCTTTGTTTATTAATTAAGGGACATGGTTCAAATGCAACAATGTAATGAAATAGGAAGTACTATCGTCTGGTAAAACCAAAAGGATACTTTACTTACTTACTTAATTGGCGCTAAACCGTTTAAACGATTATGGCCGTCCAACAAGGCACGCCAGTCGCTTCTTCGCTGGGTTAACTAGCGCCAATAAGTCACACCGAGGGAATTTAATCATTTTCCACCTGGCCCTTCCCCTGGAGAGGGGGACGCTGTCTTATTCATCTTCCATAGGCGGCTTCCGATAAAAGTACTTTCTTAGCCGGAGCATCATCTTTCATGCGCATTTCATAGCCTAGCCAGGATAGCCCCTGCGTTTTAATTCGCTGGACTATGTGGATGTCTACGTAAAGCTCGTACAACTCATCAATAAATCCTCTTCGGTAGTCGCCAACGCATAGAGGTCGGTAAATCTTTCGAAAAACTTTTATCTCTAGCACCCCCAGAGCGGCTTCATCTCATGTTGTTATGATCAATGCTTCTGCACCACACAGATACGATAAATTACTTGTAGTGCATGATTTTCGTGTACGAGATAGGCATTTTTTTCAATTGCCCTCCTAGTCCATTTATTGGCAAGATGAAGTCCTTCACTATTTCAAAATTATTGCTGACAATAGATGCGTGATTTCCAAGCCACAAATGCGCTGACTCTCTGCTCGATGATATCAGGTGCTTCGTTTTACCTTAATTCACCCATCAAACCCATCTTTCCCGCTTATTTATTCCAGTTTGGAGTAAGCGGAACTTACCCGATTAGCTGACCGGATCATGTCGACAAACGACTTCATGCTGGAAAGTACGTTTAAAGCAAGCGTAGACAGATTTATAAATGCAAGTGTATAGGTGAGAGCGCATTGATAGCGCGAACTAATTGGTTTTCATGTGAGTCACGTTAGACAGCAACTAACAAAGACTTCTATTTTTTTGATGCGCAATATGCAAAGCGAACAATTTTCTATGCTAACCCATATATGTAATACTTCTATATCACTACTACTGAACTGTGCAGCCTGTCAAACATTACAGTACAGATATACAACGAGAGAAGGAGACAAAATCTCAAGGCTGTCGGTAAATTTTTGTAAAAAAGGGGCTTATATATATGTATATTTCAACAATATCAATATTGTACATTGTACATTAGGCTATTTCGTTCTCCAAATGAAAAAGTAAGGCATGCCCAATTGAAAATTAAGTTTAACAAATAGAATTTTTCAAAATACAAGTGATGCATTCTCCAATAGTATCATGGACGATCACATAGTCCTCGAACATTTATTTAGCAATGACATCTTTAATAATCACCGGACACAGCTGTGTTAGGAATAAATAAGTTTTTATTTGGATATTCGTTTGCTTTTTGAAACGAAAAAAGTATGTTAGAAAAAATTTGCAAAATTGATATTATTTCAACACCAATAGCAGCCAGCCCAGTACTCATACTTTGTTTACTTCATCAAAAATTTACTTCATTAAAAAACTTAAAATAAGTAAAATTTTGAAAACGTTTATATATCGTTTGTTGAAGCTAATTCACTTTAAGTTATTTTTAAAAACGTTTAAAGAAATGCTTGTTATGATGTATGTATAGTATCTATATATATAAAAATGAATTGCTGTTCGTTAGTCTCGCTAAAACTCGAGAACGGCTGAACGGATTTATCTTATCTTGGTCTTGAATTATTCGTGGAAGTCTAGGGAAGGTTCAAAAGGTGAGAAACATTCTAATACTTGCCGGGAAAATACTCAAAACAGCATATTTCCTCGAGATATAGGCCAAAACGTGGACCCGGGTGCCCCTGTTGTTGTTGTTGTTGTTGTAGCGATAAGGTTGCTCCCCGAAGGCTTTGGGGAGTGTTATCGATGTGATGGTCCTTTGCCGGATGCAGATCCGGTACGCTCCGGTACCACAGCACCAATAAGGTGCTAGCCCGACCATCTCGGGAACGATTTATGTGGCCACATTAAACCTTCAGGCCATCCCCTCCCTCCCCACCCCCAAGATCCATGAGGAGCTTGGGGTCGCCAGAGCCTCGTCTGTTAGTGAAACAGGATTCGCCGCGGATAGGTGAGGTTGACAATTGGATTTGGAGAAGCTATATATTGCGCTGGTAACCTGAAGGGTTGCGCTACACACCCCTTGAATCTGGTATTTTAGTCGCCTCTTACGACAGGCATACCTACCGCGGGTATATTCTGACCCCCTTACCCGCTGGGGTACGGGTGTGTTTATAGAATATGGATATCATATGAAAGCTGTTGATGAGTGCTTTAGTAGAGGGTAATTTTCATACCCCTGGGTGACTAGGGTCTCGAGATATAGGCCAAAACGTGGACCCGGGTACCCCTAGGGTGTGTTTATAGAATATGGATATCATATGAAAGCTGTTGATGAGTGCTTTAGTAGAGGGTAATTTTCATACCCCTGGGTGACTAGGGTCTCGAGATGTAGGCCAAAACGTGGACCCGGGTACCAATAGGGTGTGTTTATAGAATATGGATATCAAATAAAAGCTGTTGGTGAGTGCTTTAGTAGAGGGTAATTTTCATACCCCTGGGTGACTAGGGTCTCGAGATATAGGCCAAAACGTGGACCCGGGTACCCCTAGGGTGTGTTTATAGAATATGGATATCATATGAAAGCTGTTGATGAGTGCTTTAGTAGAGGGTAATTTTCATACCCCTGGGTGACTAGGGTCTCGAGATGTAGGCCAAAACGTGGACCCGGGTACCAATAGGGTGTGTTTATAGAATATGGATATCAAATAAAAGCTGTTGATGAGTGCTTTAGAAGAGGGTAATTTTCATACCCCTGGGTGACTCAGGTCTCGAGATATAGGCCAAAACGTGCACCTGGGTACCCCTAGATTGTGTGTACAGAATATGGCTATCAGATGAAAGCTGTCGACGAGTGCTTTAGTAGGGGGTAATTTTCATACCCTGGGTGACTAGGGTCTCGAGCTATAGGCCAAAAAGTGGACCCGGGTACCCCTAGAATCTGTTTATAGAATATTGATATCAGATTAAAGCTGTTGATGAGTGCTTTAGTAGAGGGTAATTCTCATACCCCTGGGTAACTAGGGTCTCGAGATATAGGCCAAAACGTGGACCCCGGTACCCCTAGAATGTGTTTATAGAATGTGGATATCAAATGAAAGCTGTTGATGAGTACTTTATTAGAGGGTAATTTTCATATCCCTGGGTGACTAGGGTCTCGAGATATAGGCCAAAAAGTGGACCCGGGTACCCCTAGAATCTGTTTATAGAATATTGATATCAGATTAAAGCTGTTGATGAGTGCTTTAGTAGAGGGTAATTTTCATACCCTTGGGTGACTAGGGTCTCGAGCTATATGCCAAAAAGTGGACCCGGGTACACCTAGAATGTGTTTATAGAATATTGATATCGAATGAAAGCTGTTGATGAGAGCTTTAGTAGAGGGTAATTTTCATACCCCTGGGTCACTAGGGTCTCGAGATATAGGCGAAAACGAGGACCCGGGTACCCCTAAAATGTGTTTATAAAATGTGGATATCAAATGTAAGCTGTTGATGAGTGCTTTATTAGAGGGTAATTTTCATACCCCTGGGTGACTATGGTCTCGGGATATAGGCCAAAATGTGGTCAGACGGAAAAAGCTTATTAAAATGTATGCAGATTGGCCAAATTTAGGGCAGGACAACGTCTGCCGGGTCTTCTAGTATTTTTATAAATGTATATTTGAATTTTTTTAATTTCAAAAATATGAATTCTTCGCCTTGTTTTTTTTTACTATTTATGTAAATAATGCACTTTGTACGGATGCAGCCCATGTTTAAATAATAAATACATCAAGCCTTGTATTGTATTTGCTGGCCATTTCATTGTTTAATCGACTAAACTGAGAGTCTATAACAATTAGTTTGCAGAAGTTGGGTAAAGGGGATAGTGCCCCGTTGTTGCCCCTTTAACACTTTTTTTACACACGCTACTACAATTTACTAACACTAACAAAGCCCGCGCATGCGAAGAACATACATTTGCACAGTTTCAGCAAATAATGATTGACAGAAAACTTGCACATTAGGAAGATAGGAAAGTATTGATATAGAAGTATTATATATATGTGCTAACCAAAAAAATTATACGTACATTCATGCATATTTTTAACATTCGCTGCGCAAACATGCGATAGCCACACACGATGTTGCTACGCCAATTGCAAAGATGACTTGATACGAAACTCTCTCATTTTTTGCGCTCTCACGAGGGATTTGTCCCAAATTTGAGCTGGCAACAATCACAGATAAATCCCTCGCGCCAGCTGAAGCGGGTGCCAGAACAAAAAATGTGTCAGCTAAAATGAAAAACGGGCCAAAAATTTCGGTAAACTTTAGTTTGACCTACAACTGTAGAATAGCGTTCAAAAATTATGGGAAAAAGGATAAAAATACTTGTTTTAGTGTAAATATTATTAGTTCGAAGGCGGAGGGTAAATATTATTTCCCATTCAAAAGTTATCGCTAAAAACAGGTTTTGTAAATATGAAGTCCCGATGAACCAAGTCCATTTTGATCACAGAACCTGAAACGTCAGACATGTAGGATAAGCCCTATCCATTGAATGATGTTAACTATTATATCATAGGTCCGATTTACTGAAATTTCAAAAGGATATATGGTTTTCACTGTAAGTTAAATGCGTTACTATATATGACTAATTAATTTAATCAAAATGTAAATTTTACTTAGATTTGATTATCTCTAACTAGTCGTATTATTGTAAAATAAGTTTAAAGAAATGAATATTTTACGACTCATTTTATTAAATGATTGAAACTATAATCGCCGAAATGTATGTCAAAAATCCCCAAATTCAAATCTATTAATTTTTGTTTGGAGTGACATCATTGACAAATGTTATAAAAAATGTGCATTTTGACAGTGCTCTCTCGAAGCAAAGAGTTGCAAATCCATTCATCTATGCCACTTGTTCAGCGACGACTAAATCATTTGGTAAGCAAAGAGCGCAACCTGTCTGTGTGAAGACAAAGAGTATAAATACAATAAGAGCCGTCACTCGTTATTTTGTGGAGACTATCTCGCTGGAAATTGAAAAAATTGATGCCGAATGTTTTCTGAGAGGGACATTTTTAATTGTCTCTCATTTATCCACGCCGTGTAGGCCCCTTGTGCAACTGTGATTTTTGGAAAGAGAATTAAATAAATTAAATACAGTCGAAAAATAAACACAAATACCCCAGGAAAATGTATAGAAGACATTTATAAACATCTCGCCCAAAAAAAAGTAGCGACTACCTCTCAGTATACATCAAGTAAATGCCAAAAAAATAACGAGTGACGGCTCTTATTGTATTTATCCTCTTTGGTGAAGAGCGTAACCTGTTTGTCTGATCAATTGATCTATGAAACGCCGATGTCTGGTTTAAAGCAAATATGCAGCTTTCTGAGACCAAAATAATGAGATATTAATTCTAAAAATCGGATGTCAAATAACAAGGTTACAATAAAAAGAAAACAATTTCGGTTGTATTTCGAAGGATAAAAAAATGTTTAAAAATTTTCCGAAACCCTCTCAACATATGCTTCAAATTTAGGGGCGAACTTCCACAACCTTTTTTTTATCACATTGGTTTCTGCACGTGATATATCAAGGTACGATTAAAAAGTCCTTGATAGGCCATCATTCTCAGACCATGCGTTAACGATAACACAACTGAGATAATCTAAATACATAGGTTGCCAATATAGAGGAACTGGAGGAATCCAACAACTTCCTATTAAAGACAATTATGTCTGCGTATAGCAGTGTTTGCCCTGTACGCAGATTCAGAGGAAAAGCAAAGCCGTCATTGTGGAGCAAGGAGCTGAGTCTTCTTGGTAGACACGTAAAAGAAATCTTAAACTGGAAAAAGTCGCGGAATGCGAGGCGTTCAGGGATGAGAATTGGGATCAGTTGAGGATCCACAAGCGTGAATGTCACAGGGCGAAGTCTCCTGGATCGGGTAGTGACGGGCTTGGTGACTGATATCAAAATCGAATGGGCGGTGAAGACTCTTTCCAAGTACAAATCGCCTGGTCCCTATGGTATATTCCCTGCCACGCTGAAATCAAAGAATGGCTTAAAATAATAATCGACGCTTGCATAAGACTGAATCATGTACATCATTATTGGCTATTTTCAGCCAGCAATTCAAACCCTGGATCAAACCCCAAAAGTGGCAATTTAAGCTTTTGAAGCTACTTTAAGAAGTGATTGGTGATTTATGTGTGGTTAGTACTGTTCCTATGAAATGACAAAAAACGCATATTTTCAAAAAAGATTAAATATGATTCCAATTCAAACAAAGTAGCTTTTTCATGTTGTTTTCTTTTAGCAACCCATGGTTCGTGCAACAGCAGTTTTTTAATTATATAATAACAATACAAAACGCCACCGAGGACAAACAGGACAAATAATGGAATACAAACTACACAAGGAAATTACCCTTATACATATGTATGTACAATCTATAGTAGCAGCGAAAAAAAAAATGCTCCGGCTCTTAATATGAAGAGAGAGTATAGAAAAGTGATACGAATTATCTGGCGGTGCAATGATGGACGTCGTGTTTTAGAACACAGAAAATACCAAAATAATAACTACGAACGATATGCTTTTTGGGGCAGAGCTGTAGGTAGATGCAGCGTAGTCCTTCGTGGTAATTTCGGGATAAATTTTTTCACTCCCAGAAGGCTTTAGGGACTATTTCTGGGTTTTTTTGGGATAATTATGTAGCCATTTTGGGATCATTTGGGGACTATTTCGTGGTTTTTCCGGGATAATTTCATGTTTAATTGGTGGTAGGTTCCTTTTGATCTTGGGGACTATTTCGGGGTTCTCGCGGGGTCATTTAGGTATCACTTCGAGGTTATTTCCGGATAGTTTTGGGGACTATTTCGGGGTTATTTTAATATCATTTCGGGAATATTTCGTGGTAATTTCCTGATGATCTTGGGACCTATTTCAAGATTCTCCCGAGGTCATTTAGGGACCACTTCGGGGTAATATCAGTATTCTGTCGGTGACTATTTTGAAGCTTCTCGGGGTAATTTCAGGATCAATTTGTGGTCATTCCTTCATGATCTTGGGAACTATTTCAGTGTACTTCCAGGTCCTTTCGAGATCGATCGAGCTTAATTTGGGGATCACTTCAGGTTCTGTTTTTGGTTCTTTATGGAATAATCTTTTAGTTCATTTAAGGGTTCTAACGGGGTAATTTTACGATGACTGTAACGACTGTTTCGGACCCTCATATAATTAAGCAATGGCCCCGTAGGGCACCCAAAATAGTCCGCAAGATCATCACGAAAATTCACCGAAATTACCCCCAAACGATCAAGATATGACCCCGAAAGGACTCCGAATAAGACCACAATATAGCTCTTAGTAGAGTCAGAGCATTGCTATTATTTTATTGTCGATAAGCAACAATCATATATTCCTGAAGATGACTTCAAACTGAGGTCGAAATATCGACAACAATAAAATAAAATATTTTATACTCAAAATCAAAACCGTTTTTTGACTTTTTGATATATATATTTGAGTGGCCTAGAGCTCGAATAAAAGTTTTTAATAAGCAACAATGGTGTTTCGTCATACTAAGGACAGAATTATGCAGTTAATGATTTGACACAACCAGCCGGCTGACAACATTTTTGACAATTGCAGCCATGTTGCTCCCAAATGAACTGACATCCATAAACTGTGTTGTTTCTTCGCAAATGTAAGAAAAAATTTGAATACGATACGGACTGAGCTGCATAATTCCTTAGTATTACTTTTTTCGTGAGGCTGAACAAGAGAAATTTGTATGAAAACTCAACATTCGAACATACGAACATAGCAAAACTGGACCAGAAAATACTCATTTAAAAATATCATTAGAAATGCCATAACGAAATGTTTTACTCATTGAGTTAACTTATTCATTCCGTATGTTCGGTACAATCGTCTCTATTTAAGTATTTATGGAATCGTTTTTATATTTGGACAATTTATATATATAAACACCCGCGCTGTTAGTTCTGCTTAATCCAAACTGGAAAAAGAAGCGGTAACTATGGGTTTTATGGTGAATGAGGACAAAACAAAGTACCTGCTGTCATCGAGCAAAGTCAGCGCATACGCGCCTTGGCAACGACGCTACTGTTGGCAGCCATAATTTCGAAATAATAGAAGACTTCGTTTATAAGGGAACCAGCATCAACACTAGCAACAACATCAGCACTGAAATCCAGCGAAGAATCAATCTTGCCAATAAATGCTACTTTGGACTAGGTAGGCAATTGAAAAGTAAAGTCCTCTCCCGGCGAAAGAAAATCATACTCTACAAGTCACTTATCGTACCCGTCCTGCTATATAGGGGCAGAAGCATGGACCATTACAACAGCAGATGAAGCGGCTTTGGGAGTGTTCGAGAGAAAAGTTCTTCGAAAGATTTATGGACCTCTACGCGTTGGCGATGGCGAGTACCGAAGAAGATTTAATGATGAGCTGTACGAACTATACGCAGACATCAACATAGCCCAGCGAATTAAAACGCAGCGGCTACGCTGGCCAGGCCATGTTATGCGAATGAAAGATGATGCCCCAGCGAAGAAAGAGTTTCTATCGGAACTCGCCTATGGAAGCAGAGGTAGAGGGCGGCCCCCACTCCGTTGGAAGGACCAGGTGGAAAACGATTTAAACTCCCTTGGTGGGACCAACTGGCGCCGGTTGGAGGAGCGAAGGAGCGACTGGCTCGCCTTGTTGGACGGCCATAACCGTTTAGACGGCGAAGCGCCAATTATGTATGTAAGTAATTTGCATATTTATTTAAATATTCGGACCTCGTTACGTAGTATCAAACGAACGTGTTCAGAGTATTCCAAATTAATGGTTTATCGGGAACGATTACATTATTACTTAAAAAGAAAAGAGCCTTTCGAAGTTTCAGGATAAATAGGTATATGATTCCTGTGTAGCAAATTCACTGTTGTTGTTGAAGCGATAAGAGCACTCCCCAGAGGCCTTGGGGAGTATTAACGATGTTGATGGTCCTTTGCCGGAAACAGATCCTGTACGTTCCGGTGCCAAGCCCGATCATCTCGGGAAACCTCAGCGGGTTAGGGAGTTAGAATATACCCGCGGTAGGTATGCCTGCCGTAAGAGCCGACTAAAATACCAAATGGATTGAAGGGGTTGTGTAGCGCAACCCTCTCAAGGGGTTGCCAGCGCAATATATAGCTTCTCCAACCCAATTGTCAACCTCACCTATCCGTGGCGAATCCGGTTTCATTAACAGCCGAGGCTCTGGCGACCCCGAACTCATCATGGATCTAGGGCTGGGAGGGCGGAATGGCCTAGAAGGGCGCATGTGATAACAAATCGTTCCCGAGATGGTCTGGCTTGCTACCGGAACGTACCGGATCTGCATCCGGCGAAGGACCATCAACACCGAAACACTTCCCAAAGCCTTCGTCCTTATCGCTACAACAACAACAACAATCATCTCGGGAACGATTAGTTATGCCACATGTGGCCTTCTAGGCCATACCGCCCTCCCACCCCCTAGATCCATGAGGAGTTCGGGGTCGCCGGAGCCTCGGCTGTTAATGAAACAGGATTCGCCGCGGATAGGTGAGGTTGACAATTGGGTTTGGAGAAGCTATATATTGCGCTGGCAATCTGAAAAGGTTGCGCTACACAAGCCCTTGAATCTATTTGGTATTTTAGTCGCCCCTTACGATAGGCATACCTACCGCGGGTATATTCTAACCCCCTAACCCGCTGGGGTTTAGCAAGTTCACTCTTCTTCCAAGGCCGGAATATAAAGTTCTAAGACAATAACCCTTTTATTAATTTTCTTTTTTGAGTTTATTGCGACTGCTGAGTGAAGTTGGCGCTGGACTCGAAATCGCTCTACCTCAAAATATTTTTCGAATTTTTTATTTCAGACTCTTTTTTTCAATTGCGCCTTATATCAGAATTAGGTTGAAGAACGCCCTATCTCAGAAAGTTTAAACACCCTATCTTATGTCAAAATGAATTGAATTTATGTATGCTCAGGTAGGGAGTTTTTGAAACGAATTTCGATAGTGTATTTTTGAATAAAGTACGGCGTTTAAAACAAATTCTAATAGAATAATCAAATCTCAAAATATTTAGTAAAAAATTAATAATTTCCCCAAAACCTGTTGGCATTTATAAAATTAGTATCACTACTAATATACTACTAAACGTAGCTTTATACAACAATTTTCGCTGAAGGGATTGAATTATTATGGATCCAGGATCGCAAATCCGAAACGGAAGTTAAAAAAACCGAAACGACCTTTGACCTCTCCGAAAACTTGTGGAGATACAAAGTATTTTTGCGAAATGTATCTTTCTACATTGGCGGCCTTTGGCCTGTCTGGTCCATCTTTGGTTCGGAATTTAAATTAAATCCGTGAAAAACCCCTTTTCTACAAAAAATTGTTTTCTTCCGAAAATGTTTGAGGGGAACAATGGCATGACTTTTCGACAACAATCTTCATACAAACTTTTCGGTAACACATTCGTTGTTTGATACTTACCCAAAGCCATAGGATATTTCATTAAATGTCCCATATCATATAATAGCCATAATAATTTTTGTTGCATATCTGCCACTTCTACGCAATCACTATTCGTTGTCATAGATATATTTATTGCTGACACAATAGCAGCAACTTCCATAGCTCTATCGCACACGACTGCTTGTCCATTTAAATATAACCATGATCCAGATTCAATGCCAGCTGTGATATCTTGACCACGTTTATCCTCACTTCCTTTGCCATGCCAGGTTACCTCAATACATTCAGTACGTTTTAATCCAAATACAACCCAGGCATGATCTTCAGATATTGCTAAATGAACATCACGATACCCAAGCAATTGACAGCCAGCTACAACTGCTAGTGCCACTCCAAAACAATCCAATTTATTACCAGATAAATAGCTGTACAAATTTTGTAAATGTGCCCGATCCTTATAACTGCTTCTTATAAGTGAATGCCAGATTACGTCCGACACTTTTTTGATGATCTCGCGTGTTACTTGACGATTTTGTACTGACTTTGGTTTTTCAACTACAGACAGTATACTCTGAAATTTTGTATATAAACTCGACACCAGCTCATATGTTACAACAGGAAAGGGTACACCATTACTTTTTATTATACCGCCGTGTGATGCTGAATACGCAAATATATAACAAGTAATTTTTACATAAATAAATGTTACTATGTGAATTAAAATTGCTTATCCAATCAAAATATTGTATATACATACGTGGTGAGTGAACATTACCTAAACCCGCAGCAAGAAGTGGTGGGGAAGTTATGGTTGCAATCGACGTTGGACTTGATAGAGCATATTCAGCCGCTAAAGCAGCGTTGCCTGTTGTTAAAGAGATTTCAACATAACCTGCTACTATTGAAAGCAAAGTTAAATCGGGTTCATTCCCATTTCCAGAGCAGCCAATTTCTAGTGATCGCCGAAAAAAATTTACAACGTCTGTTATGGATTTCAGTGGAAAGTTACTGGGATCGATTATTGAATGTTGATAATTATATCGCGCTTGCAATAAATTATGTTGCTGGTTGTTGGCTGGGTGTCCAACCGATGGACTGGGACCTGCACTACGCGTCAAAGTGGTCATTGTATATATGTATGAATTAATAAACCAATGTTTATTATTATTTTAATATGTATGAACGTATTAATGCACCAGTCTATATATCCGACCCACCAACCCTGGATACATTGAAAGCTAAAGACCAGGGACGCTACAAGTTGACAAACCACTTTTTCCACATTGCTCCATCTAGAGTTTTGCCTCTCTTTTCCGCCTAGTTCTTCCTTATCGTCCACGATTTACTTTATACTCATGTATACTGATTAATAAGCAATTTGGTCACAATTCCAAGGAAAAGTCACATTGGTTGATTTTAGACTGCTCCAGTAATTCTAATTCACTTAAAATCGAGGCACATATCAATTGTGGCAAGATTTTATAACAAATTGTAGTCCATGTTCACACACTTGCATTTGCATTCCAATAAAAAGAAAACAAACTTACAATTCCTTTACACAAGGGTACAGGAATCATGGTTTAAGTACACTTGAATATATGTATGTATATACGAATATTTTTCGCAATGTGGCAAAATCTTAAATGCAATGCAAGACCAAGTTCCAATTAGATATGGTATCAAAGAAATGATTTGTTTGTCTTTCCCTTTTCATTCCAATAAGAATCAAGAGTAAATATGCACAGGCACTTTTGCTTAATTACCACCTGCAATAATTCACTACTCAATTACTCTTCCCGCTTCTATTCCGATTTTCCTTTTTATTGTTTACAAAATATTCAATGACGTCTTAGAAATTCTGTATCAAAACAAAGAGATGTAACAGTGTTGTGACTTTGGCCAGTATTAAGGCTAATGTCACGTATTCAATAATTGCGTCTCGTGTGGAGGTAGCGTTCTCCGCAGTGGATTTGCCTGAATGCATTTTAAATTTTTTTATCAAAAACCCATTATGGCTGCCGAGAAGAGAGAATGATTTTACCTTTCTATAGTTTAGTCATGGGTATAGGAAATGTAGAAACCGAAGAAAGTTTTTCACAACTGTATTTTGTTGTTGCGTGTAGAAAACTTTTGAAATTAAAATATAAATCTTTCTACGTTTTCTATGGATTCTATACAGAGAGAATACCCTTTACGTTCTCGCAATTTTACATACATACGTTTCGTTCGCATCTTTTAATGGAAAAATGGACCGACAAAAGTACTATAAATGGAATATGACAACGGATAAAATGTAAGTTTTGTGTCAGCATTTCTTTCTATTTTCAGGTACATTTTGGAAAATTTGGGAGGCTGGGATGTATCGCTGCATTCGTTCCATTGTGAATTCATACAAGTGAAAAATCTATCTATTCCTCCATTGCCATAGGGAGAATGGCTGTCGCGAATGGGCAGAAAATGGAAGAAAGGTTTGTTTTTGCTCGCCGTTATTAAACTGAAGTGCCATGATTCGCCCAATTGTGTTTCAAATCAGCTTTGCTTTTAATTGTGTGTACAGAAAGTCAGACTACATATTGACCTTAATTTCTAAAATGTAGTTATTAGATAAAATATGACCAGCCAGTTTAGAAAGAATTTCAAAATATGTAATTAATGTATAAGGTGAGTTTTGTCGAAGGCTGAGGTAGCACACAGTCAATCCAAGGTCAAGTAGAGGTCCCACAAACCCCCACTTAATAAGAACACAGTAGTTATGTGTTAATGACGAATACACACACATACACACGGCTTGAAGGGTAGTGTGGGAAGCAGCTTTCCGTACAAAGATAGCGGGGGAGGGAGGCGAGTGGTGGCTAACGGTCGTTGTAGCAGAAGAGGCGTCGGTACGGCGGTTGAACGGCGGTGCAGTAGCTTGCGGGTTGGCACGGTGGTGTGGAGGCAGCGGCGGGATCATCACGGCGGCCGAATGGCGGACAGTATTAGCGGACGGATTGGTGCAGTGGCGGGATTAGCACGGCGGCTGGACGGCGGAAAATATTAACGGATGAATGGATGTAGCGGTATGGACGCAGTAACGGCACCAGCGAGCTGGCTGGATGGTGGTAAGGTAGCGGCGGCTAACGGTCGTCGTGGCAGCATAAATGGCGGTAGGATAGCGACGGCAACAACAGGGCGACGGAGTGCGTACCAGTAGCGTGGCCGAGGCGGGGTGTCCGTACAAACGTTCTACCTTACGGGGGGGACCAGGAGGGGCGGTTGCGGGTGGCGGCTTCCCGTGATGAGGCTGTCTCAGTGACGGAGTTTTACCAGCCGGAACTCCGTAGGCCGATCCGTGAGCTGAGGGGAAGTGCACCTTACGGCACAGCGGTATAGCCCCTTTAGCTGCTGGACCGGTCTACGGCCGGAGCCGGGGCGGAGGGGAAAAGCGCCGGACGGTCATAAGGCGGCGAACCCCCCTCTACTTAGCTGGGACACGGGCGAGAAAACCATAAAGGTGGCAACCCGTTGTCCCCGCAAGCAAAGGGTGACCCGTTCCCTGACGGCGCCCCTTTGCACTCCGGCGGTGTGGTTGGCTCACTCGCTGTTCAGTGCTGACTCGCTAGCTGGACACCACCGTCTCCATGCCCGCACGATGGCAGGGCTGGACGCGAAGTTGTACTAGCCGGAACTCCGTAGGTCGACCCGTGAGCTGAGGGGGAGTGCACCTTAGCGGCACAGTGGTAGCCCCTTTATCCGACGAAGCGCTCTACTGCCGGAGCCCGGACTGAGGGGGAAGGGGTCTGTTGGCTGGACGGCGGCGAGACTCCCCTTACTTAGCTTGGACACGGACGAGAAAACCATAAAGGCGACGACCCGTTGACCCCGCAAGCAAAGGGTGACCAGTGCCGTGGCGGCACCCCCATTTCCCTCTGGGAGTGGGATTGGCTCGTTTGCTGGACATCGCCCATCCCGTGTTCGCACACTAAAGTAAGGTGCCGGGGAGCACCACGTTACGCAGCTGTAGAACCGGGTCGGCTGGAGCCTTAGCTGAGGGGTAAGGGGCGAGAAAACCATAAAGGCGACGACCCGTTGTCCCCTCAAGCAAAGGGTGACCCGTGCTAAGGCAGCACCCCTTCCACTCAGCTAGTCAGGAGGAGTGACTGGGCTGCATAATAAAGCAACCAATTCCTCTGACTAACCTGCGAGGAATGAAGTGCCAACAGCAAATTAATTCTCTTTTATACTGCTTCTGCTATGATGCTATTCGCATGCATTGGTATGTAACTGCTGTTGTTGGCTACCTGTTAATGTACAATGTATGTATACTCTCAGGCGTAGGTGAAAAAGGGTTACAGTGGCGGTCTCAGGCGTAGGAGAAAAAGGGTTACACGGGGGATTCGGTTGACGGAAAGCTGCTGTGAGGAAAAGGAGTATCACGCCAGGCCTGGCCTAGCTGTTATATGTATGCCGTTATACCGGCTTTGCCGGTGTGTATGCGTGTATCGTTTTAATAACATTTTTTTTTTTTCATAAAATATACAGTCATTCGACTTATACCTAACAAAGTTAATTCCAAAAAATTTTTACATATCAGGCTTAATTACAATTTCATTGTTCTTAAAACTAACAGAATATTTAATTTTAAAATAATGCAAAATTCAGGAATATTATAAATAAGTTGCCATCCTTCTTCTTCTTCTTCCATCCTTGACACATTGGCGTTGTTCTCATCTACCTCGTGTTGTGATTCCATTATGACCATTAGGTATTCGGTAATATATGGGCCGAAAAAAAATTTGGTACCCTTTGTATTTTGTCTCGGTTGACTGGCCACTGGCATGCTCCCTCCGTGTGAACCCGCAATTACGTCGCTTTATTTCGCCGAAGTTTATGTCTGCTGAAGATGCTTTTGTACCCTCTTTTCTGACCATATTTACTGCAAATGCGATTTGTGGAGTCTCCTGATCCCATGTGCGGTGGTCGCTCAGGAACGGTGCTGACGCTTTTCCGTCGAACTGCTTCCCATTGCCGGTGAGGAAGGTTTCCGGACAACCAGTCGGTATATGACCCCTTTCTTGTAGCGTTTGAGCACGCTTGCCGTTGTTGCTTGGCGCACGGGGATTTACTCCCACCACTTGTAGAATTTGTAGATCATGGCGAGGAGGTACGTGCTGCTTTGCTTTGAACGCGGCAGTGGTGGCACGAAGTCGGCGGTTACTATTTAACGGGGGTAGAATTGTTGCTTCAGCGGTCGGTTATGCTTACGGATGGTCCGATGTTCGGCTGCAGTAATTGGGCTAACCGTTTTGCTCAATCGCTTCTGATCGTGCGCGGAAAAAGCTTCCTGCTCCGAATTTCGGCCATTGCTCATGTCTTCCTAGTGGTCATTGCACATAGTGTGTCTAGCTAGGCTCATCTCCTGGTCAAGGTGACTTCTAACGGCTGGCCATCTAGTGTGAGGGTTATTCCCCTTTCCCGTAGAAAGTCCATTCCTAAGATCATCCGATCTGCCAGGATGATGGACATCATTGTGTTAGTCGTTCGTCCTAGGTACGTAATCCTTGCTGGGTAGGAATTCGAACTGTAGATACACGTCTGGTCTGCCAATTGGATGCTCCGCCTGCTAAGACGTGGTTTGATGTTGCTCCTCTCCAGGTGATTTCGTATTGACTCATCGAAGTATGAAAGGGTGGCGCCAGTGTCCACTAGCGCGCGCACACTTATGCCCTCGACGGTTATCGGTATGTAGAAACGTTCATCTACTTGCATTACGGCAGCGGGCTCGCAGGCTGGTGGTTCCATTGGCTTCGGTGCCTGAACAAATAACGCTTGCCGGCTTCCTCTCACATAGTTTGGCGGCATCCTGGATGTGTTGTTGTCGGTAGATTGGTTGGTCGGGGGGCACGAGCAGTCCCTGGAGAGGATGTTGTCTTGTCCACACCTGGAGCAGAACATTCTGCAGCGGCCCCTGCATTGGGAGCGGCGGTGTCCGCGTTCCTTGCAGCGCCAGCAGCACTCCTTGCTATAATACTCCGTTTGAAGATGATACAGGCTGTGGACCACCACTTTGCCCTGTTTCGCTTCCTCGCTTTTTAGCAGCTCATATTCCTCCGTTGTTTCCAGGAGCTCGTCGATCGTCCTAAACTCGCCACGTTTAACGAAGAGTCGGTACTCAACGCGTTGGCCATCGTAGATACGTTCGATGTGGTTTTTCTTACACACTGTCAGGTGCTGCCGGATTAGCGTTTCTAATGCGAGGATGTAGTCTTTGGCTTTTTCACGGCCGTGTCGCTTGCGTTGTCCGATGGCCTCTTCCAAAAGTCGAAGATGACGCTTGGGCAGGAAAAAATTTTGCACTTCCGTTCGAAAATCGCTCCAATGCACAGTGTTTCGTGTAGAACAAGCTAGCTGGACAAAATTATTTTATGAGATTTTCCGTTTCATAAGCAGTCATTTATTACAACTACGTCATTTTTTCAGCCATATGTTCTTTTTTTTTTATTTTTTTCAAAAATTTTACTTCATATGCATACATTTGCTTATTTCATATACAGTAACTCATGTGAATAAGTGACATAGATCCAAAAAAATTTAAAGGACTTAAGAATATTACTTATTGAATCGACTACAAATCTCAATACTCTAAAAAATTCTAAAAATTCGGAAAAAAAATTAAAACTTTTTATGAAAATTCGTCGAATTTTTCAAGCATTTTTTAAATATAATTTAGTTTTTGTTATAGATCGTGACAAATTTTCTTATGGGAATTAGTTAAAATAAATTTGCGAAAGCGAAAATTGTAAGAATTGTGCAAAAAGAGTGTCTACTTATTTATGTGAGTGACTGTATATACATATGTACATACATATTTTGTATTTATTTGAGTATTTATCCTGGCACTACAATTTTTACAAAATTATTTTATAGTACCAGTCAGGAATGTAAAAGTGAATTACAATAATAATAATAATAATAACAATGTAAATAATTAAATTAATTATGTGAAAATAACTTATTACAAAAACTTAAAAGTAAAGTATCATGCAAAGTACAAAAACAATAGATTTAAATTAAATAAAACCTGATCCAACAAAAAGTTATAGAAGAGTAGGTTATCTTTTATAATTATGTTATTATTCGCTATCATCACTTTCATTCGTTGAGTCACTCGTGGAATAGTCATGAGCATCAGCAACACTACTGTGAAAGCTTGAAACAACTGGGGTATTTATTGACTCCTCAACATTATCAGGGGACAGTAAGTTTAAGACTTCTGAAGTCAGACTTTTAAATTTTTTCTTAGGTATCTCCCCAAAACTGTTAACTAAAGGTTCCGATGTTATAAGCAACATATTCATAAGATCTCTATTCGTGGCTTCACGCAACTACTTTTGTATGTTATCATCCCTGAATCGTCTCAAATATTTGTTACGGGCTTCCTGTGCTTCCTCAGAAAGTTGACCAATAGGTCAAATTGCTGATTTTATAATATCAGTACTATGCACTCAGATTTTATGAACATTAACAGGTATATTAAACCATGGATAGAGATCTATGTATAGTTTTTTAGTCTCGACCGCAAATTTTTCAAATCTTTGGATATTTATATTGTACCCAGATGCTAATGCGCGAAGGATAGTGTCGAATCTTTTGATGAGCGTAACATCCAGTCCCGCAATCTCAGCACCAGCCTCAGAATTTTCGAAAAACCTACGAGCAGTGTTGCCGTCATTAGTATTGCCGAAACCTGGTTTTGGTTTATCTACTATCAATCCAAGTTTTGCAGTATTTATATTACATTCAGGTATTGGCGTAGATGCTACCAAATGGGGTTGTTTTGTGTAGCGTTCCTGTGTGGTTATACCTGCATTAGGATTGCTTTGTATGTACCTGTTTTTGTGCCTTGGTGACTGGTGCGGTAGGTTGTGGCAGGTTGAAGTCAGTGATCTTCGCCTTTTTGCTTTTGGTTTGCCCTTGTTGACCTTGCGCGTTTATTTTTGTGTGTTTTATGGCTACGTGTTTGTTCCCTGTACCTGGGAATTGGTTTTGCCGTTTGTAGATCAGCTTTAAAGGTTCAAATATCTCGTCGGAGCTGGTACGTACATACATGCTATTTTACATGTAGAGATAACTAAATCTACAAAAAAAAAAAAAAAATAAAAAATAGATGTGCAAAGAATTCGCAATGGTTTTTTCTTTCGACTATTAGAGAATACTTGCGAATATAACATATGTAAAATTTAGCCCGGATGTCCACGGATGTATGTAACTTTTTTGTCCCTAAAGTTAAAAATATAGAGAAAAAATACCTTTTCTTCTTAATAACGGAATGTTAAATATATTTAAAATACTCTAATTGCGAAATAATTACTATTAAAAAAATTTACTTACCTTAGAGCTTAGAATCCATCAAAAAAATTATATAAAAGTGTTCACTTAAAAGAAATATGAAGCTTAATATTCAACAAGAATTTTGCAAATTAATCAATGCATTTTACGGCCACTCCTGCCTTCTTACTTCAATTACTCAATATATATGAGCAAAAATATCAAAAAAATGCAAAAATCCCGTTATTTTGTTTGTTTTCTTTCATTTCTCATTACACTTTTCTTGGAATAAGAACTTTGTTTTTGTCCAGCTAGCTTGTTCTACACGAAACACTGTGCAATGGTTAATTTGTTGTTTACGGATGCGGTACCATTGGAGTGCTTTGCCACGTCGAAGTTCCGGCAGCGTTAGATGGAGCCGGTCGACGGAGATGCGGTAACATTCGGCAAGCTCCTCTATTCTCTCCAGAAATTCGCGCAGCGACTCTACTCCCGAAAAATGCAAATCCCAGCGGCGAACGGTATTTCTTAGCTCACCGTTGCTCATTTCGTCTCGTCTCGGCGATGCATGTCCTCTCTTTTCCGCCTGTGGCTGGGAGCCGTGAATCTGGATAGAAGGGATTTGTTTTGTTGTTGGCTGGGATAGCGTAGCGGATTTCCCGGCTTCACTTCTCTCTCCAGCTCCTTCAGAAGATCTTCGCTTGATTTTCTTGTGCGTTTGGCTTGCACATATGCGCTCAGCGCGACGAAGTTCGGCTACGGTTTGGCCTTCCACGTTGATTCGGTGCTCCCTGCACTCCTCGATCAGCCTCTCCCTCTTCAGTAAGTAGATCCAGTTGAGCGATTCGGTGTTCAGCGTTGTACCTTCGGGTGCCGCTATGTTGGTTGTTTCTGGTGGCGTGTTCGTCGAACCCGCCCCGGCAGTGTTGGTGGTTGTTGTATTTCGTTTTCCACGTTCGTCTGCGGAGGAGGGTCCCTGCTCGGGCGCCATTTATGAGGTGGGTTTTGTCGAAGGCTGAGGTAGCACACAGTCAATCCAGGGTCAAGTAGAGGTCCCACAAACCCCCACATAATAAGAAAATAGTAGTTATGTGTTAATGACGAATACACACACATACACACACGGCTTGAGGGGTAGTGAGGGCAGCAGCTTTCCGTACAAAGATAGCGGGGGAGGGAGGCGAGCGTTGGCTGACGGTCGTTGGTGCAGAAGAGGGGTCGGTACGGCGGTGCAGTAGCGGGCGGGTTAGTACGGTGGTCTGGAGGGAGCGGCGGGATCAGCACGGCGGCCGGATGGCGAACAGTATTAGCGGACGGATTGGTGCAGTGGTATGGGCGCAGTGGTGGGAGTAGCACGGCGGCTGGACGGCGGACAGTATTAACGGACGGATGGATGTAGCGGTATGGACGCAGTGACGGCACCAGCGAGCTGGCTGGACGGTGGTAAGGTAGCGGCGGCTAACGGTCGTCGTGGAAGCGGCGCAACGACGGCTGATAGCGGGCGGCCAACGGTCATTGTAGCAGCGGCGTAAATGGCGGTAGGATAGCGACGGCAACAACAGGGCGACGGAGCGCGTACCAGTGGCGTGGCCGAGGCGGGGTGTCGGTACAAACGTTCTACCTGATTACCTTCTACGGGGGGTTACTAGCAGCGGCGGTTGCGGTTGGCGGCTTCCCGTGATGACGCTGTCTCAGTGGCGGCGGCGGGGGGACCTGCGAGGAATCAAGAGAGTTATGGTTAGTGCCGGCCCGCTAGCTGGACACCACCGCCTCCATGCCCGCACGCTGGCAGGGCTGGACGCGGAGTTGTACCAGCCGGAACTCCGTGGGCTGAGGGGAAGGGCACCTTACGGCACAGCGGTAGCCCCTTTAGCTGCTGGACCGGTCTACGGCCGGAGCCGGGGTGGAGGGGAAAGGGCCGGATGGTCATAAGACGGCGAACCTCCTCTACTTAGATGGGACACGGGCGAGAAAACCATAAAGGCGGCGACCCGTTGTCCCCGCAAGCAAAGGTTGACCCGTTCCCTGACGGCGCCCCTTTCCACTCCGGTGGTGTGGTTGGCTCACTCGCTGTTCAGTGCTGACTCGCTAGCTGGACACCACCGCCTCCATGCCCACACGACGGCAGGCCTGGACGCGGAGTTGTACCAGCCGGAACTCCGTACGTCGACCCGTGGGCCGAGGGGGAGTGTACCTTAGCGGCACAGCGGTAGCCCCTTTAGCCGACGAATAGCTCTACTGCCAGAGCCAGGACTGAGGGGGAAGGGGTCTGTTGGCCGGACAGCGGCGAGAAAACCATAAAGGCGACGACTCGTCGTCCCCGCAAGCAAAGGGTGACCAGTGCCGTGGCGGCACCCCCTTTCCCTCTGGGTGTGGGATTGGCTCGTTTGCTGGGCATCACCCATCCCGTGTTCGCACACTAAGGTAAGGTGCCGGGGAGCGGTGCACCAGCTCCGTCCTTGTCGGTTCGTAGGCTGCGGGAGAAACTGGGCCCGAAGGCACCACGCTACGCAGCTGTAGAACCGGGTCGGCTGGAGCCTTAGCTGAGGGGAAGGGGCGAGACGGCGAGTCCCCCCCTACTTAACTGGGACACGGGCGAGAAAACAATAAAGGTGACGACCCGTTGTCCCCGCAAGCAAAGGGTGACCCGTGCTAAGGCAGCACCCCTTCCACTCAGCTAGTCAGGAGGTGTGACGGGGCTGCTTAATAAAGCAACCACTTCCTCTGTCTAACCTGCGAGGAATGAAGTGCCAACAGCAAATTCATTCTCTTTTATACTGCTTCTGATATGATGCGAGTGAGAAATGAACCGCTAATTGGGCACTTCAGTGAATTGCCATTTACTGTGAGCTGGCGTGCTGCGTGCATATTATTGTTGTCGCCAAATGCTATTCGCATGCATTGGTATGTAATTGCTGCTGTTGGCTACCTGTTAATGTACAATGTACATATGTATACTCTCAGGCGTAGGAGAAAAAGGGTTATAGGGGGGGGGGGGGGGGGGGGAGGGCAGGGTCGTACTATTGTAACGCTACGTTGTGAGGACCAAATATAAACCATTAATTTGGCCCACACAAAACCACCGCCACACAACACAGGATCAGTAACACAGACAACGCAACACAAATAAAAACACAACACGAAACACAAACAAGTCTCTGAAACATCACATCCGCAACACTCCACAGCAACACCGTAACCATGGCAACGAAACGAACTAAGCTAGCAACATCAAGAGCATTAGCTATGAAAAGGGTAACACAAGAACACAACAGTCAGTCAGCACGCGGTTATGGTTGCGACTAGACCTACTACTGAAGCGTTCTGGAAGGCATATCGGTTTTAACCATTGCAAGCCAGTGGGTTTCATAGGAGGAAGTCGTGGACTGAGAATTGTGGGTAAGCTGGTTTTAACCGCTCTACAGCGCTTTAGACCACGCTCGCTCCCTCGTAAGCAAACGTCCACCACAGCTTCGTGATCTCGCGCTCAGCCAAACGTCAACCGCGGCAGCGCCACTTAGAAATGCGCGTTTTCGACCCGAACAGAGTATGTAGAAGGTGTGGCCAAGAAGGACACTATGCAAGGAGATGTTGTAACCCACGAAAAATTTTCTGTTAGGAGTGCGGTCGGAACGATATACGCACAATTGAATGCTGCCGTCGACGTCAGGGAAACGACGACGGGCGTCACCAAGGACAAGGCGCGGTGAGCCCACTGAACCCAGCGCCGAATCAGCAGTAGTTATGTACCAGGAACACGGCCGCCTTTACGCCCCAGCTCAGATTGGGGCAGTATCGTTGGAGGCAGTTATCGACACAGGGGCCTCAAGGAGTTTTGTTTCAGCCACCCTCGCGAACCACGTGGTGAGTTCTTGAAGCGGAGAGAAGGTTAGAGTGGCTATCGAAATAACAGTGGCCAACGGAGTTAGCACTACGATCTTCGATGCCGTAAGGACAGAGGTACGCCTCGGAGACTCGTCACTTCACACAGTCCTACATGTGATGCCCGGGACAATTGACGACATTATACTTGGCCTAGACACGCCATGCAGCATAGGAACAGCTATATCATGTGGAGGAGACCACCTCGTGTTAACCAGACCCCTTGCTCAGCACAAACCGCCTGGAGCCACGTCAGAGATCATTCAGAATATAACACCACCGAGAACGAGTAACGACAGGTACGACATCATTGGAGCAACGTCAGGGACCATTCAGATTGTAACACGACCGAGTACGAGTGACGACAGGTATCATGGAAATTGTGTGTGCCCACACCACTAAGACAGCGAGTATTACAGGAAAATCATGACATACCAGGCGCGGGACACATGGGTATCCGCCGGACAGTAATACGGCATGTTCCGTGACATCAGCCGGTATGTACGTCAATGCGAATCCTTCCAGGAATACAAGGAAACACAACAAAAGCCAGCCGGAAAGATGCTCTCACAGGTAGTCCAGGAACAATTTACCACGGTATGCGTCGACTTCGTTAGACCCCTACCGCGATCTACACACGGAAATAGGATGTTACTTGTATTTTTCAACCGATTCAGCAAGTAGGTGGAATTGATCCCCATGAGGCGTGCTACCGCAGACGGCCTTCGCCGAGCTTTCAGGGAACGGATCCTCGCAAAGTTTGACGTCCCCAAAGTACTCGCATTCGACAACGGCGCACAGTTTTGTAGTACGCTCTGGCAGCGCTACCTCAAGAAAGTCGGGGTACGACAACAATACACCGCACCCTATGCAGCCCAACGGAACGAGCAAACAGAACCATTAAGCGAATCATAGCGCAGCTTACCAACGCAAAACACAAGCGATGGGACGACCTTCTTCCGGAAATTGAGCTTGCGGTAAATACTAGTGTCAACGCCTCTACAGGCTACAGCCCAGCTTTCCTCGTGCAAGGACGGAAGCCACGACTGCCAGGTAATTGTCAAATTACGGAAAATCGATAGCGGGAAGGAAAAGACGGCAAGCATCGCCGAGCTGAAAGAATACTACTCATGGGAAGCCGGCGAAACCACGAAATCAGGAAATAATAAAAACAATCAAAATTAAATAAACATAAAAGAAACAGGCAGGGAGCAGAGAACACCAGACTGGCATCAGTCATTCGATCACAAACCACCGAGGTGACAACACGGCAAGTGCAGAGAATATTTCAAGGCGAGTAAAAATCCACGTTTGAACACAGCAAACAAAGAGTTCAAGCGAAAATTTTGATAACGGCTTCGCCTACGCTATGAGGAGGAGGAAGCAAAACGCCCCAGGGCTCTGCTGCTGGAGATGGATGCAGCAGCGAACACCGACGTCAACGGTACGCGCGCTACGGAACAAGCCCGAGCAACAATCGCTGTCAACGCCAGCACCGCCGGTATGCAGGCACACGCAGACGTCCCGAACGCCACCGCTGACAACATGCGCCCCGCAGCACGCGCAACCGCTCAGGACGCCGATAACGATCCCAAGACAATCGAGTACGCCGCACGCATAGTTGCGGCAAACGGGACACGAGGGACAGTTAGCCCACGACTAATCATATAGCAAGCATCAAATGAAGTGAATTATACATACACATCTTTTATACATTTTATATTATAGTTTAAGGAGTTAAGCAATAAAGTGAATTTTTATATCAAAACGAGTTGCAAGGTGCCCCGAAATACAAACTTGTTGTAAACGAACCTTGGACACGGCGAGTATACCCCAGCAATTACTGAAGAAGCACCGGGGCAAGGAAAAGCTTCGCTACAACGTTACAAATGTAATATACCAGTCGGTTAAAAAAATGTTTGAAAAACTCTTTTGGTAAATGATTTAAGTAATCGAACAGCGATTGAATAGGTGATCGAGGCTGTTTACCATTGTGAACGTTTTTTTCCAACATTCGCCACTTGCATGAATTCACAATGATCTAAACTGTGAATCCATAAAAATCAAAAGCATTGTGAATTCATACAAGTGAAAAACCTTCCTAGTCCTCCATTGCCATACCTACCTGTCAAATAATAGCTGACAGCGAGAACGGCTGTCGCGAATGGCCACAGAATGGAAGAAAGGATTGTTTTTGCTCGCCGTTATTATACTGAAGTGCCATGAATTGCATATTTGTGTTTCAAATCAGCTTTCCTTTTAAATGTGTATACAGAAAATCAGACTACATACATATTAATATTAATTTCTAATAATAATTAATAGATTAAATTTGAGCAGACAGTTATGCAAACATTTTAAAGTATGTAAATAATGCAATATACCAGTCGTCTACAAAAATGTTTGAAAAACACTATTGAGCAAATTTATTTAAGTAATCGAACAGCGATTGCACAGGTGATCGAGGCTGTTTACTATTGTGAACGTTTTTATCAAACATTCACTACTTGTATGAATTCACAATGATTCGTTCTAAAAAAAAAAAAAACAAAAAAAAAGTCGTTTACTCATTTGCCTCTAAAGCACATGATTTGCGTACCAGTTTTGCTGCTGCTTGAGTTTTTGTAAACACACTTCTAGTTATATTTACCTTGCATCTTTATGCATCGACTTGTGTCAAAAACTTGAAAAAAAGAATATAAAATATTTTTAAACGCTCTAAATATTGAATTTGTTAACGAAAAAATGGTTTCAATGTAAAGTTTAGAGTTTAAATTAGTAAAACAACTGAAACGACGCAAAATTATTTAATTACTCAGCATTTTGTTTTGTGATTATTTGGGTTTTATGCTACCCAACATTGGTATAATGCAGCACATTTTTTGTTTTTCATTTGGTCCAATTTTTGAATTTGTAATTTTGTTAGGTTTTGGAGCTTTTTGGCCGATAAATAACATATTATGTAAGGCAACATTTTTTACATTTTTCTTTATCCTCCTACGCGTTTCGACGCTACCGCGCTTTCCTCAGGGAGATCTATTTTATTATTTTTAAGATTATAATAAATAAATAACAATAAACAATTGCACAATTAAACATCAACTCACATTAAGATAAAAATTTGTTTTTATAAATAACATATTATGTAAGGCAAATTTTTTTTACATTTTCCTTTATCCTCCTACGCGTTTCGACGCTACCGCGCGTTCCTCAGGGAGATCTATTTTATTATTTTTAAGATTATAATAAATAAATAACAATGAACAATTGCACAATTAAACATCAACTCACATTTAGATAAAAATTTGTTTTTATAAATAATTTCATCTCAATCAAAATGGTTCACAATTTTTTTGGTGGGAACAATCACATGCATTATTAGATACCTAATCTACGTCTTCCTTGTTTCGCTTTTAAACCATACTCTAATACTGCTGTATAAGCACAGCTTATTTTGTCCAAGTCTTCCTTGAAGTTCATAACGTTGTGTAGTTGTTGTCGTATTCGTAGGCACATTTTGTTTGAACTAGGGGTGGGACTATTCGAATAAATTATTCGAATAATTTCTTCGAACTTTTTATTCGTTTATTCGAATTCCTTTCGTTATTATTCGAATAGTACGAATAATACTATTCAAATAATACTATTCGAATGGTACGAATAATAATATTCGAATTGTAAAATAAAAACAAATCATCGCTTGTACATATGAGCATGCACATGTATGTATACATACATATATTTATGTGTGTATAGATGCATATGTGCATATATTTTTGTTTGTTTGGGGTTGCTTTGTTAATATTCATTTATTTAGTTATACATACGTAACCAAAGTTGTGCCTGAGTCTTAAGCTAGAAATATCGGGGTCGTTATCCAATGTAGAACTTCGTTTATTAGTAAACAAGTGTGTAAATGCACATGTATTTTAATAGGATTAATATGGTAGGAATTTTAACATATTAAAAAAATAATAATATTCGGCCCACTACGGGATTAGTGGGGATGATTGCAGAATTGATTGAAGTTTTTTATGAGAAAAAAAAAATGGCGAAATTCGAAAAATCTCGAAAAACTGAAAAATTACAAAAAAAAACTTTAAAAATTTGTTTGTATTTGTTCCGAAAAGTACATTTAAAAATAAATTAAAAAAAAAAGATCCCAAACGGTCAATTTTTGAAAAAGTTATAGCATTTTGAAAACAAAAACGGTGTTTTTTTAAAAATTCATAACTTTTTTTGAATTGGATGAAAAAATTCTGAAAAACGTTTTACGTAAGCTAGAAAAAGAAGAAAAACTTTCAGCCTATTCAAAGGGGTCGGGTTCAAAATTGGTCGAAATGGGATGGAATACCCCATATGTATTTGCTTTTTTCTCAAACAAAAACAAGTTTTAATATTTTATGTTTATTTTATGTTTATTTTATGATTTCCTTTTGCTGAGTTTGATTTTTAAATATTATATTCCGCAAAAGCTTCAAAAAAATAAAAATAAAAATCATCGCCGACCAGAAGAGACAACGGTTATAGCTTGTTTTTATCATGCCTTATATCGTGGTATAGATCATGATTATATCGTGGTATAGATCATGATAAAAACGCAAGGTATAACTGTTGCCGACATTATTGATATTTTTCCAACTTAACATTTCTTAATTGCACACAAATTTACATATTTATCCCACACAGCATTTTGATGATTCAATTTGGAATTATTCTCCATATCAATACAATTTGATCCGTTTTTGTGATTAAATTCTGAGTTATCATACAATTGAGCACAGTAAATAATGAATTATGATTTATTTTGATGATCAAAAACTGAAAATCATTAGTCAATTACTTTTAGGAGCCATTTTTGAATAACTTTATTAAATAAATTTTAAGATTTTATAAAAATAAACAAAAATAATAATCAAACTTTTTTGCTTTTGATGATCAAAAGCTGAAAATAATTTTTTAATTCACATTTTGAAATCATTTTTGAATTGAATTTGTTCACATTATACCATAGTTCAACTATATGGTTGGCTCATCTCTACAGCAACAACATACCATTGCTCAAATTGTCAAACTCTGCGTGTTGGTGTTAGGCGAATGGAATTGAGAGAAAACAAAACATTGCAATTCCTGTGTATTGTGGGAAAATAATGCGCTAAATTAGATGCATTTACTCAAAAAAGAACTGAAAGTGATGTGAAGCTATTTTTTTTACAAAAAAATTTACCACCACGGCAGTAAAAAATTGTCAATGTGTTGGTTACATTTTACGTTTGTCATCTTCTTTTGACAATCCCTATACCAGTGAAATGCAAAAAATTAAATCAGCTGATGAGATGAGCCAACCATACAATTGAGCCATGCATTATATCTATATGACACTACTTTATTTTCTTGTATTTTTCTTCGATTTTTTTTTCTCCCTCCCTCTTAATACGGTTTGTAAATGTCAAAACTATTAGGCATTGTTTAATATATAGTTTTGCAGCTTAATTCGAGGTTATGTTGCGAATGGAGTGGAAGGCACTCGCAGGCCGTAAAAATAGGCACTCGAATGGAGTGGAATGAAGAACAGTAGGAAGACCAGAGTTGCATTGGATCAATCATTGCATCAATATTAAAGATAAATTTAGAAAAAATAATTAAATACTTGAGTATATGCAAACATTTTCTTTCAATTACTGCAATTAAGGTGTCCTAGATGCTATATATTCCAAAATTATAACATTTTATGTCTGTTTAAGAATTTAACTACAATTTCCCTAAGATTTCCGTAATATGGCCATTAGTGATGTTTGTGTGTGTGTGCAAATTTTAAGCGATCAGCTGTTAGTTGCGCTACTTGGTAAAGTTTACAATGCTATTAGGTAATTCACATGGTCTCCTATTCGCCGTATGTTCTATGCTTTAATCAAATTTAATATTAGAAACCATGGAAGCAATCCAAATCTTAAAATTTTACATGAATACGACTCTCTTGTGAATTGCCCATATATTCCAAAACTTACGAAACACAAGATACAGGTAGTTAATATTTAGATCGACGACTGTCAATGGAATTATCCTTATACCATGATAAAAACACCTACAAGTTATAACTGTTCTGACATTACGTTAACCCCATTTAATTTGTTGCGTCCGTCCCAGATCCTTGCAGCGGGACTGCGCCATATTCTCCTGCTCCGGGAAGGTATCGAACCCAATCCGGAACCTGCACCTGACCCCGGTTCAGAAAAATGGTTTTGCTGCGTATGCCGGAAAAGAATATTTTTAGGACGATCACACTCTTGTCAGTGTGTCTCGTGCAAGGGATGGTTGCATCGGACAGGACGTCCCAAAACCCGACGTCCTCGTACACAACCTTCTAGCAGCCCTGCTGCTCAGCAAGCTACAGCAAGTACCCGCTGCTGCTCGCGCCCCATGGCGCCATCAGCTCATGCGACCGCTCCTATAACGACCGCTCATAACTACAATCCCCGTAGTAGAGTTGGTAGCAATGCCGAGCATCAGCCCCCGCCACCGTCTTCTTCTCCCGCTCTTTCCGGCACTATCATTCGAGTTGGTCAGGGAAACAGACTCTTAGTCGCTACCACCTTTTGCACCGTTTGCCACCACAGAATATATAAGTTTGCGACATCTGCCCAATGCAGTTCCTGCTTTGGACGGTGTCACTTTCCTAGATGTTCTGGTCCCAGCGACGGCAACCACCCGACGGGTTTCATCGCACCATGCTGCCAGGCCGCAAATCCAACTATACTGGGTACCACAATGCTTACATAGGGACGTCGAGTCTCAGGGCCACAACAGCAATTGCGTCTTGGCCTCCCTCAACTCAGTCGTAGTCACCCGTCACTTACCCCCAGAGTGACGACGTCTCCCCCGTTGAACTTCAGAATTCTGCAGTTAAACTGTAATGGGTTATCTGGGAAGATCACGGAGATAGTTGATTTCATGAAGCGGCATAACATCCGCGTTGCTGCGATCCAAGAGACCAAACTCACAGCAAGATATGCTCTGGGTATAACGTCCACAGAAAAGATCGTGAGAGCGGAAACGGAGGCGGTCTCGCGGTTATCATTCATATCTATCCGATCCCGACATCGGCCGCAGGGACAGTGTCTTGGAACGTCAAGGCATATCTGTCCGGCCAGCCGATAAATCATCAACATCTACATCCCTCCTGTCACCTGTCGCCGCAGTGGACATCGCCCTGACATCAGCGCACTACTCATTGGCAATAACCGCATTATCATAGGCGATTTCAATGCCCACCACGATCTATGGCATTCTAACCTACAGGTGGGCATGAGACCAAATAGAGGAAAAGACGTTCTGCACAATAAACGGAGACGCCCCCACTTGTATGGTAGGAAGCTGTCACAGTTCCCCAGATCTATTTATTTACAATATGGACGCGCCAAATGTCGACCATATTGAACATCCACGTCGATGGCATCACGCTACCGACTGTCTTACACCCTAAAATCTTGGGTGTGACGTTCTATCAGGATCTACATTTTGGACAGCATGCAGCCGCAATTGTACCGAAAATCCAGAGCCGTAATAAAATTCTCAAATCTCTTGCCGGCAGCACTTGGGGAACAAATAAAGAAACGCCCATCACCACTTACAAAGCAATTGGCCGGCCGATTACGTGCTACGCGTCCCCAATATGGTCGCCAAGCCTAAAGGTTACTCACCTGAAGAAAATACAGGCCTGCCAAAATACTGCCTGGAGAACCGCTACGGGCTCTCTTCTTATGTCACCAGAACACCATCTACACAATAAGGCGAGAGTACTCCCCATTAGGGAGAGAAATGAAATGCTAACAAAACAGTTTCTGTTGAATACCCAGAAACGTGGGCATCCAAACAGACATGTGATTGATGAGGCTATACCGCCCAGGGGCTTAAGCAGTCATCTCCGTAAGCATTATGAGGAAATACGGCACCTGAGAACACAGCCGTATGAAGCAAAAAAGCTCTAGCAGGTCCTCAGTGATATCCACAAGCAGGCGTCGGACCTCTATGCCAGGAATTGCCCGGAAAATCCTGTACTCAAAGAAATATGCCCAAAACTAGCAGAGGAGGAACGCACTCTCCCTAAGGGAACGCGCGTTACTCTAGCTCAACTTCGGTCTGGATAATGTAACGGGTTAAACTCTTATCTATCCATAATCAACCCCGACATACAAAATGTATGTCCTGCTTGCAATGTGTAGCCACGTGACACCAACCATCTCTTCAACTGAATGTGGAACCAACGCCTCTTCACCCCTGTTGAAACAGCACGTTTCCTTGGACTACCGTTAGACGAAATTGATTGATTGTAATACTCCTATATCGCTAATAAGAAATGCTCGCAATGAGTTTTGAATTCGAAATCAAAACAAGATAGCCAACAAAATTTTTGTGATTGTAGCAGCATAAGTGTGACAAGAAAAAATTTAAATTTAGGTACATTCCATTATTGAATACAAAAACATTTAAACAGAAATATATCGGCACTCTGGTGTTTGTGAGTGTACTTAGCCTATAGAAAAGATTTTTGAAAAATAAAGATGATGCATGCGCGAATTTCGGTGAAAAGCAGCGGAGCTTCACAAAATGCTAGTAGGGCACATCCACCACACCACAAAATTTAACAAAATTTTTAACATAATTTAAGCACAAAAAATACACTGATTGTTGCTTTAGAGTGTAAAAATGTAAATTCTGAACACATTAGCTGAATATAAAGTGTACAAATAATTGTTAAATAATAAACACAGACAGTGGTAGTTTAACACATTCTGCTATGGTGAGTGGTGAATGTGACCTATTAGAGTTTTGTGAAGCTTGCTTCACACTATTTTTCCTTCATGCAACATCTTTATTCTTCAAATATCTTTGCCTATAGTAGCAATATAGCATTAGAGCTCTAAGAGTATATTAATTTTGTTCGCATAACGGTACCCCGTAACGGCATAAACTAATCGAGATAGATATACACTTCTATATATCAAAATGATCTAGGCGAAAAAAGAAATTCGTTTAGCCATGTCCGACCGTCCGTCCGTCCGTAAATACGATAACTTGGGTAAATTTTGAGGTATCTTAATGACATTTTGTATGTAAGTTCCTGGGCACTCATCTCAGAGCACTATTTAAAATGAACGAAATCGGACTATAACCACGCCCACTTTTTCGATATCGAAAATTTCGAAAAAACACAAAAAGTGCGATAATTCATTACCAAAGACGGACAAAGCTATGAAACTTGGTAGGTGAGTTGAACTTATGACGCAGAATAGAAAATTAGTAAAATTTTGAAAAATGGGCGTGACACCGCCTACTTTTAAAAGAAGGTAATTTAAAAGTTTTGCAAGCTGTAATTTGGCAGTCGTTGAAGATATCATGATGAAATTTGGCAGGAACGTTACTCCTATTACTATATGTATGCTAAATAAAGCAAAATCGGATGACGAACACGCCCGCTTTAAAAAAAAAAAATTTTAAGTCAAATTTTAACAAAAAATTGAATATCTTTACAGTATATAAGAAAATTATGTCAACGTTCAACTCCAGTAATGATATGGCGCAACAAAATACAAAAATAAAAAAACATAAAATTGGGCGTGGCTCCGCCCTTTTTCATTTAATTTGTCTAGAATACTTTTAATGCCATAAGTCGAACAAAAATTTACCAATCCTTGTGCAATTTGGTAAGGACATAGCTTCTATGACGATAACTGTTTTCTGTGAAAATGGGTGAAATCGGTTGAAGCCACGCCCAGTTTTTATACACAGTCGACCGTCTGTCCTTCCGCTCGGCCGTTAACACGATAGCTTGAGCAAAAATCGGTATATCTTTACTAAAATTAGTTCACGTACTTATCTGAACTCACTTTATCTTGGTATTAAAAATGGGCGAAATCCGACTACGACCACGCCCACTTTTTCGATATCTAAAATTTCGAAAAATGAAAAAAATGCCATAATTCTATACCCAATACGAAAAAAGGGATGAAACATGGTGATTGGATTGGTTTTTTGACGCAAAATATAACTTTAGAAAAAACTTTGTAAAATGGGTGTGACACCTACCTACCATATTAAGTAGAAGAAAATGAAAAATTTCTGCAGGGCGAAATCAAAAGCCCTTGGAATCATGGATTTTGATGCGCGTTTTTTAAATAGAGTGATTGAAGAGGAAGTTTTATATATATAATAACATCCATTAGATAGTGGACAAATACTGTTATTTTTGAAGTTTCTAATGTGATGTATATTTAACAGATATAAAAGAAAGTGGTGTTAGTTGCACTATTTATAACTCAAAAACGGATGAACAGATTTTGCTGAAGAGGTAGCTTAGAACCAGCAGACAGACATAGGATACTTTTTATCCCATTCTGGCTAGGGTCTTGAGATCAAAACGTGGACCTGGGTAATCTTGGGATATGTTTGTACAATATGGGTATCAAATGGAAGTTGTTTACGAGTTCTTTGATACGGGGTATTTTTTGTACCCGTGGGTGACTAGGGTTTCGAGATATAGGCGAAAACGTGGAGGGGGTAACAGTAGGATGTGTTTTTACATTATGGGTATCAAATTGAAGCTGTTGATGAGTGCTTTAGTACAGGGTAGTTTTCATACCTATTGGTGACTAGGGTTTCAAGATTGAGGCCAAAACGTGGACCCTGGTACGCCTACAAAGTGTTTATACAATATGGATAACAAATGAAAGCTGTTGATGAGTGCTTTAGTACAGGGTAATTTTCATACCTATTTGTGACTAGGGTTTCGAGATATAGGCCAAAACGTGGAGGGGGTATCCCTAGAATATGGATAACAAATGAAAGCTGCTGATGAGTGCTTTAGTACAGGGTAGTTTTCATACCTACTGGTGACTAGGGTCTCGAGATTGAGGCCAAAACGTGGACCCTGGTACGCCTACAAAGTGTTTATACAATATGGATAACAAATGAAAGCTGTTGATGAGTGCTTTAGTACAGGGTAATTTTCATACCTATTTGTGACTAGGGTTTCTAGATATAGGCCAAAACGTGGAGGGGGTAACAGTAGGATGTGTTTTTACATTATGGGTATCAAATTGAAGCTGTAGATGAGTGCTTTAGTACAGGGTAGTTTTCATACCTATTGGTGACTAGGGTTTCAAGATATAGGCTAAAACGTGGACCAGGGTAACACTAGGATAAGTTTTTACATTATGGGTATCAAATTGAAGCTGTTGATGTGTGCTTTAGTACAGAGTAATTCACACCGCTGGGTGACAAGGTCTCGAGATATAGGCCAAAACGTGGACCCGGATACCCCTAGAATGTGTGTGTAATATGGATATCAAATGAAAGCTGTTGCTGAGAGCTTTAAAGTAATTTTCATTGTGATATTCGATTTAATCGCATCAACCTGGCAAAACTAATAAATATGCATGCGAAGCCGAAATAAAGACATGAGTTAATAATACCCACATACCTACTTACATACGTCCTATTCGATTTGCTTGAAATTTGGTATATAAATCTGCCTATAGTAGTATTTACGATCCTTTTTTCCGGCAAGTAGACCAGAGACGTGTTGGGAATGGGATTAGGACTAGGACTGGGACTGAGACTCGGAGTGGTACTGGGACTCGGAATGGGACTGGAACAAAATACATACCACCCTCTGGGACTGCCAATAAGTGGGAATGGGAAAACTTGAGAGAAGAGAAAAGAGGGAAGGAGAAGGAGACTGAGAAAGAGATCAAATGAAACGAAGGTAGAGATAGATGAAGCGAAAAAGATGGAGGGAGGAGTGAATAAAAGGATTAATAAAAAGTGAAGAGGGGGGGGGGGGGGGTATGCAGATAGACCAAATTGAGGGCAGAACAGGTCGGGTATGCTAGTTACATATATAAATAAATTAGCGGTACCCGACAGATGATGTTCTGCGTCACCCTGGTCCACATTTTGGTCGATATCTCGAAAACGCCATCACATATACAACTACCTTTTAAAACCCTCATTAATATCTTTAATTTGATACACATATCGTACAAACACATTATAGAGTCACCTCTGGTCCACCTTTATGGCGATATCTCGAAAAGGCGTCCACCTATAGAACTAAGGCCAACTCCCTCTTAAAATACTCATTAACACCTTTCATTTGATACCCATATCGTACAAACACATTCTACAGTTACATTTTGGTCCACCTTTATGGCGATATCTGGAAAAGGCGTCCACCTATAGAACTAAGGCCCACTCCCTTTCAAAATACTCATTACCACCTTTCATTTGATACCTATATCGTACACACACATTCTAGAGTCACCCCTGGTCCACCTTCATGGCGATATCTCGAAAAGGCGTTCACATATAGAATTAAGGTCCAATCCCTTTTAAAATACTCATTAACACCTTTCATTTGATACCCATATCGTACAAACACATTCACCCCTGTCACCCCTGTTCACCTTTATCCTGATATATCGAAAAGGCGTCCACCTATAGGACTACGGCCCTCTCCCCTTTTAAATACTCTTTATTACCTTCCATTTGATACCCATGTCATACAAACACATGACAGGTTTACCCTAGGTTAATTTTTCTACATGGTGATTTTCCCTTATTTTGTCTCCAAAGCTATCAGCTGAGTATGTAATGTTCGGTTACACCTGAACTTAGCCTTCCTTACTTGTTTTCTTAAAGGTTTTGTCGCCCTCCCTCCTAATACGGTTTCAGTACTAGTGTGTGTAAACTATATTCCAAATAAATATAATTTAAAAAACTAAAAATCAAGCAACGATGGTATCGTTTAGTATCTACAATCCACTTAAGATATTTGATGTTGGTAGCACCGTAGCACACAGGTTCGTGTCTCCGCTATTAAGCACAAATCGTTTTGTTGCGGCTTATTTAAACACTGCAGAAAGTCTTCAATAATTGCCGCTAGATGGGAGTTACAAACAAGAATAATAGCCGTGTTTTTTAACACGCGTATATCCGTTTACGCTTAAACTTTATATTGACTGCTAAGAGACAAACTATAAATACACCTCTGAAATTGCTGCGCATAAATTTTGTCCTACTAAATTTCAATACGCATTATACTCAGATGTAACTGAAATATGTGTCTTTGTTTCACCCTGTACACTAATTCTATGTATTATATGTGTGTCCACAATTCATCGCAACTGATTCAGCTATATGTTATACCCTATGGCCATCAGAGCGTTGCGTCTCCGCTTTTCGGTACACCCTGTTGCTGTAGCTAGTTGTTTTACCACAGCCGCTAGATGGGTCTCCTAAGCATTATCTAAGCGAAGATAGACGTTTTTTAACACGCGCAAACGAAACGTATACGCGCGTGTTAAAAAACACGGCTAATATAAGTGAAGCTAATATAACCGTGTTAAAAAGTCAACAATAACATGTCAATCTTATTTCTTTTGTGGGCAATATTTGTCTCTCTTGGTCTTGTTAGAATTTGTTTTTGCCTTTTGAGTTTCCGAGAAGTTTCGTTAGTTTTTCAAGCTTGGAATTAAAGCTAAAATAAAGTAGTGTCATATAGGTAAAAGGTGCACAAACATTCATACTAATTTTTCATCGATTCTTAAAACTTTTTTGATTTCCTTTGTTGACTACATAATGCATTCTATACTTATTGGCAATCTTATTTTTCTTGATACGTACATACATGCGCAAAATTTTTTTAATCATGAACTGAATCCCAACGACAAGGTCCAATCAGGGACCTTGTCAGTTCGGCAGCAGACATGGTAAATTTTCTATCGACCATATATTGGTTGCATGCTGCTATATCTGAACTTGAGTTCCCTGCAAGGGGCAAAGGTTATAAGGATCTGCCAGATAGTCGGGAAGGACCTCTCCGAGCCATTCGAAACCAAACGAGGAATTAGACAAGGCGACTCCCCTTCATGCGATTTCTTTAACCTAATGCTAGAGAAGATAATTCTAGCTGTAGAACTAAACCGTGATGGCACAATATATTATAAGAGCGTACAACTGCTGGCATATGTTGATTATATTGATATTATTGGCCTTACCACACGGGACGTGAGGTCTGCCTTCTCTGGATTAGATAAAGAGGCAAAAAAAGTGGGTATTGTGCATTCGCGCCTTGGCAACCTCGTCACAGTTGACGGATATAAATTCGTGACTGTGAAGGACTTCGTCTATCTGGAAACCAGCATTAACAGCAAGATCAATGTCATCTAAGAAATCAAACGGATGATAACTCTTTCCAGCAAGTGCTACTTTGGACTGAGTAGGCAGTTGAAAAGTAAAGTCACTATTGACAAACGGAAAGCACTCAGTAAATCTGTCCTGATATATGGCTATGCCGACGGCTAGTTTCGAAGGACGCATAATGTTGACCTGAATAAGCTTTACGCAAATATGAAGATAATAAAAAATGAATTCAAGGCGCGATAACCTCCGAAGATGTTTTAGGACGAGCTTCTCTTTCAATTTACGTCGTGCTCTTTTTAATTTTTCCTACAAATTGGTGGGCCGGGACCTACATGTTTTACGCCGACTAGGAACTTTACTGAGAAGCTTTTCATTTCAGAAATACACTGCCCTTTTCATTATTTTTTCTAAATTTTTGATGTTATTTAAATCGATACCGCAGTTTTAAAGCAGAGGAAGGGAAGGACTTCCATTGAGTTGGGAGAGGCAAGTAGAGGAAGAATTGGCTTCAATTTATGCATCTCAAATTTAGATTTAACAAAAATGTGTATTACCGCCCTCAAGTTTATCAAAAAAACACAGTTCGGCAATCACAAGAGTGTCGTATTCATGTAAAATTTTACGATTTGAGTTGTTTCCACAGTTTTCAATATACAATTTGATTAAAGCATAGTACATACGTCGGATAGGAGACCTTGTGAATTGCCTAGGTGTTATGATTAAAATTGCACAAAAAATATAATGTATGATTTACAAAATAGTTAAATTGAGATTATTGTATTAAAAGTTTTAGGATACATTTCCCCAGTGGCTAGTTTTCTAACAACGATTTGATGGTTTTGTTTCCCACTATTCGTCAAAAGCGTAAATCTATAGAGAATCAAAGAGACGTAAATATAGACCTTTTAGTCTCTGCTTTTCGTTCTGATAGCGGCTTTTTATGCTTCTAATTTCTTTGGCTTCTTTGTATCGACTAAGTTCTTCACCATCTAATTTGCATGAATTGATGTACGTGCACACATGTATATTATTAAGTTTACTCATATAATTTTCAGGTAATCAAAACGTTTTTTCCGCCACAAAGGGAGTATACATATATCAAACTGACGCACGCTTCAAACTCAAAGTACTCTCAATAATATCAGCTGGCCGAAAAACTGGGTCGGCGAAATTCTCATGATTGAGACACCTTGTACCGCCGAGGCAAGTGCATGAACAGATTGATACGGTTTCATCATACTCCGTAGTATAATTTGAATTTGATAGTAATTTGCCATGTATGTTGAAATTACTAGACTCAACATCATACGCGAGCGAATGATTGGAGACAGCAGCTGCAGCGGCAGCGGCTTGTTGAGCATCTTGTTCGTCACGTTTGGCGTCTTCGGCTTGCCTAAAATAAAATTTGTGTTAGTATATGTGTATATGTATAAAGTATCGGTCTCATGGAAAACTAACATTTTTCATTATTCCCGTGGAAAACTATTACAGATGGTTATTCGGGTGCAAAACTAGCACAGTCCGTTTTTTGCATCTGGGACTAACACATTTCCACGCCGAGAATGAAATGTGTTAGTATGCCATGGGAATTTGAAAAGTGTTAGTTTGCCTTGGGACTGGCGGCATATAGACATGGTCACATCAAATTCTAAAGACCGTAATTAGAAACACTACAATAACGAAACTAATTACTTAATATTTAAGAATTCATAAGCTTAACACCGGCTTTATAATATTCAATTACTATGTTTGTTTAAGAGAAACTGAAAAGAAAGCTAATTTTACTAGCATATTACGATGGTAGCATTTCGAAAACCGCCACGTAATCATCATCAGGTAATTTCGTAATGTTATCAAAGGTTTCACGGAGATTCGAACCGCGAACATTACGAAATTGCCTGATGATGATTACGTGGCGGTTTTCGAAATGGTACCATCGCAATATGTCAGTAAATGTTTTTTTCTTTTCAGTTTCTCTTAACCAAACATAAAAATAAAAAAAACCAAACATAATAACTGAATATTCAATTATTATAAAGCCGGTGTTAAGCTCACGAATTCTTAAATATTAAGTATAAATTGAACACACCATTAAACAAACATAAAATCTAATTACTTTCATTTTCACTTCCACTAAACAATTTAGGGAGTATACATATGTACATCAAACGCACACACGCTTCAGACCAACCCTGCACAAAGTTAAAACAAAATTTCTTATTGATATAAAAATAAATAAAAAAGGAAATTTGTTTCGTTGTTATCAAAAACGAAACCAAAGCCCGTATCGAAACTTCATGGAGTTATAATAGATATTTAAAAAATAAATAAAAGATATTTTAACGAATTTACTGCAATTCCTCTTATTTCAAATTCTCTGCTAACGTTCGTATCGCTAAACTGTTGAATAAATAACTCCCCTTTTCAATAATGCAAAATGGCCCTTCACAATAACGCATTTCACAATAACACACTCGGGACGATCCCGATCAGACAAATCTCTTGATCTAAACGCTGCCAGCCTTTCCAATGGACCACTTTCATTTTTGTTCGTGGTTCACCGATGGTTTTTAAGCGGTACACTACATCGTTGATCCGTTTTACAACTTTGAGCCTTCCCAATTACACTGCAATTTCGGGGACAAACCTTTTTTCCGTTGTGGGTTGTATAACAGCACCAAATCTCCTTCCGAATTAATTGCTTTATCGTATCTGGCTTTCATCTTGTCACTCATAATCTTTGTTCGTTGCCTTATCAGATCGTGTAATTCCTTCAGCTCTTCTTCCAAATCACCAGTGGATTTCGTGACATTTCTCTCCGCATCGGCATCTATCCCAAACTTCAAATCAGCTGGCAGTCTAAGGTCATTGCCAAAAATTACTTTTGCAGGGGTTTGGCCCGTTGTCTCATGCACTGCTGATTGGTAAGCCATCAAGAATAATGGTATGCGGGTACCCCACTCTTTATGGAACTTGTCCACTACTTTCCTTAAGTGCTCCTCCAATTTTCTATTGAATCGTTCCACCATACCATCGGACTGAGGATGCAATGCAGTTGTCCGTGTTTTTTGAATGCCCAATGACTTACACATTTCCTGGAACACAGCTGATTCGAAATTCCTGCCTTGCTCAGAATGTAACTCCATTGGTACACCATACCTTGCAACCCAATTGTTTATAAACACTTCTGCTATTGTTTCCGTTTCTTGATTTGGGATTGGGTATACCTCTGGCCATTTGCTGAAATAATCCATAACCACCAGTACATATTTGTTTCCGCAGTTGCTAGTAGGAAATGGACCTGCGACATCCATAGCGATCCTTTCAAATGGCGCACCTGAGTTATTTTGCTTCATCTTGCCATGACTTCGGGTTTTTGGGCCCTTTCGCTCTGCTGCAAACCTCGCAGTTCGCAATCCACTCAGTGACCGACTGACGGCAACCAACCCAATAGAATCTCTATTTAATCTTCTCGCGCGTCTTCGTAATTCCAAGATGACCTCCGCTTGGACCATTATGCAGCTCGCTGAGCACGTCAGGAATCCTCTTTCTGGGAACAACTATCAGTTTCTTTTTTCTTTGACCATCCTCACTCTCCCATACTCGATGCAAGCAACCGGATATCAATTCTTAACTGTTCCACCGTGCCCAATATGACTTCGCAATGGGACTCTCTGCTGACATCTCCTCTCTGCTTGGTCTTTCGTTTCGTTCAAGTCCTTTCATAACATGTGACAGATCTGTATCTTCTAACTAACACTTTCTTAGTTGTTCCTTGTCCCATTCATCCGTACACGTTATAGTCATTAGCCGGACATCTATAATGTCTTCTTTAGCCTCGGCCTTTGAACAGAGCTTGCATTCCAAACTACATGATCTTCGTCACATTGCATCGGCATTTCCATGGGTACTACCTTTTCGATGTTCAATGCAAAAGTCATAGCTTTGTAGTCGCTCGATCCACCGTGCCAATTGTCCTTCCGGATTACGGAACTGCAGAAGCCATTTTATCGCTGCGTGATCTGTCCTGACATGGAATCGCTGGCCGTAGAGGTATTTGTGAAAATGTTTAATGCACTCTACCAATGCCAACAGCTCTCTCCGCGTAACGAGGTAGTTCCTCTCTGGTTTTCCAATCGAACGGCTGTAATATGGAACTACCTTCTCCTGTCCATCGACCAGTTGTGATAAAACGCCTCCTATAGCATATCCACTCGAATCTGTATCTAGAATAAATGTTGCTCCCGGAATCATTGGGGCAGTGCACAACCGCTCCTTCAATGTTTGGAAAGCCACTTCTTGCTCCTTCTTCCATTCAAAAGCTTTATTTTTTCTTGTAAGCTCATTGAGGCTATGGGCTACGCTGGAAAATTTTGGTACAAATCGGCGGTAATATGTGCACAGCCCAAGGAAACTTCTCAATTCATGTAGGTTCTGTGGTCTTGGCCAATCCTTTACAGCCTCTATCTTTTCGTACGCAGTGCAGATGCCCTCTGTCGTTACCTTGTGACCCAAATAATTTACTTCCTTTTTAAACAGCGCACACTTTTTGGGACTTAACTTCAGACCAGCGCCAGCTATTCTCTGGAAAACTTCCTCGAAGTTCTTAAGATATTCATCAAAGTTCTTGCCCAATACGATGATATCGTCCAGGAATACCAAGCATGTTTTCCAATGTGGACCTTTTAGTACCTGGTCCATGAGTCTCTCAAAAGTAGAAAGTGGCACATCAATGTTCTTATATCGCATCGTCTTGCTTTGCATATCGACCTTGATGCCTTGGTCGATTAAGAAGTCCACTCCAATTATGATTTCATCAACAATCTCTGCCACTATAAAATTGTGTAGTACCGTGACGTTCCCAACTGCTACTTCACATGCTACTTCTCTAATTACCTGGGTGTCCTCTCCCGTGGCTGTACGTAATCTTGCTCCAAGCAATGGTCTTATCTTCTTGTTGACTAAATCTGATCGAATGATGGAATGGGGTGCATCCGTATCTACAGTCAATAAACGTTCATTTCCATCCACCTGTCCTCTGACAGTAAGATTGCTTGACCTTCTTCCAATTTGCGAGATAGGGATTATGGGGCATTCAACTGAGGGAGCCAGCTGTCGCCCCTTGCGGATGACTCGCTTTAGTTTAACGATTGAGTGAATTTGGAGATTTGCTCATCTCCTTCAGCTCTGCGTTTACGGCCACCCACATTGCTGGAACTGTTAGGATTGGTACTGCAATAGCGTACAATGTGACCTGGCTTTCCACATTTAAAGCATTTGACGGCACCATCGCTTTTCTGCTGCGTTCCTTTTAATGCTTCCAAAATTGTGTCTACCCAGTGTGGCCTTTCCACTTCCACGCGATGAGCTTTGTATGCGGTATTACTCAAAAGTCACGCTGTTTCCTGAGTCAGTGCGTGGGATACCGTTTCTGCGAATGTGGGTTTTGGGTTTGCATATGTCGCTCGCTTCGTTTCTACGTCCCGTATGCCATTTATAAAACTCTCGATTTTTACCCTCAATGCGTCATAACTGTTCCGCTCGTACTCTGGAATAGTCTGTAAGATTTCGGCAGCTGGTCCTTTCAATGCTACGAAGAGTGCAGCAACTTTATCTTCAGCATTCCAGTTGTTCACTGTTGCGGTCTTCTCAAATTGTAGCTTAAAGACCTGGAAAGGAACAAAACCGTAAAAGGATGGTGTTTTTACCTTTGGATTACTCGTTGAAACTGCTGGGCGATTTAGTTGCAACTGCGCGATACGTCCTCTCAAAGCATTCACCTCGGCCTCGATTTTTTCTTCAAACTGTAAAATTTTTGTATCTTGCGTCTCCAACTTTAAGGAAATACGTCCTTCTTGCTCTTCCAGTTGAGCAGAGATCTGCGATGATATCTGTGCTGAAATTTGCGCCGACATTTCGGATATACGCGTTTCTTGTGCTACAATCTTCGATGTTATTTCAGATGACATTTCTGCAATACGTGTCTCCTGTGATTCCATCTTGGATGTTATACGGTTCTCCTGGGATTCCAGTTGTGATGCCATACATGTCTTCTGTTCTTCCAGTTGAGATGACATTTGCGACGACATTGATGTTACTGTCGATGTTTGTGCAGATATTGCAGCCAATATCATGTTCAAGTCTGTGCTCGTAACTGTCTGCGATGTTTCCTTTTTTTCTTCAATTGTTGTTATCTCCTCGCCGTCAAGAGGAAAGACATACTCTTCCACGTTAATTCCTTCTGCTTCCATTGCCTCTCGTAGTCGTGCCTGAAGTTCGAGTTTAATGCCGCTTGTATTCAATCCACGGCTCTCCGACTCCTTCTTCAGTTGCTTGATCTTCAATTCAGTGAACTTTGTCATGTCCAAGTTGTATTCAAAATCTTCGGAATTTATTCAACAATCCAACTTCTGACACCAATTGTAACGAATTTACTGCAATTCCACTTATTTCAAATTATCTGCTAACGTTTGTATCGCTAAACTGTTGAATAAATAACTCCTCTTTTCAATAATGCAAAATGGCCTTTAATAAAGTACTTCACAATAACGTATTTCACAATAACACTACTATTGCTCGCCAGGTGGCTTCTTAAATCAAACTGATTGTCGCGCCTCTACTGTTGCTGCCTTTTATAGTGTTTGGTTTCCTCGTTGAAATTTCGAGGCGGTTCTGTTCTAGAATGTACTAGTTGGTTATCTGCTATAAGTTTCTCAGCTATAACTACAGATGCACAATATTTATAGCTTCTCTCACAGCTCATGCGCGTGTGTTTGTGCGTTGCTTCTTCGCTGCGTGTACGTACATATGTGTAGACATAATTATTGAATTATTGATGTGAATACACGTGACTGCTTAGCATCGGCTTAGAGATGACAGTACCCCTTAGTGTTGCTAATATTCGTTACAATATGTAGAATTTTCAAATTTGCATTTTTCTGGTTTTTTTATATTTTTCATAAATTATTGAAAATAAATAATTTTTGAAATGGTTTGAAAATGCTCAACAATTTTTCAGTACAACAAAATTGGTTGCATTCATGATGAAATGGCATGGAATGGCTTAAAAAAATATTCGACGGGTGCATAACTCTGAATCATGTACCGCACTCTTGGAGATCTGCTCGTGTAGCAGTAGTTTCCTACCAAAGGCGGGGAAGATCGGTCTGACGTATCCTAAAGACTACAGGCCCAGTAGCTTAACATAATTTCTGCTCAAAACCTTTGAGAGGCTGATAGATGCGTACATAAGGTCCAACGTAGATGAAAAATTGCTCTCCACAACACAACATGCATACAAGGTAGACACTGTACTGCATAGGGTGGTGATAAATATAGATAAAGCCTTGGAATATAAGGAGTATTCTCTAACAGTCTTCTTAGACATTGTCGGAGCTTTCAACAATGTTTATAAAAGGGCGATCATGGATGGTCTTAATTACATTAAAGTACATCCAGCCATAACCAGATAGATCGGCTTCATGTTAAATTGCAGGAAGATTACCTCGCAATAAGGATTGTATGAGGTCACGAAATCAGTGGACAGGGGAACGCCGCAGGGTGGGGTGCTATCACCTCTGCTTTGCACTTTAGGAGAAGTTGTTTTGCCTTACTCTGATAGGCTTCCTCTAGCCCCTGCGTGTCATTTGAAAGATCAGTATTACTAGATGAAACGCGTTCCTGGAGCTGTTCACAGTTAATAACTACTTCAGCCTCTTGGCATCTTCCCAAAATAGCTCCTTTGGTCAGTTTGAGAGATGACTTGAACTCATTGAGTACTCTTACCGGAATACGTCCATTTTGTTTTGCCAGGGTTTTTCCTACAAGCATGTTCAGTGCTGATTTGTTTGCTGCTTCGACAACTCACAATTTGTTTGTCCCACAATCTCCACCAACCTTTGCCCAAATGACTGCGACTGGATTTTGGTGGTATTTGCTGACTCTCTTCCACCAGCACTCGTTTACTGCTGTAGCCTCTCTCGTAGCCGAAATTAAGTGGCACATCCATGTTCTTATATCTCATCGTCTTGCTTTGCATATCGATCTTGATGCCTTGGTCGATTGAGAAGTCCACTCCAATTATGATTTCATCAACAATCTCTGTCACTATAAAATTGTGTAGTACCGTGACGTTCCCAATTGCTACTTCACATGCTACTTCTCCAATTACCTGGGTGTCCTCTCCCGTCGCTGTACGTAATCTTGCTCCAAGCAATGGTCTTATCTTCTTGTTGACTAAATCTGATCGAATGATGGAATGGGATGCACCCGTATCTACAGTCAATAAACGTTCCTTTCCATCCACCTGCCCTCCGAAAGTAAGATTGCTTGACCTTCTTCCAATTTGCGAGATAGAGATTATGGGGCATTCAATTGAGGGAGCCAGCTGTCGCCCCTTGCGGCTGACTCGCTTTAGTTTAACGATTGAGTGGATTTGGAGACTTGCTCATCTCCTTCAGCTCTGCGTTTACGGCCACCCACATTGCTGGAACTGTTAGGATTGGTACTGCAATAACGTGCAATGTGCCCTGGCTTTCCACATTTAAAGCATTTGACGGTACCATCGCTTTTCTGCTGCGTTCTTTTTAATGCTTCCAAAATTGTGTCTACCCAGTCTGGCCTTTCCACTTCCACGCGATGAGCTTTGTATGCCTCACCCTGCGGTATGCTTACTCAAAAGTGACGCTGGTTCCTGAGTCAGTGCGTGGGATACCGTTTCTGCGAATGTGGGTTTTGGGTTTGAATATGTCGCTCGCTTCGTTTCGACGTCCCGTATGTTATTTATAAAACTCTGGATTTTTACCCTCTCGGTGTATTCCACGGGTGCGTCCGCATTTGCCAAATGAGCCAACCTTTCAACATCCGAAGCAAACTCTTGCAAAGGCTCATTAGCTTTTTGGAAACGGTTTTGCAATTCTTTTTGATATATATGTATCTTGTGTTCGCTTCCGTATCGCCGTTCTACAGCAGCCATCAATGTGTCATAACTGTTCCGTTCGTACTCTGGAATAGTCTGTAAGATTTCGGCAGCTGGTCCTTTCAATGCTACGAAGAGTGCAGCAACTTTATTTTCAGCATTCCAGTTGTTCACTGTTGCGGTCATCTCAAATTGTAGCTTAAAGACCTGGAAAGCAACAGAACCGTCAAAGGATGGTGTTTTTACCTTTGGATTACTCGTTGAAACTGGTGGGCGATTTAGTTGCAACTGCTCGATACGTCCTCTCAAAGCATTCACCTCGGCCTCGATTTTTTCTTCAAACTGTAAAATTTTGTATCTTACGCCTCCAACTTTGAGGAAATACATCCTTCTTGCTCTTCCAGTTGAGCAGAGATCTGCGATGATATCTGTGCTGAAATTTGCGCCGACATTTCGGATATACGCGTTTCTTGTGCTTCAATCTTCGATGTTATTTCAGATGACATTTCTGCAATACGTGTCTCATGTGATTCCATCTTGGATGCCATATATGTCTTCTGTTCTTCCATCTTGGATGTTATACGGTTCTTCTGGGATTCCAGTTGGGATACCATATACGTCTTCTGTTCTTCCAGTTGTGATGCCATACATGTTTCTGTTCTTCCAGTTGAGATGACATTTGCGACGACATTGATGTTACTGTCGATGTTTGTGCAGATATTGCAGCCAATATCATGTTCAAATCTGTGCTCGTAACTGTCTGCGATGTTTCATTTTTTCTCTTGTCTCCTCGCCATCAAGAGGAAAGACATTCGTACCAAGGATAATTTTCTCATGGAACCTTCCTTAACCCAAAAATAATGAGGAAAAGAGTCTTCAAAATTTTCACTTTGTTCTTTTGTTGTTATTATGTCTTGGGTTTAAATAATATTTTATAAATTGCAGAAAAAAACTTATTTTTTCGAGTTTTCAGGACTGACTTTTAATTAAGCCTCAAAGTTATGCAAAGAGGATAAATATAATAAGAGCCACCAGTCTGCTACGAGTGGCGAGTAACTCGCTGGAAATCAAAAAATGTATGCCGAATGTTTTCTAAGAGGGACATTTTTGAATTGTCTCGCATTTATCCATGCGGTGAAGTCACCTTGTGCAGCTGTACATTTTGGAAAGAGAGTTAATAATTAATTAAGTACAGTCGGAAAAATAAACGCAAATACCCTACGAAAATGCATAGAAGACATTTTATGCACATCTTGCCCAAAAAAAAAACCAGCGACTACCTCTTAGAAAACATAGAGCAAATGGCTGCGAATAACAAGTGACGTCTCTTATCATAATTTATCCTCTTTGGTTATGTGTCATGCAGAGATCAACCAGTTGAAAAAAAATTCTTCGATTTTCTTTGGTTTTTTGGACTGAATTTTTAGATCGTGTATTTCCCTAGTCTCTTCCTTCAAGGCACCAGAGGATTTTCTGGCATTTCTTCCAAACTTTAAGTCAACTGACAGTCGAAGTTTATTGCCAACAGTTCCCTGGGCGGGAGTTTAGCCAATATTCTCATACACTGCCGATCTGTGGGCCATCAAGAATAAGGATATGTGTGTGTCCCACCCCTTATGGAGCTTGCCAACTACGTTTCGTAAGTGCTCTTCTAAGGTTCTATTGAATCGTTCCACCATGCAATACAGTTATTCGAATACCCAATGTCTTACACATTTCCTGGAACAAAGCTGATTCAAAATCCTTGGTCAGAATGTAACTCTATTGGTATACCTCTGGTCATCCACCATCAGATATTTGTTTCCGCGGTTGCTAGTAGGAAAAGGACCAGGGACATCCATGGCGATCCTTTCAAATGGTGCCACTGGGTTATATTCCTTTATCTGGTCATGCCTTCATTGCAGTTGGCAATTCACTCTGTGACCGACTGTCGGCTACCACTCCAATTGAACCTCTGCTTTATTTTTTCCAACGTCTTCGTGATTTATAGATGACCCCACTTGGACCCTTATGTAACTCACTGAGAACGTCAGGGATCTTTTTTCTTGGACAACTATCAGTTTCCTTTTACATTGACTATCCTCACTGTCGCATAGGCAATGCATGCACGGATATTAAGTGTAAACTGTTCCATTCTGCCCTATATGACTCAAGAACAGGACTACCTGCTGACATCTCCTCTAAAGTTGGTCATTCGTTTCGTTGGAGCCCATGCATCACATACCCTAGATCTGCACCTTCTTACATACACTTCCATAGTTTCTTCATGTCCCATTTATCAATCCAAATCATTGCCGTCAGCCGCACATCTATTATGTCTTCTTTGGCCTCAGCTTTGGAACAGTGCTTGCATTCTAAATTACATGATCTCCGCGACATTGCATCAGCATTTCCAATGGGTACCACCTTTGCGATGTTCAATAGAGAAGTCATAGTTTTCAATGCTGCATGGTCTGTCCTCACTTGTACTTTACCATGCCAACGGCTCTCTCCGTGTGACGCAGTAGTTCCTCTCTAGCTTTCCAATTAATTGGCTGTAGTTAGCAACTACTTTCTCCTGTCCATCAACCAGTTGCGACAAAACGCATCCTAAAGCATATCCACTCGCATCCGTATCCAGAATAAACGTCGCTCCTGGAATCGGATATGTCAACATTGGGACAGTGCAAAAACGCTTCTTCAATATTTGGAAAGCCACTTCTTGCTTCTTCTTCCATTTAAAAGCTTTATTTTTTCTCGTATGCTCATGGAAGCTGTTGGCTATGTGGGCGAAATCGGCGGTAGTATGTGCACAGCCAAAGAAACTTCTTAGTACATGCTGGATCTGTGGTATTGGCCAATTATTTACAGCTTCGATCTTTTCATTCGTAGTGCAGATGCCCTCCGGCGTTACTTTATGACCCAAATAAATAAATAAATAAATAACTTTCTTCCTTTTTAAACAGTGAACACTTTTTGGGACCTAGTTTCTGATCCGCACCAGTCCCCCACGTTTTTTCTCTGAAATAGTCTTCAAAGGTTCACCAAACATCTCAAACGTAGCTGGTCTATTACATAGTCCAAAAGGCATCACTGTAAATTGCCTTAGCCCTTCTCCGATACTGAAGGCGATTTTCTCCGTGTCTTCTTCCTTCACCTCCACTAGCCTATTTTGAAATCCAGCGTGGAAAGCCATTTTGTACCAGATAGTGTCAAGAGTGTCGGCAATTCTTATCAATGGGTAGCTATCCTTTTTCGTGACGTTATTTAACTTCCATGAACTAGCTGATGGTTCGATAACGCCACTGTCGCTCATTTCTTGTATGATATGACTCACAACTTCCCGCTTGGCCAGGGGAACACTAAGAAGAGCTTGACGGATTGGTATCGCATCACCAGTGTCAATTTGATGTTTGTGATGAGAAGTGGTTTTGCTTTACTCTGATAGTCTTCCTCTGGCCCTTCCATCCATTCAGTGATGCCATCTGAAAGACCAATCTTGCTTGTTGAAATGTTTTCTTGGAGTTGTTCTTAATTAATACCTACTTCACCTCCTTGACATCTTCCCAATATAATTCCTTTGGTAAGCTTGGGTTATGACTTGAATTTATTGAGTACTCTTACCGGATTACGTCCATATTTTTTAGTCATAGCCAGAGCTTTTCCTACAATTATATTTAGTGTTGATTGTTTTGCTACCTTGACAACCCACAATTTGTTTGTCCCATAATCTCTATCAACCTTTGCCTAGATTACTGCCTCCGTCTTGCTTCGATGCCTTGGTCTATTAAGAAGTCCACCCCAATTGTCATTTCATCAATAATCTCCGACAATATAAAATTGTGTAGTAGCGTGACATTACAAATAGTGAACTCACAGACAGAGATTATGGGGCATTCAATTCAAGCCAGCTGTCGCCCCTTGCGGTTGATTGGCTTTACTTTAACGATTGAGTGGATGGGATACCGTTTCAGCAAATGTTGGCTGTCGATTTGCGTATGTAGCTCGCTTAGGTTCGACATCCCGTATGGAATTTACAAAGATCTCAATTTTTACCCTTTCGGTGTATTCCACTCCTGCAAAGTCTCATTCGTTTTTTGGTAGCGGTTTCGCAACTCTATTTGGTATATCTACTTTCTGTGTTCGATTCCGTAACGTAGTTCGACAGCGGCCATTAATGCTTCATAATTGTTTCGTTATCCCTCTTGAATGGTCAATAAGATTTCAGCTGCAGGTCTCTTTAACGCCACAAGCAATTCAGCAATTTTATCATCAGCATTTCAGATGCTCGCTGCTGACGAGTTTTCAAAGTGGATCTTAAATACCTGGAAAAGAACAGAACCATCAAACGTTGGGGGGTGTACCTTCATAGTAGACGTTAAAGTGATCTTTCAAAGCATTCCATCTCGGCCTCAAATTTATCTTGTCGTTCACTTAAAGCTTTCATCTGTGATGAGACCTTTGTTTTCCTCCAGCTTTGATGATATGCGTTCTTCTTGTGCTTTGAGTTGTAATGTTATGCGGGTCTCTTGTTCTTCCAATTGTTCTGAAATCCTGACGGCATGTGTGCTTTCTGTTTATTCAATTGGGCTTCTAGTTGAGATGTCATTTGTGAGGACATTACTGAAATACGCGAGTAGACTTTGAGGACGTATGTGCCGATATTGCAGCTAATATCATGTTCAAGTCTGTGTTCGCCACTGCCTGCAGTGTTTCGTTTTTCTGCTCTATTTTTGTTGTTGTCTCATGGCCATCAAGATGAAAGCATATTCCTTCTGACTCCATGATCTCTAGTTGTCGTGAATGTAGTTCGGACTTTGGTATCCAATCCGGTTTCCAACTTCTTTTGCGGTTGCTGGATCTTCAATTTACTCAACTTGGCCATGTCTTTGTTATCCTCTTAAAGTCTAAAATCTATTTAATTATTCCAATTGAAACGAATTTTTAGGATTCTCGACTATTCCGCAACTTTTGTTATCGGATATTCAGTCAAGCAAATGTTCTTGTACCACACCGAAGAGCGTGGGCTCAAGTCCCGGACAGAGCAACATCAAAATTTAGAAACACGTTTCTACAATTAGAGAAACCTTTCCAAGCGGGGTGACCCCTAGGCAGTGATTTGGCAAACACCCCGAGTGTGTATTTCTGCCATGAAAAGCTTCACAGTGAAAACTCATCTGCCTAGCAGATACCGTTCAGAGTCGGCGTAAAACATATACATAGGTCCCGTTGGAAGTGAAGGTGGGCCTTAATAAATGAAAAAATCGCATGAAACTCCCACAGGGTTTAACTTATTTATTTCTTTCCTTGGACGTTGTGGAAGCGCACTGGCCTTAAGTGGCCCAATAAAACCAGGCTACTCCTGTTCAGCTACAGAAGTGATGCCATCAGCTGAGTGCAATAAATAACAATGAATAGAAAAGAAAACTACATTTATTCTTAAGAGAGGTGAGACCAGTATTTTTTTTTTTCATTGATAAAAGTGAATTCGAGCTATCAAACGTGTTTGAGTGAGAGTTGTAACGATGCATTGCACGCCTCACAAATGGCTTTGAATGGATCGTCCGGCGCAGATTCCAAAAAGCCGCTGTATACTACCTATCCTGACAACTTCTTTGGAAACCCTTTTTTTTGCAATCGTTACAATCAACAAATTAGCAAATTTTTTAGGGTACTAAATATATTGTGGCGAGTAGTACCCGTTCCGATACGTCACAATGACGCCAGGAATAATTGCTAGACAAGAGCAGCAAGGCGAGCTGATAAATAAAAAATAGCCACACACACATATGCATAGTAGAAAACAGAGAATATGAGATGCAGAGATGTACACAGCGATAAAGAGCGCATATTACTCAGCCATATACACACATACATATATGTTCATGTTGAACAGTAGAAGTGTTATTGTGAAGTACTTTAATAAAGGCCATTTTGCATTATTGAATAGTGGAGTTATTTATTCAACAGTTTAGTGATTCGAAAGTTAGTAGAAGGTTGCAAATAAGAGGAATTGCAGTAAATTCGTTACAATTGGTGTCAGAAGAGGAATTGTTGAATAATTTCCGAAGATTTTGAATACAACTTGGACATGGCAAAGTTAAGTCAATTAAGGATCCAGCAACTGAAAAAGGAGTTAGAGAACTGTGGATTGAATACAACCGGCAATAAGATCGAACTTCAGGCACGGCTACTAGCCGTTATGGAGTCGGAAGGAATTAATGTGGACGATGAGGTCTTTCATCCTGATGGGGACGAGACAACAACAAAAATTGAAGAGAAGAACGGGAGTCCGAGTCCAGCCGCCAGCGGCGAGACTAATGCGATATTAGCTTTGTTATCACAGATATCGACGAAAATGGAAACCCAGGAAACACGCATAACAAAAATGTCATCACAAATATCCACAAATATGTCAGCACAGCTCGAAGAACAGAAGACATATATGGCATCCCAACTGGAAGAGCAAAAGACATATATGGCATCGCAACTGGAATCACAGGAGACACGTATAACATCCAAGATGGAAGTACAGGAGGCACGCATTTCATAAATGTCGCAAGTCATCTCAACTGGAAGAACAGAAGACATATATGACATCTCAGTTGGCTGAGCAGTTGAAAGCACAAGAGGCCCGCATATCCTCGCAGCTGGAGGCACAGGAAGCAAAGCTATCATCAAAACTTGAATCGCATGATGCAAAAATCGCACAATTTCAGAAAGAAGTCGATGATTTAAAAGGTCGTATGGAGCAATTACATCTAAATCGCCCGGCTGTTCCAGCGAGCAATCCGAAAGTAAAAACTCCATCTTTTGACGCTTCTGTTCCTTTCCAGGCCTTTAAGCTACAGTTTGAAAAGACCGCAGCGATGAACAACTGGAATGCTGAAGATAAAGTTGCAGCCCTATTCGTAGCACTGAAGGGGCCAGCAGCCGAAATCCTACAGACGATTCCCGAAGGAGAGCGGAACAACTATGAAGCATTGATGGCTGCTGTAGAACGACATACGGAAGCGAACACAGGAAGCAGATATACCAAATGGAGTTACTGAACCGCTTTCAGAGGGCTGGGGAAAGAGTGCAAGAGTTTGCGTCGGATGTTGAAAGGCTGGCACATTTAGCGATTGCGGGCGAACCCGTGGAATACACCGAAAAGGTAAAAGTTCAGAGCTTTATCAATGGAATACGGGATGTCGAAAAAAAGCGAGCGACATACGCAAACCCAAAACCTTCGATTGCAGAAACGGTATCACATGCTCTGATTCAGGAAACATCGTCGCTTCTGTGTAAGCCAGTTTTCAAAGCACGCCATGTGGAAGTAGAAAGGCCAGAGTGGGTAGAAGCAATTTTGGAAGCTTTAAAAGAAACGCAACAGAAGAATAACGGTGCAATCAAATGCTTTAAGAGTGGAAAGCCAGGGCACATTGCACGTCATTGCAGCACCGGTCCTGGTAGTTCCAACTTGGCTGGTCGTAAACGTATAGCTGGAGGAGATAAGCAAGAGCGAGTCAGATGTAAAGATCGAAAACTTGCCTCAGCTATTGAATGTCCCGTGATATCTATTTCACAAATTGGAAGAAACTCGAGCAGTCTTACCGTCAAAGGAAATGTAAATAGCAAGGAGCGTGTACTGACTGTAGATACGGGCGCATCTCATTCCTGAATCCGATCTGATTTGGTCAACAGAAGAGTAAAGCCATTACCTGGAGCAAGGTTGCGTACGGTCACTGGCGAGTATAACCAAGTCCAGGGAGAAGTGATATGTGAAGTCTTAATTGGTAAGGTCACGGTTCTACACAAATTCGTTGTGGCGGAGATTGTTGATGAAGTCATATTGGGAGTGGACTTCTTAGTTGACCATGACATCAGGATCGGCATGCAAAGAAGAAATATGCGCTATAAGAACCAGGATATATCACTTAACTTTAGTTTGGAGAAAGGGTTCAGCAGTAATCGAGTACTGGTGGAGAAGACTCGACAAAGACCACGAAAGTCAAAGGTAAAAGTTGATGGATCGAATGGGCCAAATAAAGCGAAATCAAAAGTACCTGCGAGAGAAACACTGGCATTGACAAAACCAAAGGGACGCACAAAAACGAAGGAAAGAATTTCCCAGAAGGATTGCGAGGGAAGTTTCAAGCCAGGGCGCACTACGGTTGTGAAACGTCGGAACGATACTAATTATGCGAAGATAATCCGTTAAGCGCAAACTCTGCGAAGTAGTTCATTGGCCAAACAACAGTGTGAGGGAACGGTCCAGGGTAATGAGTAGTAAGATGAAACACAGGTACGACAAGAACTATAATTCGGAAGGTTTCTTGGAGGGAGATTTGGTACTGCTATACAACCCTCACCGGCGGAAAGGTGTTCCATCCAAATTTTGGTGCAGTTGGGAAGGCCCGTGCAGAGTTGTGAAGAGGATCAGTGATGTCATCTACCGCATACAAACAATTGGGAAACCACGAAATAGAAGGGTGGTTCATTTGGAGAGGCTAGCAGCGGTTAGATCGAAAGATTTGTCTGATCGGGACGATCAGACTTAGGTGGAGGGCAGTGTGACGAATATTAGTGACACTAAGTGTTACTTTTTTATTTTTATTTTTTTTAAGTGTTACTCACATCACTAGTCTGATGCTAAGTAAATGAAGCCACAACACCAATAAAGCAGGCAGTCACTTGTATCTACATAAACGAATCAATCATTATGTCTACACATATGTACGTACACGCAGCGGAGAGAGACGCACAAACACATGCATATATCTTATCTGAGATACTCCCAAAAGTAGGCAATCGTCTGTGGAAGTATCACTCACATATACACGTGCACGGACTATGCGAGAAGCTATAAAAATCGTGCATCTGTAGTTATAGCTGAGAAATTTATAGCTGGTAAACAAATAGCAAATTCTAGCAATAGAAACGCCTAGAAATATGTCAACGAGGAAACCTAAGAGTATAAAAGCAGCAGCTGAGGCACGACGAATCAGTTTGATTTAAGCACGCTATCTGTTGAGCAGTAGAAGTGTTATTGTGAAGTACTTTAATAAAGGCCATTTTGCATTATTGAATATTGGAGTTATTTATTCAACAGTTTAATGATTCGAACGTTAGTAGAAGGTTGCAATAAGAGGAATTGCAGTAAACTCGTTACAATACATACATCCTAAGCCATCGCCATTAAAAATAGTCAGCTAAGTACATGCAAATAGTCGATTATTCAAACAACACTGGGTGTTATGCTTAAAATCAGTCGAGTTACGGACTGGGTTGGACTAGATTTAAGCCGACCACTTCGGTCAATTAAATCACGTTTTGATGCTTAGCTTATAGCGTTTTCATTTCTGCAAATAATGTCGCCCTGTTGGTTTTTCTCAGCTCTCTCGTGAGTTTGAGTGCTTCTTTCACAAAACATCTTCCACCGAGTAAGAAAAGGGGTCTCATTACCTACAAATAGATCTATTTCGCATAGCGCTAGGTGGCTTAGTTCAAAAGTTAGTATAAAAGACTGCAGCATGAGGGTAACATTTTTTTTTCAGAAAAGAAAACACCATTAGTTTAAGCGGTTAAAGTGGCAGGGCAACTGTAACTGGAGTTTAAACTAACACTTAAAAACCGAGTCGTATGTGAATATTATGAAAAGAACCTTCATTTCAATACGCATACGCTGCTGTTATAAGTAGTTGACATTGCTGCCTGCATAAACAGACTGCGTTTGGGTATACTTGGCAAGTTCACACCTTACACATGTACATACATAAATATGAATATGGGTTTTGAGTTTTTTCATTACATTGTCATAAAGCGTAGCACCAGGAGATTAATACTAGCGGCGACAACTGCAAGGCCAAATAATATAAACACCAAACTTAGCGCCACATAGCCGGGTTTATTGATCAGCGCCTGATCGTTTTGCAACGCCACATAGTCACCGAATCCGATGGTTGTGAGCGTCACAAAACAGTAATAGAAACTGTCGAAATAACTCCAGCCCTCGTAGCGTGAAAAGACGGCCGCACCTGTTGTAATAATTATGGATGAAAGCATGCCTGTAGCCAGCATTAGATTCATTTCCGTTGCTTCAGTTTGCGTGCAGTGCATATAACGCTTCGCCCGACGTATTATTACCGAAGCGAATTTGTTTAAGCGTTCTCCAATCGACTGGAACATGACTAGGCCCAGAGGAATACCCACCTGCAAAGATTTATATAACTTAAATATGTTCGCTTTTGTAAATTTGAAATATATAGATATGAATGTATGTATACACATTTATATACCCCACCTGCCAGGATTTATATAAATTAAATATGTTCGCTTTTGTAAGTTTGAAATATGTACATCTGAATGTATGTATACAAATTTATATAGTATATATAGTTGCTCCGAACTTGACCCCATTGCAAACATACGTCATAGTTTCTTTTCCACAATTCGGTCTTAAAACATTGGCAGGCTGGTCAGCTTCTACAGCGCCCTACTATGTAGCTCAGTGGTTTGCACGCGGCGATTGCGCGGTATTCGAACAAAGCCTTGTCGGTAAATACCAATCGAAACTTGGGGATCTGAAGAAAGGGCAGCTGAAACAATCCCATTAGAGGAAGGGACATCCCATGTGCATGCCCCCAAGCGGGTTAGGGGGTTAGAATATACCCGCGGTAGGTATGAGTCGTAAGAGGTGACTAAATTACCAGATTCAAGGGGTTGTGTAGCGCTACCTTTTCAGATTGCCAGCACAATATATAGCTTCTCCAAACTCAATTGTCAACCTCACCTATCCGTGGTGAATCCTGTTTCATTAAGAGCCGAGGCTCTGGCGACCCCGAACTCCTCATGGATCTATGGGGTGGGAGGGCGGAATGGCCTAGAAGGTCGCATGTGGTCATAAAAAATCGTTCCCGAGATGGTCGGGCTTGGTACCGGGACGTACTGGGTCTGCATTAGGCAAAGGACCATCAACTCGATAACACTCCCCAAAACCTTCGGGGAGTGTCCTTATCGCTACAACAACAACATTATAGCCACTTAAACTTTTGCAGTGGTCCTCATCAGTAAATGGTTATCTTTTTATCAGAACCTTTTAGTTGATTTTCATTGGAGTCTGGTTTTATGTAGCCGGTCCCAAGCCCAGCGCACAACCCGTTCAGCGGGGACAGATGACCACTTGTAGCCGTATCTTATGGTGGTCAGACGGTGCCTTAAACCGATTATGTCCAAGCGACCTAGCCAGATTGTCGCCTTCTTACAATAGCTTACCACACGGATGTTCAATGCCTACCCAGAGAAAACTTGCCCGCAAGCGACCGGCCGTAATGAGCTGCTTGAACCGCATGCAAAGCAATCGTTCTGTCAATCCCCTGGTGAATGGCACCTGACTCCATCCTCTACGGAAGTTATACTTGCACACTAAGACATGTGCCCAAAACCTTTTCAAATTGAACGATTTAAGGCTATTCCAACAAACATTTAAATAAGAGAACTATTAGAAAACGAATCGAATTCTAATGTATTTCTCTAAGGTAGAAGGCGATTTGCGAAACTGTTGAGAATTATAGCATTATCGACAAAAAGTTCTCGATATCGGGAAAAGGGTTAGAATTCGAATGGAAATTGGGAAATTCAGCCTACACAATTAAACTTCTCCAAATGCGCTGAGGCTGATTGACTTTGCCGGTGCTCGAAACATGTACATCAAGTACATGGCTGTCCTCCGCCCGAAATACACGCAATCAGATCGATCACGTTGTGATAGACTGATGGCATGCCTCCAGTGATTAAGATTGCCGCGATGCAACCGAAAGAAAATACACTGCCTACAGGGCTACGTTAAAAGCAATAACAAGAGTGTGTGCACGCTACCACCATCGTTAAAAAGGGAAGCAAACCCCTTTTCAGGAAGAAAAAAGCAGAAAGGTAGAAGTGCGAGGATCAACTGCTCTCCACTAGGAATAAAAAGCCCGTAAATTTTACGGCGACAGACGGAAGGTTTCAAGTCTGGGCAAACTCCTGTTATAACGAAAACGGCGACCTTGTAACCGATGCCCAGAGTATTTAGATTATGGAAGGAACACTATCTGCTCTCCTAAATGGGGACAGCGATGTACCGCACAGGGATGATGAACCCGATACCGGAATCGATGATGATATAATTAATGTCCCCCCACCCGATTATGACGAAGTCAGAATAGCAATAACCAGATTAAAAAACAATAAGGCCAGGGCGTTGATGGATTGCCTACGGAGAAATTCAAGTACGGCGGCGAGGAGTTTTAAGGCGCATGCATCAACTTCTTTGCAAAATATGGCCGGAGTAGTGCGTTCCCGACAATTGGAATCGAAGTGTTCTTTTCCCAGTCCACAAGAAAGGGGATCCTGGAAACTGCGCCAACTATCGCGGAATCAGCCTTCTTAATATCGCATATAAAGTCCTGCCAAGTATATTATGCGAAATATTGAAGACCGCCGTGAGTCGGCTGATTGGACCTTATCAGTGCGGCTTCAGACCTGGTAAATCAACCGTCGACCTTATTTTCACAATGCGCCATATCTTGTAAAACCCCGCGAAAAAGAACCGCCTTCGACAGCACGAAAAGCAGCTGCTATATGCCGCTATGTCTGAATTTGGTTTCGCTGCAAAACTTATACGGCTGTACAAAATGACGTTGAACAACACCTCAACAGCTCAGTCAGAATTGGGAAGGACCTCTCCGAGCCTTTCGAAACTAAACGAGGTTTCAGACATGGTGATCTCCTATAGTACAATTTCTTTAATTTGATGCTGGAGAAAATTACACTAGCTGCAGAGCTTAACCGCTCTGGAACAATATGCTTTAAAAACGTGCAATTACAGTCGTATGCTGATGACATTGATATCATCGGCCTGAACACGGCCCGCCGTAAGTTCTGCTTACTCCAGGCTCGAAAAAGAAAGAACGGGTTTGATGGTGAATGAGGAGAAAACTAACTACCTGCTGTCATAGTCAGCGCATTTGCGCCCTGGAAACCACGCTACTTTTGGCAGGCATAATTTCGAAATAGTAAAAGACTTCGTTTATTTGGGAACTAGGATTAACACTAACAACACATCATCAGCTTTGAGATGCAACGAAGAATCACTCTTGCCAATAAATGCCACTTTGGACTAGGGAGGCATTTGAAAAGTAAAGCCCTCTCTCGAAATAAACGAAAATCATGATCTACAAGTCACTTATCGTACCCGTCCTGCTATATGGTGTAGAAGCATTGACCATGACAACAATAGAAATATTTATGGGCTTCTACGCGTTGGCGATGGCGAGTACCGAAGAATATTTAATAATGAGCTGTACGAGCAATTGGCGACAGTTGTCAGAGCGAAGAAGCAACTGGCGCGCCTTGTTGGACTTATGGCCGTTTAAACGGTTGCAATTAAGTAAGTAAGTAAGTAATATTTATGTCATGAAGAAGACGATGTGTACAACTAAGAAATTTGAAATTTTTTCATAATGAAAACGTCAAATTTGTCAGAGACTGCTACACTTTGCAGTGTTTATCACGATAAAAACACCTACGAAATACGACCCTTCTCTCTTCTGGTCAGCCTAGAAGTTTTTTTTTTGAAGTTTTGACGCAATCATGGCGAAACCAGTAACAGATAACTGCCGAAAATCAGCTGATTGGTACTTTTTTAATGTGATTTGACACTTTAACTTCCGGCGAAGTATGATTTTGACATTAGTCCATCGATTTACAAAACCAAGTACATGAAACTTTTATTTATGTTTGTAGGGATGTCACCGTGCTGCACCGTTTGTAGGGATGTCACCGTGCTGCCACCTTGTATGGTTCCGCCATGGGCGCAATTTAAAATTTAAAACTCAATCTCAGTACAAAAGGAAATAAAACAAGTAAGGACGGGAATGTCTTCGGCTGTGCCGAAGACTTCATACCTTTCATGAATGGGGCTAAACAATAATCTTATCCAGTTCGTAATCTCCAAATAATCGGATGTATAAGATAAGAAATATATAGTGAACAGATGTACATACCTAAACGATTTTTAAGATAAATATAAAATAATTTAAAAAAAAACTTTTTAGTTAAACGGTTCTATTGAAAACAATACTTACATGAAATAATAATAATACGAAAAGCTAGAAAATAATTAGGTAGGTCCTAGGTATAGTGTTAACTACTTTGTACTCTTTACTTTAATTTTTAAAATAATTTTAATTGAGTTTTCGTGTTAACTTAAAATTTTGAATAACTTCAAAAAAAAGAAAATTCTAATTAGTTGGAAAATATCTAAACTCAAAAATAAACAAAAATAATATTTTATACTTCAAATAAATAACATAATATTTTTAAAAAATAAATATTTAAATATTTGGTTAACCACCAAATATATTGGCGATCTTACCAACGATCCTGCAATCGAATCAATTAAACCCCAATAAGTTCAAGAACGATATAATTTTCATTTGACAAAAGTGGTGTAGTACTTCCGCGCAACCAATTTTTCTCATCTAGCTGAAAGTAGCTACCAACAGAAGCTCATGCGAAGTTTCAACCGTCTTCAACCGTCATCTTGCCAATATTAAATGCAAAACTTAAAATATAAAAGACACGTGTGGTTCAAGTTATCATGAATTGTTTAACGCAACTTAAAAATATATGAAGAAAAATGAAAACAATCCAGTGTAACTCGTAAACTAGAACATTTTATGCAATACACAAAATTGCTTTGTAACCAAACAACCAGTTATTTATGTACATACAACATTTTTAAGTGCACGAACTGATTTGCGATTTGCGAAAGCAAAAAAATGTTAAAGTAATGAAATTTTTTACAATTTGTGCATTCTACATGTATGAAAGCTATTTGCTCATCAGAGAAATCGATATACATAACTCAATAGACCTTCTAGTCACCAGACTGGCCAGACTTCCAACTACAATCAAAACGAAAATATTTATCAACAATCAAAATTTCTCGAATAACGTAAATGCCATTGCCAATCATCAATCAACTACTTATTAATTTTAATATTTTTTTTATTAAATTTAATTTTATGTAAGTACAATTTTTATTCTAATATTAAATTTAAAATTTTTCAATTATAATTTAAATTAAAATTTTAAACCTTTTAACTTTCAAATTTATTTTAAGATTATTTTTATATTTTAACAATTATTTAAATTTACTTATTTTTTATATAAAATTAAACATTTTATTTAAATTGTTAACTCCCTTTCCAAAAAAAATCTTAAATATTTCCTAATTTTCAAATTTTTCATTTTTTTTTTTTTTCATATGGTTCTACGTTCACCAATACGAACTCGTAAATTTACAAATGCAGAAAATCAAAATATCAACCATACAAATAACATCATGACTCACAATACAACTCAAAATTCTAACATTAATACAACACAAAACAACATCTCTAATACAACACAAAATACTTCAACACAAGATAACTTTACAAATTTTCCTTCTACTAAATCTATTAAATTACCACAATTTTGGCAAGATTGTCCTGATGCCTGGTTTTTGCTTGTTGAAGGACAATTTGAAATTAACAATATCAATGATGATAATTTAAAATTTCAAAATGTTCTAATTACTCTTCAACGAGATACTATATCTAAAATTTTAGATGTTATTAACCCTCCTCCTCTGTTTAATAAATATTATACAATCAAAAAAATTATATGTGAAAGATTTTCTCTTAGCGAAGAAAAACGATTAGAACAATTATTTTCAAAAACTGAACTTGGTGATCGTTCACCATCTGAATTATTCAGATTTATGAAATCACTTATAGGTACTGACTCCATTGTAAGTCAAGAATTACTTTTCAAATTATGGATTCGTAAATTGCCACAAGAAATACAAATCCATTTAACTTCTAGTAACAATCAAAATAAAGATGAAGTAATTATTTTAGCTGACAAACTTTTTGATTTAATCAACAAACGTCATTCTTCCAAATCTCCTGTAGTCTCAAGTATAAATAATAATATTTTAGAACAATGCGTTAAAAATTTAACTGAATTAACCACGGCTATTTTTCAAAATTTAAATAAAATTTCTAATGATATTAATCAATTACAAATCCGTTCAAGATCTAAAGATAGAAATAGATTTAAATCTCGAAATTTTTCAAAATCAAGAAATTTTTCAAACAATCGCAATTTTACTTCACAAACAAATATTTGTTGGTATCACAAAAAATTTAAGAATAACGCTCTTAAATGTATACCCCCATGCAATTTTAATCAAAATCACAATTCAAATTCCGAACAAAATTTAAACTGAAACGATCCATTATGACGGTGACGGATAATGGAACTATTATTAAACCTACTCGTCGCCTATTCATATTTGATAAATTCAATAAACTTAATTTTCTTATCGATACAGGTGCAGTTGTATCAGTTATTCCTTTTTCTAAATTTAAAATTTATAAAAGAAATTCGGATCTTACTTTGACTGCAGCAAACGGTTCTTCAATTGAAACTTTCGGTACAAAACTACTTAAAATTGATTTAGGTTTAAGAAGAGATTTTGAATTTCCATTCATTATTGCGAATATTGATACACCAATTTTAGGAGCAAACTTTTTAGAAAAATTCGGAATTATTGTCAATATTAAAAATAAAGAAATAATGGATTCTACTACAAAAATTAAAGTTACTGGATCTTCTGGATTTTCTGATATTTTCTCACTAAAAATTCCTATTGTCGAAAATAAGTTTTCAAAATTACTTAATGAATTTCCGTCTATTACCTGTGAACCAAATTATACTAAAAAAGTTAAACACCATACGGTTCACAGGATAGAAACAAAAGGTATTTTACCATTTTCGAAACCCAGACGTCTTGATCCAATCAAACTTAAAATTGCTAAAACTGAATTTGAATTTTTAGTTAAAACTGGTATATGCAGACCCTCAAATTCTCCTATTGCATCTCCACTTCATCTCGTTCCTAAAAAAGAACCAAATGATTGGAGACCTTGCGGAGACTATCGAAGACTTAATTTTATTACTACACCAGATCGGTATCCTTTACCACATATTCACGATTTAACAATTGATTTAAAAAACAAACAATTTTTTTCCAAAATTGATCTTGTGCGTGCTTACCACCAAATTCCAATGGCAGAAGAAGACATTCATAAAACTGCAATAACTACCCCTTTTGGAATGTTTGAATTCGTAAGAATGCCTTTCGGTTTACGAAACAGTGCTCAAACTTTCCAACGCTTTATTAATGAAGTATTTTCTGATTTCGATTTTGTATTTACATACATTGATGACATTCTTATTGCCAGTGATAATGAAGATCAACATATAAATCATTTAAAATCAGTTTTCAAAAGACTTGAAGAATATAATTTAAATATCAAACCTTCAAAATGTACTCTCGGTATAAATAAATTAAATTTTTTAAGTTACGAAATTTCAGGCGAAGGTATTAAACCATCTTTAGATAGAATTGAAATCATAACAAATTTTGAAAAACCAATTTCTATAAATAAATTACAAAAATTTTTAGGTATGATAAATTACTATCACAGATATATTAAAATGTTAGCAACAGAACTTAGTCCTCTTCATGACATGTTAACACATGCAATTAAAAACAAACTCAAACAATTAAATTGGACAAATGAAACCACAACAGCTTTCGAAAATGTTAAAAAACTTTTTGCTAAAAATACTTTACTTACACATTTCGACAAAAATAGTACTTTATCATTAGCAGTAGATGCATCAAATGTTGCTATTGGAGCAGTTCTTCAACAAACTAGCAATAACATACTAGAACCCTTAGCTTATTTTTCAAGAAAACTAACTACAACAGAAACTAAATATTCAACATTTGATCGTGAACTTTTGGCAATTTATAATTCAATTAAACATTTTAAACATTTTCTTGAAGGTAGAACTTTTACAATTTATACTGATCATAAACCTTTAATTCATGTTCTAAATTCTAAAGTAGATAGATCTCCTCGTCAACTACGTCATCTTGAATACATTGCTCAATTTACAAATGATATTCAATATATACGTGGAAAAGACAACATAGTTGCCGACACACTTTCCCGTATTCCAGAAATAAATGCAATTTCACCTCAAGATATAAATTTAGAAACTTTATATAAAGAACAACAAACTGATACATTTTTACAAAAAACCATTTCTGATCAAAATTCTAAAAATAATTTAAAGGAAATTCATATTCCAGTTATTAATTTAAATATATGGTGTGATGTTTCTCTACAACCTTTTCGACCTTATGTTCCACATTCTATGAGAATAATTATATTTGACAAAATTCACTCATTATCTCATCCAAGTATAAGAACAACTAGAAAATTAATTCAAAATAAATATTATTGGCCTAACATGCGTAAAGAGATTAACGATTGGACTTCATCTTGCATCAATTGTCAAAAATCCAAAATTTCAAGACATACTAAATCTCCTATCCAAAAAATTCAAATACCATCAGGCCGTTTTGAACATATTCATATGGATATTGTTGGACCTCTTCCAGTTTCAAATGGAAATTGTTATATTTTAACAATTATTGACAGATTTTCACGTTGGCCTGAAGCTTATCCACTTAAAGATATTTCAACAAATACTATAGTAAAAACTTTTATTCAAAATTATATACCACGATTTGGTATACCATTGAATATTACAGTAGATCAAGGTTCACAATTCATCTCAAAATTTTTTACGAAATTAACTAAACTTTTAGGTTCTCATAAAATTCATACATCTCCTTACCATCCCCAAGCAAATGGCATGATAGAGAGATTTCATCGAACTTTAAAAGCAGCAATTATAGCATCAAACGACTCGGTTCATTGGTCTGACATTTTACCATTCATTCTACTTGGTTTACGAACTTCTATTAAAGAAGATTTAAAATGTTCATCTGCTGAACTTGTTTATGGCCAAACACTTAGAATACCTGGTGAATTAATTATTTCAAATAGTAATAAAGAACATGATTTTTCTAATGACGCTCTTCATAAAATAAGAGAATATTTTTCGCTTGTTCGTTCTAAAGTGTTTCATCATAATAAAGAAAATTTTTTCGTTCCTAAACAATTAGAAAATTGTGAGTATGTTTTTGTTAAAGTTCTTCGTAAATCTAATTTAGAATCACCTTATGAAGGACCTTTTAAAGTTATCTCTAAGAAAAATAAAACATTTACAATTCAATACAAAAATACTATTAAAAATATTTCAATTGATTTACTTAAACCAGCAAACATACTTATTAACACTAATTTAAATACAAATACATTAAACAACAAAAAACAAAAAAAGGTTACTTTTAAGATTAATTAATAATTTGTTTGTTTCAAATTTTCTTGGAGGGGGAGTAAATATAGTGTTAACTACTTTGTACTCTTTACTTTAATTTTTAAAATAATTTTAATTGAGTTTTCGTGTTAACTTAAAATTTTGAATAACTTCAAAAAAAAGAAAATTCTAATTAGTTGGAAAATATCTAAACTCAAAAATAAACAAAAATAATATTTTATACTTCAAATAAATAACATAATATTTTTAAAAAATAAATATTTAAATATTTGGTTAACCACCAAATATATTAATATATCAACATTCAAATTGATATTTTAAAAGAATCTTTTATTTTGATTTTAAATATAAAAATTTATTTTTGTTTATTTTTGAGTTTAGATATTTTCCAACTAATTAGAATTTTCTTTTTTTTGAAGTTATTCAAAATTTTAAGTTAACACGAAAACTCAATTAAAATTATTTTAAAAATTAAAGTAAAGAGTACAAAGTAGTTAACACTATACTAGGTACTAGTCATCACACTCCTTATCAATCTAGGGCGTTGATCAGACAATTAAATAAAAGCGTTAGGCGCGTGAAATTTCTAAAAATGTTAGGCGTAGCATAACCTGATAAAGGGTCAGGTGGTTTTAATTATGACTATCAATAGAAATATGACGCGTCCAACGCTTTTATTTAATTGTCTGATCAACGCCCTAGATTGATAAGGAGTGTGATGACTAGTACCTAGGACCTACCTAATTATTTTCTAGCTTTTCGTATTATTATTATTATTTCATGTAAGTATTGTTTTCAATAGAACCGTTTAACTAAAAAAAAAATTTTAATTATTTTATTTTCAAGTTTTTAGTCTTTATTTAATTGCCTATTATTTCTCATTCTATTTAGTTCATTTAGTGACTCATTATTACAAGCACTCTTTCCTGACAATTTGTTACAACCTAAGTCCTCAATACATAATCCTTCCAAAGACTTTACTCGACTCTGCGCCACGTATGCTTGTCCCTCCTCCAACTCCAAAATATTTTGATGTCACTTCTACTGGACTTTATGCAATATTTGTTCCAAATATGAGCCAAATCGGGCATCATAGGTCGCTTTCTATTCATGTATGTATTATGTGTTCCAAATATGGACCAAATCAAATCGGACCACAAATACGATTTTTGTAAATATCTCGATCCTTGCGCCACCTAGCGGCGATTTTTTTGATAGGTCGCTTTCTATTCTTGTATGTATTATGTGTTCCAAACATGAGCCAAGTCGGACCACAAATACGATTTTTGTGAATATCTCGATCCTTGCGCCACCTAGCGGCGCTTTTTTTCATAAGTCGCTTTTTATTCTTGCATGTATTATGTGTTCGAAATATGAGCCAAATCGGACCACAAATACGATTTTTGTGAATATCTCGATCCATGCGCCACCTAGCGGCGATTTTTTTTCACAGGTCGATTTCTATTCTTGCATGTATTATGTGTTCCAAATATAAGTCAAATCAGACCACACATGCGAATTTTGCGAATATCTCGATCCATGCGCCACCTAGCGGCGATTTTTTTTCACAGGTCGATTTCTATTCTCGCATGTATTATGTGTTCCAAATATGAGCCAAATCGGACCACATATGCGAATTTTGCGAATATATCGATCCTTGCGCCACCTATCGGCGATTTTTTTTATTGCATTGTCATCGGGTTCTGAACTATATTCCAAGTTTCAAGCTTGTAGCTTATCGGGAGTTACTTAAATTTCAATTACAAGATTCGTTCACAACGACCGTGCGGCCGTGCATGCGGCCTGCCTGTCAACTCAAGCTAAATAAAACCGTTTAAAAATGGCAAAAAACCCCCTTATCTGAACGATCGGTTGTATGGGATATAAATTATATATAGCTCCGATCGAAATGATTTTTACAGGAAATCTTCTATGATATATTAGAATAAATATCACCAAGTTTAACGTTTTTATATTGGAAATTAAGGGAGAAATTGACAAAAATCTTTCTATCTGAACGATCGGTTGTATGGGATATATACTATATATAGCTCCGATCAAAGTGATTTCTTCAGAAAATCTTCTATGATGTATTAAAATATATATCACCTAGTTTCACGTTTATACTTTCTAAATTAAGGGAGAAATGACCAAAATCGTGTTATCTGAACGATCGGTTGTATGGGAGATATTTGTTATAGTGATCCGATCCTAACGGATCCGACAAATGTCTGATATAATACAAAAATACATCCTTGTGCCAAATTTCATTGAGATATCTCAAAATTTGAGGACTAGTTTGCGTTCAAACATACAGACGGACATGGCTATATCAACTCAGTTCGTCGCCCTGATCAATTCGGTATACTTAATGGTAAGTGTATCTTCCATATTTCTCAACGTTACAAACATCGGACCAAAGTTAATATACCATTTCATGTTCATGAAAGGTATAAGAATAAACGAAGTAAAATATTGAAATTTGTTTTGTTTGAGAAAAAATGGATACATACATATGTATAAGTGCAGTTCAGAAATTTGAAGCTTTTATTGCGGAAAAACGTCACTATTGTCAAAAACGGCCTACCTGGTACAAGGCGAATCCATACCAGGTGGTAGCAAAGCGAATCAACCAATTCGCCGTGCAGAAGAATGTCAAGTCAAAACAAAATTTTAATTGATTTCGATTAACTGACATATTAAAGTACAAGGCTAGATAACAGCATCTGTAGTGGAATTAACTAACTTTTTTAACGACATTTGCCATCGCTTTATTTGCGAATCGATAACTATAACGATTTCGTTATTCAGTAACTATTTTGTATCGATATTGAGTTGTTGAATAAACGGCAAGTAAATTGGCTGCGTTAAAAATCACCAAATTAATATTTCTGGCAATTTTAGTTAAAAAAGAAAATCGGATGTTTAATTAAATACTTTCAGACACGAAAAGTTGCTTTATTTATAAATCAAATGACATTGAAACATAAGAACTTGGCGCATGTTTTACCACAAGATGAAGAATTACTAAGTCCATAGCCAGTGGACATACGCCTTCTTAGAGAACTAGATAAACCATTCCACTTGAATGCGACGGAGTTTCGAAAGCTGTACCGACTAACCCCAGACTTGGCTCATGATATTATTTCTCAACTTGATGGTCAATTAAGGGGTACAAGAATGACTGTGATATGAACAGAGAAAAAAAGAAATTAATACCGCATTTACTTACCTTTTGTTAAAATATGTGAAAACTTGCACAATAATGACTTTTAAAAGCAGTTAGTATACGGAATTTATTTATTTTTGGCATTCTTTTGTGCTTTTTGTATTTTTTAGGTTTCCTTAAGCTGTGCTGCCACCTTTCTACTATGAAAACGAAATTTAAATGTCATTTATTTCGAGTTGTTAAAACTAAGTTAGTGAATAGTACAATCGATAAGGCAAGCCACAAAATCGTTAATTAAAATCTCGACAAATCGCATCGTTATAAGTTAGTGAATCCCAACTGGTACTGAATTCGCCTTGGCCTGGTAAGTGTTTTATGGGTTACGCGGCGCGCAAGCTTTACATTTGCGAGTTTCAATAAATTTTTTTTTTTTAGTATTTTTACTAGCTTATGCTCGTGGGTTTTAGCCCACGGTTCTATAAAAAAATTAAGCATGCCTGAAAAATATGCAGGCTACGCGTAATTGGCCATGGGTGAAACATGAGTTGGTAAGATTGACTTCTGCTACAGCTAATTACTGTTGTTGTAAGATACATTCATATTTGTAACAGGATTCCCCTCACGTAGGTGAGGTTGACAATTGCGTTGCGGAAGCTCTGAAGCTATTAAAGGTTTGTATTGCGCTCAATCCCTTGAATTCAAGCTAATGACCGTCATTAAGCTCCATTGATAGGGAATTTGAGGCATTTGAAACTGAAAAGGCATATCTATCGAGATCAATAGGATCCTTGGTTTTAAACTTTTTTGTTTTCGAAAGTTTCCGATAAAATGAATTGCTTCAGTGACATTCGTAAAAGTTATGAGATGAAAAGCCTTGTCCAACTGACATTCGTAAAAGTTATGTGATGAAAAGCCTTGTCCCACTACATAAGCGCGGAGAATCCAAGTAATGAAGCATAAATATTATGGGCCCTTTTTTAAGGATCAATCGATGAGGATGAATTTCTGATGGCTCAAAGAGTTAAGAAAATCAACCGGATATGCAGAGCTTGGATGCTTCCACGACTGTGTTAATGAGTGATAAGCTGCCTCGGTTGTAGTGATATTAGCATCCTCATTTTAAGGTGCCAAAAACGCCCTTTCTTGAAATCGTCGCCAATTTTATTAGTTGTTTTAATAAATATTTATTAACTGAACTTTTTAAGTTGAGAAAATCTTGTAGAATAATTTTCGTTTTACAAACTTTTATTAACATATTTTCTAACGCCTATTTGATCTCTTTTTATATATTTGAAATATCAATAAATTAACAAAGTTTTAACAAACAAAGTGAGTAAAGCCCGTTACATTACCCCCTCCCCAAAAAAAAATTAAAGTGAAAATTTTATAAATTGAAATCTACCACCTTCATTTTGTTTTCCGAAAAAATATAAGTTGGCTTTAGCCTATCGATTGAAATATTTATGTTACTATTGTTTTTCAATTGTTTTTGTTTTTATCGGCCTATTGGTTCAAGGTTCGATTCGAGCTCATATCAAATACTGATGATGAAGGCTTAACACCCTTCGAAATGGATCTATCTGCGCAGCTATGGCAGGTTGTCTGAAAATTTTTCTACTTACTATTCCAAAAACAAAATACAATTTTTCAAATTTAGAAAAATTAAAAAATAACACTATTGTTTTTCCGCACCAAGAATGTTTTTCGAAAGCGTCTAATCACAGGAAATTAACCTTCATATGGTGGTCCCAATCCTGTTTTCGCCCTGTCTATTCTAATAAAAACGTGTGAGCAAGACTTCAAATCAGTAAGAACATACGACGTAATTTTAATAGGTTCTTTTTCCTCGGAACGAATATTTTCAAAATAATCACGAATTTTGTTAACAAAATTTAATGGATCACTATTTGTGGTGCCATGATTGGTTGGAAAAATTGCTCCTGGAACTTTAATATTCTCACCATAGAGCATTTCAGCTGGAGTAGCACGAATTTCCTCTTTGAACGTGGTTCTAAGACCTAGCAAAATTAATGGTAATTGTTCTGTCCATTTAACAGAATTGTTAGAACATCTTATTGAAGTCTTTAGAGTCCTATGAAATCGCTCTACCATCCTATTTGCTTGGGGATGGTAGGGTGATGTCCTAGTTCTTATAGTACCTAGAAAATTACAGAGTTCGCGAAACAACTTGGACTCAAACTGAGAACCTTGATCTGTTGTGATACAAGTTGGCACACCAAATCTAGAGACATATTCCCTTACCAAACACTGAGCAACAGTTTTAGCATCAATGTCCTTTAAAGGATAAGCTTCTGGCCACCTTGAAAAACGATCAATTACTGACAAAATGTATCGGTACTCATTGGATGGTGGTAAAGGTCCAACCAAGTCTATATGTATATGTTCGAAACGACCAGGGGGTATGGGATTCTTTTCTAACTGAGATTTCGTGTGTCTGCCAACTTTACATTTTTGGCATTGTAAACATTGCTTAGACCATTCATTTATATCTTTATTAATTTTAGGCCAAAAATATAAATGAATGACTTTCTTCCGAGTTGATCTAAAACTAGGGTGGGAAATATCATGAATTAAATTAAATATTTTCTTTCGAACAGTGGAAGGGACGTAAGGTCGGCATATGCTAGTAGACAAATCACACCAAAGGAGCTTGCCAGGGGAAAATTCTATTAGTCTTAATTGATAAGATGAACTTTCCGATTGATTAGCTGTTAAGTGTCTAAGCTGTTGATCGAGTTCTTGCTCTTTAGCTAAAGTTTCAAAGTAAGGAATATCCAATTTAACAGAATCTATTCCTGGTCGCGATAATGCATCTGAAACAATATTATCACTGCCTTTAATGTATCGAATATCTCCAGTTAATTACGAAATGAAATCCAGTTGGCGAGCTTCCCTGGGAGATCGTTCAGTTTTTGTGAAAATAGCTGTTCTAAGCGGTTTATGATCCGTAAGAACAAAAAAATCTCGGCCCTCAAAAAAATATTGAAACTGTTTAATTGCTTCGTAAATAGCTAAAAGTTCCTTGTCGAAAGTGGAATACTTTATTTGGGCTGGGTTCAGTTTTTTGCTGAAAAATGACAAAGGCTGCCACTGGTTATTAACATATTGCTGTAAAACACCCCCTAATGCTGTGTTTGAAGCATCAGTGCTAACAGAAACTGGGGCGTATGCTTTTGGAAATGTCAATAATGTTGCATTTGACAATGATAACTTTGCAGATTTGAATGCAGTTTCACACTCTTGGGACCATTTAAACTCCTTACTCTTTGTACTTAGCTTCTGCAAATTTGTAAGATGTGTATATAAGGGAGACAAAATTTTTGCAAGATTTGGAGTGAAACGATGATAGAAATTAACCATACCTAAAAATCTTTGTAGCTGCTTGATTGATTCAGGAGCTGGAAACTCTGTAATAGCTTGAACTTTTTCTTTAGTAGGTCTAATACCATTAACGGAAATTTTATGACCAAGTAAAATTAGTTCTTGAACTTCAACTAATCGCTTAAAAAGACTACGAAGATGTGACTTGGGTTCCTCATGAGATTTGCTGAAGATCAAAATATCATCAAGATAAACATACACAAAGTCAAAACCTCTAACTACTTGGTGCATAAAGCGCTGGAATGTTTGCGCCAAATTTCGGTATAGTCGGAAATTCGAACAAGCCGAAGGGGGTTATGATTGCTGTTTTATGAATGTCCTCTTCTGCTATAGGAATGTGATGATAAGCACGACAAATATCTATCTTTGAGAAAATGATACACCCTTCAAGAAAATTTGAAATGTCTTGAATATGGGGAATAGGATATCTGTCTGGTGTTGTTATTGCATTTACTTTCCTATAGTCGCCACAAGGTCTCCAGTCATCGATACCTTTAGGCGCCATGTGCAGAGGCGACGAGCATGGTGATGAAGACGAACGACAGATTCCTTTCTGACACATAAAATCGAACTCTTCTTTAGTAATCTTAGGCTTTGCAGTATGAAGTCGTCTAGCTTTGTGGATAGGAAAATGACTCTTTGTTATGATACGACGGACAACATAGTGTTTAACAGGGAGTATGAAATCGATTTCATTGAAAATGGTGGAAAATCTTTCAATATATCACCCCAGTTAGAACCAATGTTAAAAAATTTTGGCGTAGGAAATTGTTTCTTTGAAAGGACTCCTGAAACCTTTATATTAGTTTTTGGATCAATAAGATTTTGGGATGTGATGTCTATTACAAGACCATATTTGCTTAAGAAATCAGCACCAATGATTGGCTCTGTGATTTCAGCAATGTAAAATAAATGTGGAAAATTACGACGTAAATTTAAAGTTAATGTAAATAGTTTTGATCCAAAAACATCTATGTGTGTGTCATTCGCTGCGGAAAGAACTTGTGTTGGTACCTTCGAAACTTTGGAACAAAATGATTTCGGAATGGTGCTAATGGCTGCACCAGAATCAACTAAAAATGTTAACTTAGTATTTGGATCAAAAACAAATAAGCGACTAGAAGGAAAAATGCTACTGTTCGTCGCTTTTACAGTAGTATCTACTGGTTTTTTGAGTAACTACAGGGTTGGATACATTTATTTAGATCGAGACCTAGACCTTGACCGAAATGAAAAATTTTTCTGAACACTAAGTTTTTGTATAGTATCAGTTAATGTTTGGATTTGTTTTTCTAAGCGACTAAGGTGGTTATTTTGCTCAGATGTTGATGAAGATAGTGCTTGCCCATGACCCTGCTTACTTGGCAGAATGATTTCATAGATTGAATCTGCCATGTTTAATAATGTCTTTATGTCCGGATTAGGCAATGTTTTCAGTGAAACTTGTATTAATGTTGGTAATTTACGAATCCAAAGTTGTATAATGAGTTTGTCTGAAATCGAGTCTGACTGTCCCGCTGTTTGTTTAAGTGTGCGATAAAATTCCGATGGTTCTCTATCACCGATGTCTAGATCTGCCAGGGCGGACTCTAAGCGTTGAGATTCACTAAGAGAATTTCTTTCTAAAAGAGATTCTTTCAGTGTAGAATATGCTGTTGAGGCCGAATTACTCCAATTATCATTAATAGCCTGTATGATATCAAAAACCGTTGCAGTCATATCCTGTGATAGTGATACTATAAGATATTCATACTTTGAAATTTCGCTAGTAATATTTTTAATACGAAATTGAGTCTCAGCTAAAATAAACCATTGGTGAGGATATTTATTATAAAAAAGGGGTAGTTTTAGGTTTGAGGAATTTGAGTGCTGAATTTGAGGGGGCGAGGAATTCTGATTTTGCTCTAGAGACATGACCGGTTGTTGATTTTGTTGTAGAGATATGACCGATTGTTGATTTTGTTCTAGAGAAATTATCGGTTGTTGACTTTGTTCTAAAGACACAACCGGTTGATACAAATTAATTAAACTCCTATTTCTAGTTATAATCGGACTTCGCAATATCGACATAAATTAGTCGTAAAAAATAAAAAGGGAACAATCACAAATAGTATCTAAATAGCCAATAGCTTCTACTTAAATTAGTCGTGCTAGTATTGCATATATACCTATTAATCACTTACAATTTGTAAATTTTACATAAGATCAGAAACATATGATGATGGATTCACGACGAAAGATGCTTGCGGATGTAAATAAATTATTATACTTGCAGTTGATTAAAACTTGAAACATTCATTTGTTGAAGATGCGGAGTTCACAATCGTGGATCAGCTATGAATTGCTCGTTCAATCATCAGAATTTCTTTCTTTAAAATGTCATGTAATTAGCGTAGTACATTAATATGTATATTGACCATATAACATGAAATCGGCAACTATTTTGTGTATACAAAATTATCCATCGATCTGGTTAGCTGCTGTACAAATAGGTTTTTTGTATCCGTTGGCGTAAATGCAGAAAACGATTAGTTGTTGATGTTAGTGGACGGATTATAGATGATAATATTCATTGAATTAGAATCCTGCTGAAGTATGCACTTTTTGCCAGAAAATAAGGTCGTTCCTCCGCTGGAACTGCTTTGGAATGTTCTTTTTACCGGGGTCACCAATTTTATTAGTTGTTTTAATAAATATTTATTTAACTGAACTTTTTAAGTTGAGAAAATCTTGTAGAATAATTTTCGTTTAACAAATTTTTATTAACATATTTTCTAACGCCTATTTGATCTCTTTTTATATATTTCAAATATCAATAAATTAACAAAGTTTTAACAAACAAAGTAAGTAAAGCCCGTTACACCATTTATAGTTTGTAAATATAGATTCAATATTTGGAAAAAACATTAGCTATTAAAGCTTCAGGTGGTGTCATAATTTCGCAAAAACTTGCAGGACAGGAAATCAAATAGGAATTTTGCCATAATCAATTTCAAAAAGTTGTTTAGCAGAAGCTGCTGCTGAAGTGTTTCCGCCAAATGCGCTCTCATATTTCTAAAGAGAGTAAATTTTTGTGCGTAAAGCCATCGATAGACGAAAAAGCACGCATTTACTTCATCTGTGGCTGTTCCAGCAAGTAAGAGGAAAGCACCACCCCTGGGATGATCATTACACCTCAAATCCTTATGGGTTCGGTCTAACTTGCAACGACTATTTATGAGTCATGGTGCACTCATCCCACACATTCACTTTGGCCTGACCGTTTGCTTATGTTGCACATCGGTGTATCAGATGTTTACAGACAGTCCATCCATACAGACGTCCACCACACAAAGGGTATCGTATCCGCGGTACCTGTGGAAGCAAATGCCATAGTGATTTCTGTTTCTGCTGTTACATCAGTTAATATCAAATTTGGCAGAAATATTTTTTTCCGGTTCCTCCAAGCGTATCCAAAAATACTAACTCTAAAGATAACAAACCCCAAAAGAATACTAAAGGAATAACAGCCAAATCCAACTCTGCAATCAAACTTTAAGTATTGAAATAACCTAAGTTTTTACGGCAGTCATAGTTCTGAAAAATCCCATTTGTCTTTTTTTCAATTCCATATATCACTGGTGCTGTTAGGACTTTAACGTCATTACCAATTTTCATTATTCTACCATTACTAAATCCAGAGATATGCAGTATGAAATATATATTACATTTGGATGGGAGGTGCCACGCCCCTTATTTTCTCATTGGTGTTAGGGATTGATCTCATATAACTCTTTACTGAATTGCAATGTTCTTGCATGAATACTTCCAGAGTTACGCTGTATCAAACATTCCATTTGTATGGTAGGTGCCACGCCCCTTTTTATACCTTTCATGAAAAAGAAATGGTATACTAACTTTGGCACGAATCTCAAAATTGCAAGTCCTTAAAGGAAAATAGATAGACCCACCATTAAGTATACCGAAATAATCAGGATTGTAATCCATCAGAAGTGAACATACTGGCACTCGTCGTTAGTAATAATTGTGTGCCAGCCTTAAGGAAATAGTCACTGGATGAATTGCTGTCAGCGCCATCTAACGAATCGATTGCGCAAACAGTAAATGTAATGTATAAAAATATAAATATGGTAGCTCTGCCTTTTAGGCAGAAATCCAACGTTCAGCCAATCGTATGCTCGCTTTCATTCTTGCAAAGCAGACACAGCCCTCTGTTTGGTCGAAAATAGTAACTTTATCATAAGAGATCTGTGAATGTGGCAACGCTATAAGAAAAGAAAAATAAAAATGATTATTAAAAAAGATAGAAGCAAGAATTAACTCTCGCCTTTTTATTGTAGAAAAACCTTGAAATTAAAGGATGAAGAGCTGAGTTGTAACCCCCGGACCCGCGGTTTCTGAGTGGGCCCGCGATTTAGAAGTACTAAGTCATTTTTTCTAAATTCAGGAGAGTCTTTAGTTGTTCCATGTGCAATTTTAAAGCCGAATTTCAAGAGCAATGAATATCTGCATTTCGTTTTAATATTATAGTGAAGTGTGAAAAATAAAAACCTATATATATAAAAGGAAAGGCTATAAAGTGTGGTAGTTGGTCGCCGGTGTTTGAAGAGATGCGTCACTCGATTTTGTTCAAACGTGGACCAGTGTACCCCTAGAATCTGTTTATAGAATATGGATAACAAATGAAAGCTGTTGATGAGTGCTTTAGTAGAGGATAATTTTCATACCCCTGGGTGACTAGGGTCTCGAGATATAGGCCAAAACGTGGACCACGATACCCCTAGAATGTGTGGGTAATATGGATATCAAATGAAAGCTGTTGCTGAGAGCTCTAAAGTAATTTTCACTGTGATATTCGATTTAGTCGCATCAACCTGGCAAAACTGATAAATATGCATGCGAAGCCGAAATAGAGACATGAATTAATAATACCCACATACCTGTTTACATACGTCCTATTCGATTTGCCTGAAATTTGGTATATAGATTTGCCTATATTAGTGTTTACGATCTTTTTTTCCGACCAGAGACGGACTGGGACTGGGATTAGGACTAGGACTGGGACTGAGACTCGGAGTGGGACTGGGACTGGAACAAAAGAGATAGGCTGAGAGAGAGATAAAATGAAACGAAGATGGGATAGATGAAGCGAAAAAGACGGAGGGAGGAGTGAAAAAAAGGATTAGGAAAAAGTGAAGAGGGGGAGGGCAGAGTTAGACGGAAAAAGCTTTTTAAAATGTATGTAGGTATGCCAAATTTAGGGCAGAACAACGTCTGAATGGTCTGCTAGTATAGATAGTATATATCTCCTACAACCGATTGTTCAATTTTTGAGATATCTTGATAAAATTGGGTGCGCGGGTGTATTTAGGTGTCCTATTAGACATTTGTCGGAACCGGCTGGATTGGACCACTATAGCATATATCCCCCATACAACCGATTTTTCAGAAAAAGAGGATTTTTGTCATATTTCAATTTATCAGATTGAAGCTTCAAACTTCACCATATGCTTTTGTATATTGCACATACTGTTGTCTGAAAAAATCATAGAGAATGGTGGTATATATACTATATATCTCATACAACCGATTGTTCAGATAAGAAACTTTTGGCAATTTCTGCCCCATTTTAACAGCTATAAGCTTCAAATTTCAACAATTGCTTACGTATATGGCATATATTGTTGTCTTGAAAAATCATAGAGATCGGTGTTATATATAGTATATATCTCATACAACCGATTGTTCAGATAAGAAACTTTTCGCAATTTCTGCCCCATTTTAACAGCTATAAGCTTCAAATTTCAACAATTGCTTACGTATATAGCATATATTGTTGTGTGAAAAAATCATAGATATCGGTGGTATAATATATATCTCGTAGAACCGATTGTTCAGATAAGAAGCTTTTCGCAATTTCTGCCCCATTTTAACAGCTAGAAGCTTAAAATTTCATATGTAGCATATTTTATTGTCTGAAAAAATCATAGAGATCGGTGGTATATACATATATTATATACCCCATATTAACTGTCATTTTTGCCCCTTTTTTACGGCTAAAAGCTTCAAATTTCATCAAATACTTACGCCATATATTGTTGAAATACATGACTCGTAGTCATAGTTTTCACATGCAGACCACAAAAAACGTGAAACTTTACATCCTCACACAAATTACCTGCATATCTTTTATTTTATAATTATCTTAAAAATCGTTTAGGTATGTTTGTGGGATAAGATTATTGTTCAGCCCCATTCATGAAAACTTATGTTTAGCCTATGACCATCCTTGGAAGGTTTCTAGTGGGTGGTGTAAATTTGGTTGTGATTGGCCGATCCGTTTAGGGCGCAACCCGATTTATACCTACATAGATAATTTAAAGGTTATATTTATATATAAGTAGACAGAAGATGTAGATAGACTGAAGTTAACAACAATTTTTAACAGCGGCAGATTACTAAACGTCCAAAAGAAACAACAGCCAAACTCAACTCTGCAGTTTAATTTTAGCTGTTAAAAGAACCTAAGTTTGTACGGCAGCCATATTTCTGAAAAATCCTATTTGTAGGGAAGTTGCCACGCCCCCTTTTCCCCAAATTACTACATAAAGAGATATGCAGTATGATATCGTCGCTCGCTAGCCAGAAGCATGCATGTGCCAATTTTCCGATTTTGTGTTAGGACCTTCGTTGGATTACGCTTTAGATTCTTTAGGTTCTACTTAAATCTACACCTTACATGGAAAGCCCAATAATTTGCAGTGCCGTTTTCATGAATGTATAATTCGATCACATAAAGTTGGGCCAGAAAAATGAATGTGGCACATTCATGTTTCTGGTTGGCAACAAAGTAATGCTGTTCCTGTTTGTATGACATGTTCGTTGACATTGGCGGATCCAGGGGGGGCACGGGGGCCCGACCCCCCGACCGGACATTTTTTGTACTGTTGAGATTTTATCAGAGTACATATTTTGTGGAAATGCACTCGAAAAAATTTCCACGGCGACCCGTGCCCCCCCCCCCCCCTCCCCCCCTCAGACTGTAGTTTTAGTGTTGTTGAGATTTCATTAGAATACAGGTTTCCCGTATATGCTACGACGACACGTGCCCCCTCGTTGGCTGGGAAAACATTTCCCGTTCGTATTCACCAAGATCAGTGTCAAAATTTAATTTTTTTTAAGCATTTGGTACAGGACCTAAATAATTGATTAAATTGCAAACATTTTTCACAATAGCTATTGCTAAAATTTAAAATCAAACTCCACACTATTGGAAATTTTGGGTAAGCTTTTATCTAAATCAACTTCCTCAGCAACGGTAATAGCTAGAGCTGTTAAATTTTCAATAAATAGTAAATGTTAAAAAAACGGTTCCGAAGACTATAATTTTTCAAAGCTTAGCTTAAAAAACTTAAAGCTTTTACCAGTTCAAGACGTTGAGCTTCAGTGGTATTTGGGGCAATATGACCGAATTTATATTTCTTTACAAATTGTTTATTGGTTTCAAGGAATTTTTGCAGTGATTTAAAATTCACATATTTTCCAGTAACAAAAAAATGTAGTTAATTAAAAGTTTTAAAACTAAGTACATTTATTTACATACAAAATATTAGACGAACGGGGATACTGTAAGAAGATAATAGGTAAAAAGCTATCTGAAGAGGTGCGAGCTCCAGAAAGCGAGGAGGAGCTAGACGTCTTTGTAAATAATTTCAGTTAAAAATGTAGGAATGCTTTAGATAGGGCTTGTCCGACTAAAAAGGTTTTGGAAACTCACAAACCACCATAGTGGTCGTCCGATCTTGATAAGCTTAGGAAGTCAAGTAGGGCGGCCTTTAATAAAGCAAAGCATGATGGACATGAATACTCATGGGCTGCTTATAAAACGAAAATAAATATATATAAAAAAGCAATCCGAAATGGAAAGCGATCCTCCTGGAGGGATTTCTGCGGCAGGATTGAATACACATCCGCTGCCTACCGGTTAAGGAAGGTGCTAGCGAAATCTCCAACTCAGCTAAGTTACGTCCAAAAGCCGGATGGGCACTGGACGGACTCCAGCGCTGAAACCATAAACTTGCTAATGGATACACACTTCCCAGCAACTGCGGGCCTGTCTTCAAGTATTGTCAGCGGAGGGTCACCTAATGATCAGCTAATAAGCGAAATCACAGATGATAAAAGGATAGATGGGCTTTACAGACCTTCAAGCCCTATAAATCGCCGGGGCCGGATGGAATTTTTCCGGCTCAGCTACAGTATACTGCCGAACTTATAAGGCCCTGGATAAAAGGGATGTTTATAGGTTATCTTAGGCTCAATTACGTACCAGTATCGTGGAGGGAAGTCAACGTGGTCTTTATCCCCAAGGCAGGAAACCCTCCCACTCTAAACCAAATGATTATAGGCCTAAAAGCTTATCTTCTTTTCTGCTTAAAGCACTCGAAAGACTCCTAGAGGACTACATCAGGAGGAGGATTGAGCCGTCGCATCTTTCGCAAGCTCAACATGCCTATATTAAGGGCAGGTCAACTGAAACGGCCTTGCACTCACTGGTATCCGTTATCGAAAGGTCACTAGACCTCAAGGAATACACATTGGTGGAATTTCTAGATATAGCGGGTGCCTTCAACAATGGTCCCCCGGAGGCCATCACCTCGGCGCTGACCGATCTGGGGGTGGGCGCGTGCCTGGTGGAGTTTATATACAATCTGCTTACGCGTAGGCAGATTAAAACTGAGCTAGGAGGATGCGTGATCCGCAGACCGGTCCGCAGAGGCACTCCGCAGGGAGGTGTTCTCTCTCCGCTACTTTGGGTGGTTACCGTCAACCAACTACTACGCCTCATGTAATCAGAAGGTCACCAAGTGATCGCGTATTCAGATGACATCTGCGTCACCATGCGGGGGAAATTTCCGCAAACTCTTTGCAACCTAATGGAAGGGGCACTATCCAAAATTTCGCACTGGGCCACAGCCCCAGGTTTGGAAGTCAACCCGGATAAAACCGAGCTTGTCCTCTTCACGAGGAGGTACAAAGTACCAAATCTAACACCGCCAAGAATTGGGGGTACGTTTTTAGCGTTTAGCGATCAAGTCAAGTATTTGGGAGTCATTCTGGATAGGAAGCTATTATGGAGTGACCATATAGTGGAGCGATGAAAGAAGGCAGCAGCAGCGCTATTCACCTCCTGGGGATTCTCCCCTAAGGTGGCCTACTGGATTTATACAGTCATTGTGCGCCCGATTCTTCTTTATGGTGCCTTGTTCTGGTGGCCTGCACTAGCTAAAACTACCTATCTTAAAATGCTTCAAAAAGTGCAACGGAGTTCGGAGCTCTGCATCACCGGGGCTCTCGGCTCCACTCCATCTGAAGCACTCAACACAATGCTATACCTTCCACCTCTCGACCTGGTGGCGAAGAAAATAGCGGTCATCGCCGCTCTACGCATAAGGGAAACAGGTCTCTGGTCAAATGGATCTAGCGGACACGCAACAATCCTGGGCACGAACGCACCAGTCCCAATACCGGGGCGCACTGACTACTGCACGCCAAAGAACGTCTTATTTAAAAACAATAGTATATATATACCATCGCGACAGGACTGAAATAACAGACAACATACGGTACCGGGTGCCATCAACATATTCACGGATGGTTCTAAGCTTGACGGGAAGGTGGGAGCAGGCCACTTTTCGCCGGATCTGGGTCTAGAGGTCTCTTTTCGCCTACCAGATTACTGTAGTGTTTACCAAGCGGAAATGCTGGCAATACACAGGGCTGTGAACCATCTCGGATCTATGCCTAAGGATGGTAAACGGGTGTTTATTTTCTCAGAAAGCCAGGCCGCAGATCTCTTAACGAGATGGCTCAGCACTTCAGTATCAGCCTTATATGGGTACCTGGGCACAGGGATATTGAAGGCAACTGCAGAGCAGACGAGCTGACCAGAAGAGGCACCACCGACAATATCCTTCCGGGAAATGATTCGGTAGGTATACCCATGGACACTTTCAGGCTTCGTGTGAACACAAGCACTATAAGAATTGCAAATGGACTATGGTCAGCCATATCATCGTGTGAGACATCCAGGCAAACCTGGCCCTCATATGACAAGGGGCGCACAGGAGCGCTTCTGATTTTAAACAAATCAGTTCCATCGTCCCTGATAAGGGTTCTAACAGGGCATTGTTTAATCGGCACGCATGGTGCTAGAATGGGGGCAACGACCTTCGACTATTGTCGCAGCTGAAGATGTACAGAAGAGGAAGAGAGTGTCCAGCACCTTCTCTGTCATTGTCCAGCGCTTAGTAGGCGTAGGTTGGCCATCCTTGGTAAACCTTTACCGTTGAGGTGTCAGAAAATATCCCAGATTCTGCAGCAGATGCCTACAAACGAGCAACGGCGTTGCCAAATATTAGAACTCTTTGTCAATTGCTGCATACGTTTCCAGTGACTACCAGCACTGCCGAGCGATCTTTCTCCACCTTACGCCGATTAAAGTCGTATCTTCGCAACAGGATGACAGGAAAGCGTTTGAATGGATTGGCTTGAATGCATATGCGGGAAAAATGGACCCTAATGAAGTGCTGGACACTTTCAGCAGGAAATATAAAAGAAAAATGTCTTTACTGTACACATAATTTTTTATTATTTTGACACTTTTATAAGCCTTCCTATATATGTATGTATATACTTGAACCTCTATAAATAAATTTGAAGTAGGTATGCTACTTCTAAATATTTATATAAGTTCTTGTTAACTTTTTTGCGGGTTCGTTCTGTGATTTTTGAAAAAAAGTAAGAATAGCACACATTCGTACTCATATTTACTAATAATTTTAATTATTTTAAATATTTAATTATTTCTATATTAATTAAAAAAATGATGTTCGGCACTACTTTGCTGATAATTCCTGTGCTATAACAACGCTATCCGAAAAAAAGGTCGTCGTTGTTTAATTGAAGGCAAACCGGTTTATTCGAAGCCGTTGCCTATCGCCGAGGCAAAACTAATAGACTTGAGAAAAATGTGCGAAAAACTGGTCATACTAAAAGAATATCATTATTTTTATAAAAATCTAAAGGGCAACAGCGACGCTTTACCCGAACCCAACATTTCAGAAGATTCCGATTCCGAAAATGAGAACTAGTTCTAAGTTTGCAATAATATATTATATAAAAACATGAAATTTAATTTAATGTGTAACTTTTTTCATTTACATATGAAGGGCTCAGAACCAAAAGGACCTAAGTGACATTTCTTTTTATACCTTTCATGAAAATGAAATGGTATATTAATTTCGTCACGAAACCCAAAATTGTAAGTCCTTAAAGGAAAACAGATAGACCCACCATTAAGTATACCGAAATAATCAGGTTGAAGAGCTGAGTTGATTTAGCCATGTCCGTCTGTTCGTCTTGACAAAATTTGGTGAGCGGGTGTATTTGGGTGTCCGATTAGACATTTGTCGGAACCGGCCGGATCGGACCACTATAGCATATATCCTCCATACAACCGATTTTTCAGAAAAAGAGGATTTTTGTAATATCTTACTCAATTTAACAGATTGAAGCTTCAAACTTCACCATATACTTTCGTATATTGCACATATTGTTGCCTGAAAAAATTGATGAGATCGGTCGTATATATAGTATATATCCCCCACAACCGATTGTTCAGATAAGAAACTTTTCGTAATTGCTGCCCTATTTTAAGAGCTAGAGGCTTCAAATTTCAACGAATGCTTACGTATATAGCATATATTGTTGTTTGAAAAAATCATACAGATCGGTGGTATATATAGTATATATATATAATATATATATATATTTTCGCAATTTTAGCCCCATTTTAACAGCTAGGAGCTTCACCGAATGCTTACGTATATGGCATATATTGTTGTCTGAAAAATCATAGAGATCGGTTGTATATATAGTATATATCTCATACAACCGATTGTTCAGATAAGAAACTTTTCGCAATTTCTACCCCATTTTAACAGCTATAAGCTTCAAATTTCACCGATTGTTTACGTATATAGTATATATTGTTGTGTCAAAAAAAGAGTCAAAATAGAGATCGGTGATATATATAATATATATATGATGGTATATATAGTATATATATAGTATATATATAATTTTTTTGCGATTTCGGCCCCATTTTAACAGCTAGAAGCTTCAAATTTCACCAAATGCTTACGTGTATAGCATATGTTGATGTCTGAAAAAATAATTGAGATCGGTGGTATACATAGTATATATCTCATACAACCGATTGTTTAGATAAGAAACTTTGCGCAATTTCTTCCCCATTTTAACAGCTAGAAGCTTCAAATTTCACCAAATGCTTATGTGTATAGTATATATTCTTGTCTGAAAAAATCATTGAGATCGGTGGTATATATAGTATATATCTCATACAACCGATTGTTCAGATAAGAAACTTTGCGCAATATAGCATATATTTTTGTCTTATTATCTTATTATTTTGTCTATTATTTTGATCCGTGGTATATATATTATATACTTCATATAAACTGTCATTTTCGCCCCTTTTTTACGGATAGAAGCTTCAAAATTCATCAAATTTCATCAAATAGTTACGTTTACGTCATATATTTTTGAAATACGTGATTCGTAGTCATAGTTTTTACATTCAGACCACAAAAAGCCTGAAGCTTTGCATCCTCACACAAAGTACCTACCTATTTTTATACCTTTCATGAAAATGAAATGGTATATTAATTTCGTCACGAAACCCAAAATTGTAAGTCCTTAAAGGAAAACAGATAGACCCACCATTAAGTATACCGAAATAATCAGGTTGAAGAGCTGAGTTGATTTAGCCATGTCCGTCTGTCCGTCTGTCTGTTTGTATGCAAACTAGTCCCTCAATGTTTGAGATATCTTGACAAAATTTGGTGAGCGGGTGTATTTGGGTGTCCGATTAGACATTTGTCGGAACCGGCCGGATCGGACCACTATAGCATATATCCTCCATACAACCGATTTTTCAGAAAGAGGATTTTTGTAATATCTTACTCAATTTAACAGATTGAAGCTTCAAACTTCACCATATACTTTCGTATATTGCACATATTGTTGCCTGAAAAAATTTATGAGATCGGTCGTATATATAGTATATATCCCCCACAACCGATTGTTCAGATAAGAAACTTTTCGTAATTGCTGCCCTATTTTAAGAGCTAGAGGCTTCAAATTTCAACGAATGCTTACGTATATAGCATATATTGTTGTCTGAAGAAATCATACAGATCGGTGGTATATATAGTATATATATATAATATATATATATATATATTTTCGCAATTTTAGCCCCATTTTAACAGGTAGGAGCTTCAAATTTCACCGAATGCTTACGTATATGGCATATATTGTTGTCTGAAAAAATCATAGAGCTCGGTTGTATATATAGTATATATCTCATACAACCGATTGTTCAGATAAGAAACTTTTCGCAATTTCTAACCCATTTTAACAGCTATAAGCTTCAAATTTCACCGATTGTTTACGTATATAGTATATATTGTTGTGTCAAAAAAAGAGTCAAAATAGAGATCGGTGATATATATAATATATATGTATATGATGGTATATATAGTATATATATAGTATATATATATTTTTTTTGCGATTTCGGCCCCATTTTAACAGCTAGAAACTTCAAATTTCACCAAATGCTTACGTGTATAGCATATGTTGATATCTGAAAAAATAATTGAGATCGGTGGTATACATAGTATATATCTCATACAACCGATTGTTCAGATAAGAAACTTTGCGCAATTTCTTCCCCATTTTAACAGCTAGAAGCTTCAAATGTCACCAAATGCTTACGTATATAGCATATATTTTTGTCTGAAAAAATCATAGAGATCCGTGGTATATATATATTATATACTTCATATAAACTGTCATTTTTGCCCCTTTTTTACGGATAGAAGCTTCAAAATTCATCAAATTTCATCAAATAGTTACGTTTACGTCATATATTTTTGAAATACGGGATTCGTAGTCATAGTTTTTACATTCCGACCACAAAAAGCCTGAAGCTTTGCATCCTCACACAAAGTACCTACCTATTTTTTATTTTATATTTATCTTAAAAATCGTTTAGATATTTTCAAATTTCACCAAATGTTTAGGTGTATAGCATATATTGTTGTCTGAAAAAATCATAGAGACCGGTGGTATATATAATCTCATCCAACCGATTGTTCAGATAAGAAACTTTGCGCAATTTCTTCCCCATTTTAACAGCTAGAAATTTCAAATTTCACCAAATGGTTACGTGTATAGTATATATTGTTGTCTGAAAATATCATTGAGATCGGTGGTATATATAGTATATATCTCATACAACCGATTGTTCAGATAAAAAACTTTGCGCAATTTCTGCCCCATTTTAACAGCTAGAAGCTTCAAATTTCACCAAATGCTTACGTATATAGCATATATTTTTGTCTGAAAAAATCATAGAGATCGGTGGTACATATATTATATACCCCATATAAACTGTATTTTTTTGCCCCTTTTTTACGGCTAGAAGCTTCAAAATTCATAAAAATTCATCAAATAGTTAAGTTTACGTCATATATTGTTGAAATACGTGATTCGTAGTCATAGTTTTTACACGCAGACCACAAAAAAACCTGAAACTTTGCATCCTCACACAAAGTACCTACCTATTTTTTATTTTATATTTATCTTAAAAATCGTTTAGGTATGTAGATCTGTTCACTATATATTTCTTATCTTATACATCCGATTATTCGGAGATTACGAATGGGATAAGATTATTGTTCAGCCCCATTCATGAAAGGTATGAAGTCTTCGGCACAGCCGAAGACAGTCCCGTTCTTACTTGTTTTAAATTGAGTTATACCCATATTTGTATATTTAATATAGTGTATATTTGTTGACAATGCGATCCAAGCCATTTTGGACATTTTAGTGCCCATATATTTGCCAGGCCAAAAACGTACTAAATTTTATTGCATTAATGATTGGAGCCAAAAGGATCTAAGTGCGCTCCTCCAAGCAATAAAATTTAATTGCTCGGCCAAAAGAACATGCTGAATTTTTTCAAGTATGCAGTTTTGTAGCCCGTTTAATTTTAGTATAATAAAGTGCTAAACTTAAGTTCGTAGGAAGTCTCGCTGAATTGAAAGAGGTGAAGAAGCCTCTCCCCTCTCTCGTCTGTGCCGCAGACTTGGGTTCAATACTTGACTAATGTAAAAGCAGGCTTACACGTATGTTGTATTTTATGTTGTATATTTTCTGTAAATACTTAATATAACGTCACTATGCCTCATGTATGCCAAATTCGCGAAAATTTGTTATTTTGGCCGAAGAAATCAACGTTCCAAATTTTATTGCAACAATTTTTGGAGCCAAAAGGGTCTAAGTGCGCTTGGATCCAGAAAAAAAATTGCCAAAAATCAGCGAGACATCCTACGAACTTAAGTTTAGCACTTTATTATACTAAAATTAAAAGGGGTACAAAACTGCATACTTGAAAAAATTCTGCATGTTCTTTTGGCCGAGCAATCAACGTTCGAAATTTTATTGCAACAATTTTTGGAGCCAAAAGGGTCTAAGTGCGCTTGGATCCAGAAAAAAAATTGCCAAAAATCAGCGAGACTTCCTACGAACTTAAGTTTAGCACTTTATTATACTAAAATTAAACGAGCTACAAAACTGCATACTTGAAAAAATTCCGCATGTTCTTTTGGCCGAGCAATCAACGTTCGAAATTTTATTGCAACAATTTTTGGAGCCAAAAGGGTCTAAGTGCGGTTAGGTCCAGAAAAAAAATTGCCAAAAATCAGGGAGACATCCTACGAACTTAAGTTTAGCACTTTATTATACTAAAATTAAACGGGCTACAAGACTGCATACTCGAAAAAAATTCTACATGTTCTTTTGGCCGAGCAATCAACGTTCGAAATTTTATTGCAATAATTTTTGGAAATTTTTGCAATAATTTTTGGAAATTTACAGTTATTTTCCATCTGCAGTAAACATCCTTTGAATTAGTTGACTAACCTGCATTCATTTAGACAGGAAACATTTCAAACTCATTTACCAAGAATTTATAATAAGTAATTTACATTAACCTTAATTATCTCAATTCAACGTCGATGTTACTTAGCTCCTTTTGGTTCTAAGCCCTTCATATGTTCTTTCTATGAGTAACAGCCACGGATGTTTTCCCAAGTATTGTGATGCCCTGAACCCGAATCCGCCAACGGAATTGGCCTGCAGGCTTTTTTACGCCTTTTGAAGTTAAGGCCATACTATGACCAGTTGGGCCAATTCTTAAAGCGTATTCGGACTCAGCGCATAAAAAGGCACAGAAAACATGAGCCGCATTACGCCATCCGACTACTTTGAATTTTTTGGTATGGCTGTGTTAACAAAAAATTAGATCAAATTTTAAAACTTTTGTTGTGCCAGAAAATTTAATGTGCTAAATTTCGGAGAATAAAAGGGATACGAGCACACGAGAACAGTTATCTCAGTTGAAAGAACATATTGTGATTATAATTTATTGATAATTTTTACATTAAAAACTAATACTTCTAATTTTAAGGGAGCAATAAACTTTGAAACGATGTCCCAACATTTTCATTTTGGCACATTCATGTTCCTGCAAGCGGGCGACGATATATTCCATTTGTATGGAGGGTGCCACGCCCCCTCCTCCCTCACCCTATATTTTCTTGGTGGTATTAGGGATTGACTTCATATAACCCCTTACTAAATTTCAATGTTCTAATATTAATACCTTCAGAGTTATGCAGTACAAAAGATTCCATTTGTATGGGGGGTGCCACGCCCCTTTTATATATCGAAATTATTTTTAGCCTGCGACCATTCTTGGATTGGAAGGTTTCTAGTGCGTGGTGCAAATTTGGTTGTGATCGGTCGATCCCTTTAGGACGCAACCCGATCTATACCTACATACATTCATAATTTGAATTTTATATATGGGGTATTCCATCCCATTTCGATCAATTTTGAACCCGACCACTTTAGAATCGGCTGAAAGTTTTTCTTCTTTTTCTAGCTTACGAAAGACGTTTTTCAGAATTTTTTCAAATTTTTTCATCCAACTCAAAAAAAGTTATGAATTTAAAAAAAAAACACCGTTTTTGTTTTCAAAATGCTATAACTTTTTCAAAAATTTACCGTTTGGGATCTTTTTTTTTTTTAATGCACTTTTCGGAAAAAATACAAAAAAATGTTTAAAGTTTTCTTTTTTTAATTTTTCAGTTTTTTTGAGATTTTTCGAATTTCGCCATTTTTTTTTTCTCATAAAAAACTTCAGTCAATTCTGCAACCATCCCCACTAATCCCGGAGTGGGCCCATTTTTTTTGATATTTTTTTTTATCCAATTGAAAAAAAAAATTTCTAAAATAAAAATATTTTTTATCAATTTTATTTATATAACAAAAAAATGTAAGAAAATGATTTTTAAGTATTCTTTTCTTTATATATTATTGTAATGTTTACTGTTATGTAATGTTTACTGTGTCAGTCATTAATCCTGGTTATTTTAATCGTAGATTACCAGTACATTTAAAAACAAATTTAAAAAAAAAGATCCCAAACGGTAAATTTTTGAAAAAGTTATAGCATTTTGAAAACAAAAACGGTGTTTTTTTTTAAATTCAAAATTTTTTTTGAGTTGGATGAAAAAATTTGAAAAAATTCTGAAAAACGTCTTTCGTAAGCTAGAAAAAGAAGAAAAACTTTCAGCCAATTCTAAAGGGGTCGGATTCAAAATTGGTCGAAATGGGATGGAATACCCCATATATAAGCGCATAGACTTAGTCAAAATAAAATAGGTTTTAAATTTAGTTGCATCTTTTTTGACAGATAGCTCATAGAGAATGATGTCAAAAAGCTGCAACTAAATTTAAAACCTATTTTATTTTGACTATGACTAAGCGCCATACATTATAAGTATACATACATTCATATTTACGTGCATACATGTATCTACAAAGTTAGTGGGTATTTCTACGTACATATATGTAACAAATAACCCTGTGCAACAAAAAATATTATCTGTGAAGATATTTATGATAAGATAACTGAGAGAGTTATGGGCAATAAATTTTCGTAACCAAAAATATCAACTTATGCTTAATCATTCATATGAAACTATTTCGCAATACATTTCATCAACAACTGCAACGCAGTTTCAATAAAACCGAATTAAATAGATGCTAAATACACTTAACGGCTAGTGATAGAACGATACGAGTACTGAGTAAGTAGTATCGATACTTTTTCAAAAATACTTGAGTATTTCGTAGTCGATGCTTTTTTCCAAATACTGAGTAAAGTATCGATACTTTACCAAATGCCGATGGTCTACATGTTTAAGATCAACAAAGTTCAGTCCATTAACACCATAACTTGAGATCGTCAACGATTTAAATTAAACCTAACTATTGATAATGGGGGAATGGATCATGATTTCTGCATATGGTGGTAAAAATATGTGTTTATTGTCCAGAATCACTAGCTCCAACAAAATTATGAAAATCTGCTAACTCCATAAAATTTCAATACATTTTAACTTGTCTTGCAATACAGCTTTTTCGTTCTACTGTGAAATTGTACCTAAACAAACAGTTTCTGTTGAATACACAAAAACCTAGGCATCCCAATAAACATCTAATTAAAGGACTCAACTCCCCAGGATTTTAAGAAGTCATCTCCGCAAGCATTATCAGGAAATACGGCACCTGATATTCAAGCCGTATGTAGAAGAAGAACACAAAAAAGTCCTCAGTGATATCCTGAAAATGGCGGCACTTTTACAACAACAACAATCAGTAGAGATATGGCAGTACAAAGTACATAAGTTCTATTTAAAGTTCTATCTAATTAATCTCTCCACAAAACGTTGAATGCCACAACAAATACTTGACGCCATTTACCTCAAAGAAGATTAAGACTTCTCTTCCAATTTGCTTCGTGTTACATATTTTATTACGATTCCGAACGGCATCTGCAAGGCAGATGAGTTCGGTTTAGAGGTATGGTTCCTTCGGCAAAGTTTCTTAATTTGATCCCTAGAATACGATTTTCACAGAGCAATGAGCGATTTTTAAATCGACCCGCCCTATTGTACAGGTATAAAGGAATCGAGATAGATATAGACTTCCATATATCAAAATCATCAGTGTCGAAAAAAAATTTTATTGAGCCATGTCCGTCCGTCCGTTCGTTTGTCCGTTAACACGATAACTTAAGTAAATATTAGATATCTTAACCAAATTTGATACACGAGCTTATCTGGACCCAGAATAGATTGGTATTGAAAATGAGCGAAATCGGTGGTTATCATCCGCCCACTTTTTATATATATAAATAACATTTTGGAAAACACAAAAAAACTGATTGTTAAGATGTTTTATGTTTTGTATAAATATATTTATTAAATTAACGAAAGTATATAAACTAATATAATGATTTGAATAGTTATTAAATTATGTTGACTTGACTTGTGGGTCGGCTTGTGTTTGTAGTGGTTTGGTTTAATTTGGTTTGCGTTGTTTCACAATTGCATTGGCACGTCTTCTCGCTTCCAAGTCTACGATCCAAAAGAAAGCTGTTTTCCGGTTGGAAATTGAAATGACGTTTTCTCGAAATTTCCATAATAACGTAGTTACAAAGTTGTGTGCAATGCAAGAAACGCAAAGTAAATATGAAATGTCACTTCAACGCAGGGTGACTCAACACTCCTCCCCCCGTGAATCACCCCGGATTCACTAACCAACCGTCGAGCTAGGCGCGTTGCTGGTCGCTTCAATATGCCTCCGCTTGTCTTTACTTCGGCAACTCGTACTTGACCGTCATCAGTAGGGTAGACCTTAATAACCCGCCTCCTCTGCCACTGGCTTCGTAGTTGTATCGGATCACATATTATAACGAGATCATTTACTTGCAAAGGGGATGTCTTCTCGTGCCACTTGGTGCGCTGTATGAGTTGAGGCAAGTATTCAGTCGTCCAGCGCTTCCATAGGCGGTCTTTCAAATTTTGCGCTATTCTCCACTGCTTGCGCAAACATATGTGTTCATCGACGGGGTGTGGTATCTGTGTGGAGTTCACACATCCTATTAAAAAGTGATTGGGTGTGAGCGGCTCGTCGTCTTCGTGTGACACAGGTACATCAGTGAGTGGCCGAGAGTTGATAACGTTTTCGGCTTCTATCAGCACGCTTTGTAGTGTGTCGACCTTCGGAGCCAATCTCGAAGTGTTTTACCCAAAAGCGCTTTGCCGATTCGTATAAGTCTTTTCCAACAACCGCCTGAGATGGGGTTCGTTGGGAAGTTTAAAATCCATTCTATGTTACGCTTTGCGGCTTCAGTATGGATACGATCCGTGTCAAGCAAATATTCACCAGCCTTTAGCTCCTTTTGAGTGCCAAAGAAATTGATGCCGTTGGTACCTCTACGGTTAATAAAGTTTCGTAGGCATAAAATGAATGCGTCGGTCGATAGGTTTTCAGCCAGCTCAATATGTGCCGCTCGAATCTTCAGGCATGTGAATATGACTGCCCACCTTTTCTCGCGACGTCTCCCGATGGAAACGTTAAATGGGCCGAACAGGTCCACGCCAGTATATGTGAACGGACGTACAAACGGAGTAATTCGGTCGATTGGTAGCTGGCCCATCATCCGGGAACTCGGCTTGGCCTTATCAATTTTACATATGAGGCATTTACGTTGTATGGTTTTTAAGAGCGATTTCAAATTTGGTATCCAATATTTTTGGCGCACAGCGTTAACGGTTATAGCGAAGTTTTGGTGGTAATTCTGCTCGTGGTGATGTTGCACAATCAAGGCTTATACAATGTGCTTTGGCGGCAATATAATTGGGCGTTGCGCTTCAAATGGCAGATACGATGCTTCATCGAAGCGCCCACTGAGTCGTAATATTCCGCTTTTGTCTAAAACGGGTGATAATTTATATATTGAGCCTTGTTTCGACAACTTACGTGACGCTGACAGATCTGCAATTTCATTCGAATACCATTCTCGTTGTACGGTTAAATGAACGATGTGTTCGGCTTGCTCCAACTCGGCGACTGTGAGCACTGATGGCTGACGTGATGGTGCATTCTGTTTCTGACGAAATAAAGCTTTTGCTCTTATGACCCATGCTATCGTACGTTTTAGTTTTGTAAATGAATTGTATTTAGCGAATTCGATGAATATGTTGCTAGGTTTGACGAGTAGTAAACAATGAGACTTAACTTCCTCCGGTAGCACGGCTGGTGAATTAGCAATTTTGTTTGGCCAATACTTTTCGTCGAAATTCAAAACTGCCGGACCCCTCACCCAACAGCTGTTTCTGTCGAAGTTCGGTGTTCTTGACGGGCGCCAAGGACTTCGGCGATACGATGGGCGAAAAATACTTTGTACTTTCTTTTCGAAGAGTTAAGCCACTGCAAAACGGTTTGGGAGTCACTCCATAACGTTACCCTGGCGGCAGCAAATGTGTGGCATTCGCGAATCAACTTTAATATTCGTTCCCCAACACGGTGGCCTGAAGCTCCACCCTAGGCATGGATAGCAGCTTTAATGGTGACGTACGAGTTTTGCCAATTATGTAGCTGATATTTATTTCGTTACAGTGCACCACGCGTGCATACCCAACTGCTGCGAATGCGACTTGACTTGCATCTACGCATATGTGCACCTCTACTTGGCCCCCCTTGGCGATAAGTGGGCAGTAACAACGTTGGATTTTAAACTGTTTCACATTACGGAATTCTTGCCACAAACGAAACCATTTACTGCGTAGATCCGGTGGCATTTCTTCATCACAAGCGATCTCACGTTTCCAGGTCTCCTGAATTAGAAGTTTAGTAAAAATTAAGTAATCACACAACATACCAAAAGGATAAAAAACTGCCATCACTATTCGTAGCAGTTCCATCTTCGTCGGTGCACGCGTTCCGTCAAGTACATCCGTGGGAATATGATGGAATTTTGTATGAAATTTGAACGCGTCATCTTTCGTGTTCCAGAATTCGTCAGAATCGTTGCGTTCTATGTTGACTGTTTCTCTGATAGTTGACGACGTTTTGTTCATGGCTTCTTCAACCTCTATGCAATTGGAAATAAAGTTCCGCAATTCAAACCCCGCTTTCTGGTTGACATGAACAATGTCCTGGCTAATCTGTATGGTTTGCTGTGGCGTGTCGAAACTGGCAACTAAATCATCGAAGTAATGCTTGTTGATTATTGTTGATGCGGCATCAGGGAAACGGGCTTGGTAGTCTTCGGCGTTTTTATTTTTTATGTATTCGGCAATGCACGGTGAACATACAGCACCAAATATTAACGAAGTCATAACATATTGTGACGAATATGAGTGACACTAAGTGATACTCACATCCCTAGTCTGATGCTAAGTAAATAAAGTCACAACAACAATAAAGCAGACAGTCACTTGTATCTACATAAACGAATCAATCATTATGTCTACACATATATACGTATACGCAACTGAGAAGCAACGCACAACCACATGCATATATCTGAGATACTCCCGAAAGTATGCAATGAGAGAAACTATAAAATCGTGCAATTGTAGTTACAGCTGAGAAATTTGATAGCTGATGGCCAACTAGTAGTTTCTGGAAATGGAAGCGCCTAGAAGATGCGAACGAGGAAATCAAAGAAATAAAAGGGAGCGACAGATAGAGGCGCTAGAATAAGTTTTAATTAAGACGCTATCTGGCGAGCAATAGTAGTATTATTTATTGTGAAGTACTTTAATAAAGGCCATTTTTCCATTATTCAATATTGGAGTTATTTATTCAACAGTTTAGTGATTCAAACGTTAGCAGAAGATTGCAAATAAGGGGAATTGCAGTAAATTCGTTACAATATTCTTCAATTGGTTTAGTGGCATCACCATCTCGCCACAAATAGTGTTGGGCATACTGATCGGATGCGCGTATCTTTATTTGTGAAAACATTTCACGTATGTCGGCGGACACTCCTATTCGGCCCTGGCGAAATTCAAGTAGCACCCTTAGCAACGTCTGTGCTTGATTGGGCCCTTTTAAAAGAGCTGAGTTCAGCGATATGTTTTCTACTGTGGCGGCGGCATCAAAAAAGATTCTCAATTTGGATTATGGACCGCAAAGTGGGGCAAGTAGGGAGCGGATGTGTTCGACCGATCTCGTCGCCACTTGGTTTTCTGGCATAACCTTTCTCTACGTATTTTTCCATCTCTTTCTTATATCGCTCACCGATTTTTTTGTTACATTTAATTTGTCTCTCGACTGACATTAGGCATCTTTCAGCCATTGCCCTGCTACAAGGCAAATTCAGTGGATACGTTTTCCATAGTAATCCACATTCGAACCTCTCATCGACTCTTCTAGTGGTTCGCTCCAGAATTGAACGCGCTAGTTTTTCGTCTTCCGATTCTAGTTTGATGGGTGCTGAATTGGTGCCAAAGCTGTCGGTTGCGAAATACTCTTCGACTAGAGCATGTAGTTTTTGATCTTCTTTGACAAGTAAAACTTGACTGACTGTTGAAGGTGATTGAATCGGACCGTAAGCGATCCATCCTAGTGTGGTTTTGATTGCCATCGGACTATCAATGCCAGCTTTAACGACTGTAGACATGGCGCCTAGATACGCGTGTTTCAACCCAATTAGCAATACCGGCTTTGAAGCAAAATAATTTATAAGTGGCAAGTGTTTCAAATGTGGAAAATCTTCTTTTTTCAACAACTGCTCAGGCAAGTTTAGATCTTTTACGGTAAAAACGTCTCTCAAAACATATTTGGTTTTGTCTAGGCGGTTTTCTATTTCAACGTTTAATTTTAGCGAACGCTCGGTGACTACTTTGTCGTTATACCCCTGAAGCGTTAGTGGGTGAGCTTTACCTTTGGCCCCAATTTCTCTTGCAACCCTTTCTTCCATTATTAATATTCAGGATCCTTCATCAAACGTTGTTGACACCTCGCGTTTACCATTTGGCCAATATATGTTGATTGGTATTATCTTAAATAATTGCCCGCATGTGCTTTAAGTTGAGCGGCAATTTAACATAGGTTGTACTGTTTCAATTGTTGGTGTAGCTTGCCGTACTGTCTGAGTTTGAAGTTCTTCACTATGCAATAATGGGCTGTGATATCTTTGGCAGCCGTTTACATTACACTTCTTCTTTGACCGACATTTGACCGTGCGATGCCTTTGCGCAGGAAGGTGAAGCATAACTGTTGCTCTTTTATTAATTGCCATCGTTCTTGCACAGTCATTTTCTTAAATGTTTAGCACTGAAATATTGCATGGTTGCCCCTGCACTTATAACATTCCATTGCCTGTTCAATATGCATCACTCGACAAGGGTTGACTTGTGAAGTACTTACCTTCGAACTCACTGCGCTCACTGAAGGCATCAAACAAACGATACGTACTAGTTCACTAAGCCACTTCGAAAAGTCTTCTATGGTCGCATATGGCTGTATGGCCGATGCCTGTTTTGCCCAGTCGAATTGTCAAGCTTGTGGTAACTTGCCCACCATTTGTTCTAATAATGTAACGTTGGCTAAGTGCTGCGGACATTTCGCTGACTTTATGAATGCCACAACGTTGCGTAAAGTTACAAGGTCGGTTCTGCCGATGGTACTTCCCCCCCGCGGCCTATTGGGCAACCCTAATATTGTGTTATCATCTCCTCTGAGTAAGACGGGACTCACCCCCCTATTACTCAGAGGAAGGGTAATGCACGGATACAAGGCTCAGGTAAGAGGGGAACACTTCCCAACGCCTGCGGCGGGACAAACTCCCCTACTACCCTAGCCGAATACCCGAGCCAATATATTGTAGTTAGTTAGCCTCATACTAATAGACACTTCGCCGTAGGTACATCCCCACGATCCCGATCCTCGGACATCCCATCCCGAAGTCTAGCCACCACCGTCGTCAAAGCTATTTGGTGAGAGCAACCGTCACTCAGTACTCTCTCTTCGGGCGTGATCCTAACTACCGCCGTCATTACTACCGCCGTTAGCACCCCTTAGCGAGAGCCACCGTCGTCTTCACCATCTCAGCCACCGCTAAGCTAGCACTCTATCTCCCTCTCTCTGTGGAGAGCCGTCGTCCTTGGATTACACTATATTGTCAGCGACACTACCTAGTGAACATCTCTCTCTCTCTCTCCCCTGGATTCAAGGTTGTGGATATTTTAGCCCGAGAGCCGCGTGTGTGTGTGTTCGAAATCAAAACACTAATTCACAGTGTATTTATTTAGGTGGGGGAAGTGGGTCCTCCATCCGACTCTGGATTGACTTGAGCATACCTCAGCCTTTGACCAAACCCACCTCATAAATTGAAGTGCCATGAATTGCTCATTTGTGTTTCAAATCAGCTTTTCTATTAAATGTGTATACAGAAAATCAGACCACATACTAATATTCATTTTTAGGGAAAGCTTTTGCATAAAAAGTAAAAAAAAAAAACGAACTAACGGAACTAGTTTAAGTGAACATAACGGAACAAAAAACACATGGCAACACGCCACATATTAGAAAAAAAATGCACATATACAATAAAATAGAGAAAATTTTCATATTGAAACTAAAGGAACAACTATAGTGAACATATCGGAATAAAAAAAACATGGCAACACGCCACATATTGATATAAAATAGAGAAAAGCCTCGTAATCGGTGATGCCGCTTTAATTCAAAGCCGGCCAAAAGTTGCACATTGTGGAATTTGAGTTCGTATTTTCACACAGACACTAACGATGTGCAATCACGATCGTTTGCTTTCGCTTGTCACTCACTAAAATCAACATTGAATGCAAAATGAAAAGTCCATGCTACTTTTTGGGCACATAATAAAAACAACAAGCTGAAATGTTAAAGGGACTTTTAAAACGTTTTAGTTAGTATTATTAAGTTCCCTTTGAACATACATATTAATATTGACAATTTAAATATTAATTATTAATTATTAATAAATATTAGCCGTGTTTTTTAACACGCGCGTATACGTTTCGTTTGCGCGTGTTAAAAAACGCCTATCTTCGCTTAGATAATGCTTAGGAGACCCATCTAGCGGCTGTGGTAAAACAACTAGCTACAGCAACAGGGTGTACCGAAAAGCGGAGACGCAACGCTCTGATGGCCATAGGGTATAACATATAGCTGAATCAGTTGCGATGAATTGTGGACACACATATAATACATAGAATTAGTGTACAGGGTGAAACAAAGACACATATTTCAGTTACATCTGAGTATAATGCGTATTGAAATTTAGTAGGACAAAATTTATGCGCAGCAATTTCAGAGGTGTATTTATAGTTTGTCTCTTAGCAGTCAATATAAAGTTTAAGCGTAAACGGATATACGCGTGTTAAAAAACACGGCTATTGACAATTTAATGTAAGTAAAATTTTACACGTTCTACTTAGTTTCATTAATTTTTATAAATTTTTTTTTATTGAATAACTTTATGTTTTGAAAATATATATTTCTATCTTTACATTTACTTTGTTTTATAATTCTTTCTTAATGAAAAAGTGAATATTTTAAAGTAAATTTTGCATTGAAGAAACATCATACCTTCTTTTATAAAAGTATCTGGCTAGCTCGACCTCTGCTATCACCGACTAAATCTTCCGCGACCTTATTTACAACATGGACGCCCCAAATTTCGACCATTTTGAACATCCACGTCGATGGCACTACGGATGGGCTACCGACTGTCCTACACCCCAAAATCTTGGGTGTGACGTTTGATCAGGGTTTAAATTTTGGTGAGCACGCAGCCGCAATTGTTCCGATAATTCAGAGCCGTAACAAAATCCTCAAATCCCTCGCTGGCAGTACTTGGGGAAAAGATAGAGAAACGCTCATGACTACATACAAAGCAATTAGCCAGCCGATTACGTGCTACGCGTCACCCATATGGTCGCCAAGCCAAAAAATCACCCACTGGAAGAAACTACAGGCCTGCCAAAATACTGCTCTCAGAATCGCCACGGGCTGTCTTCTTATGTCCCCAGAACACCATCTGCATAATGAGGCGAGAATACTCCCCATCAGGGAGGGAAATGAGATGCTGACCAAACAGTTCCTGTTGAATACCCAGAAACCTGGGCATCCCAATATACATCTGATTGATGAACCAGCACCGCCTAGGGGCTTAAGGAGTCATCTCCGTAAGCATTTTGAGGAAATACGGCACCTGAGAACCCAGCCGTATGAAGTGAAAAAACACAAGCAGGTGCTTGGTGAACTCCATAAACAGGCATCGGACCTTTATGCCGGGAATTGCCCGGTGAATCCAGTGCTTAACGAAAATTATCCAAAACTTGCGGAAGAGGAACGCATACTACCCAGGGAAACGCGTGTCACTCTTGCTCAACTTCGTTCTGGATACTGTAACAGGTTAAACTCTTACCTATCCAGAATCAACCCCGACATACAAAATGTATGCCCCGCTTGCAACGTGTCCCCACATGACACCAACCATCTCTTCAATTGTAATGTGGAACCAACGCCTCTAACACCCCTTTCCTTATGGTCCACCCCTGTTGAAACGGCAAGTTTCCTTGGACTCCCGTTAGAGGATATTGATGACAATTTGTGATCGGTCGCGGCTATTAGGTGGGGCGAGCATTGCTACAACAACAACAACAACACCTCCGCGTTCTTATTTATACGAATATAAGTAAATATAGTTAGGATTAGCTTGAAATCAAATAACCAAAGTCCTTTTTAATTTCAAACTTCACAATCCACATTTTCTTTTAGCACACTGTGGGGAGTTGTCACTCAATTTTTACACACACGTATGCAATTGTTTTAGTATTTGTGTGGCCGGCTCTGCTTTAATTCATTGAATGGGCCAAATAATCCGATTTATGATCGTCGTCTACAAAAATGTTTGAAAAATACTGTTGAGCAAATGATTTAAGCCAGTTTTCAAACATTAGCCACTTGTATGAACAATGTTAAAAACAAACGAGCCAGTTTGACATTCGGCCATTTTTTCTGACAAATGATAATTTTGTTTTTAGTTTGAAAATTTTGTGCATAAAAACACAACTAAAATCAACTTTCTTGTGAAAAAAAAGTGAACAATCATAGACCGAAATAAATTTCCCGTGTTATTTGCATTGTTTTGTAATACCTATATGACACTACTTTATTTTCTCTGTATTTTCGCTTTCAGTACCAGCGTAAGTATGTAAACATGTCAAAATCACTAATTTTGGGGGAATAGTGGTCTCGCTTTCTCATCGTAGAAATTATTTTTGTATTTTCAAGTTTCGTTAGTTTTTCTAGCTTGGAATCCAAGACAAAATAAAGTAGTGTCATATAAGTGTAAGTTCCATTTTACGACTTTGACGTAAAATATTGACTTTTGAGATTGGACCAGACTATCGAAAATACAATAACATGACTGATCTAACAATATGGTCAATGCACCAAAGCCATTCGCATCAAATCAAAAAAAAAAAAAAAAAATGTGACTTCAAAATAAATTCTCGGAGATAATTTTCACTATGTATATGAACTTAAATATCTCCTTTGAAATTTTCCCTAAAAGATGAAATGAAATTTTGTTGCACAGAGTAATAATAAACACAAATGACAAGAAACCGATACCTACCATTGCATATGCCATACAAAAGGCTTTACCGCCAATTGTTACTGGCGTTGAATGCCCATATCCGATCATGGCCAGAACCACAGTGGCAAAATAAAATGCACCGGCGAATTTCCACTGAGGTCCAGCTTTGTGCGGTTTGTTCTCGATAATCACTATTTCCATCATGCGGTAGTCTTCGGCGGTGACATTGTACTTTTTAACAAAATTGTTCTTCACCGCTACATTTGCCAATATTGTTAACGATTTGATTAAGGTTGAATAAATTAAATATAGAACAACATACAATTTGTTAGCCAGATGAACATAGTATGCATAATATCTTATATATGGATACTTAAATAACCAAGTTGAAAATTTGGGACCACGGCCAAACTATATCTCTAAGGTGTAAACAATTTCACAGTAGACGATCTGCGGCAATATTGGTATCGGCGACCAACTTCAGTTCTAGTGAGGGTACAATGTTTGTTATTAGCTTAGGGTAGGACGAATTTAGGAAAAAATCATATTTATTGTGGAGATATAGTGGTTGCAGCGTGTCCCGCCTACCACACCGACGACTCCGGGTTCAAGTCCCAGACAAAGCAACATCAAAAGTTCAGAAACAAGTTTTTTCAATTCGAAGTTTTTTTTTTCTAAGCAGGGTCGCCCCTCGGCAGGGATTTGGCAAATACGCCAATTACACGGCTCAGGTATCCTTGTGCCAATTACCAATTTGCTCGGCGTGTGCACTGATTGCGCTATTTGCGCAGAGAACTGCGCTAAAATCAAAGCGATTTTGATATCTACGCATATCTGCAAATATTGCACATGCTTTTTTCTTCGTGTGTGGTGAATGTTACACAGTTTACCTGTGGTTTCTGATAGTATAACATCAGTAATTGTTGCTTAAAAATGTTAATATCGAAGGCGTAAGGACCATCTCTAGCTTGTAACAGGAATTCACACAAATTCAATAATACATAATAATTTTTTATACAATTAGAACACATGTTTCAATTGTTGCACTAGTTGAAAAATGAATATTGCAGTGCTGCAATGAGTTGAGCTGGTCTTGCAACTAAAATATATGTATATATTATAAATACAATGGAAAATAAACGCTTTTGGTGCGAGTTTTTCGACTTATACTGTGAATTACCAGCACTGTGGAAAAAATAGTGGTTTTTTAACAATTACTACCTTTTCTATACAATTCTGTCGTAAGAGGCGACTAAAATACCAAATAGATTCAACAACTATTCCTATTTATGTATTTACAAAATCTCAGTTTCGAACCAAAACGCAATAAGTGGCTCTTACCAATTTCCTAAATGGGGGGTTTAGGACCGCGACCCTAGTCACAACATGGACATCCCAAATGTCGACCATTTTGAACATCCACGTCGATGGCACTACGCTGCCGACTGTCCCACACCCCAAAATCTTGGGTGTGACTTTTGATCAGGGTCTACATTTTGGTGAGCATGCAGTCGCAATCCTGAGCCGTAATAAAATCCTCAAATCTCTTGCTGGCAGTGCTTGGGGAAAAGACAAAGAAACGCTCATTACCACTTACAAAGCAATTGGCCGGCCGATTGCATGCTACGCGTCCCCTATATGGTCACCAAGCCTAAAAACTACACACTGAAAGTAGCTACAGGCCTGCCAAAACACTGCTCTCAGAACCGCCACGGGATGTCTTCTTGTGTCCCCAGAATACCATCTACATAATGAGGCGAGAATACTCCCCATCAGGGAGAGAAACGAGATGCTGACCAAACAGTTCCTGTTGAATACCCAGAAACCTGAGCATCCCAACAGACATCTGATTTATGAGCCTGCACCGCCTAGGGGCTTAAGGAGTCATCTCCGTAAGCATTTTGAGGAAATACGGCACGTGAGAACTCAGCCGTATGAAGCAAAAAAACACAAGCAGGTCCTCAGTGAACTCCACGAACAGGCGCGGACCTTTATGCCAGGAATTGCCTGGTGAATCCAGTACTCGAAGAATAGCACCCAAAACTTGCGGAAGCGGAACGCACGCTCCCCAGGGAAACGCGAGTCACTCTAGCTCAACTTCGATCTGGATACTGTAACAGGTTAAACTCTTACCTATCCAGAATCAACCTCGACATACAAAATGTATGCCCCGCTTGCAATGTGTCCACACATGACACCAACCATCTCTTTAATTGTAATGTGGAACCAACGCCTCTGACACCTCTTTCATTATGGTCCACCCCTGTCGAATAGCAAGTTTCCTTGGACTCCCGTTAGAGGATATTGATGACAATTTGTGATCGGTCGCAGCTATTAGGTGGGGCGAAACATTGCTACAACAACATAAAGATTTTAACGAATACACGTTCATATCCAATATCGGGAGGGTTGTCAAAATACGCATTTCGGTGCCGCAAACAATAACATTACAACCACATGAAAATCGCCAACTTCAACTGCAAATATCTCCGGACAGATATACAAAATTTTTTTCCGCCTTTGGATTATTGTTGTCAGGTCAATAAGCGTACACCTCTCCCGATATTTTTGGTAGCGTATTAGCAATCGACCCCTCGACTAGAATTTTGCCGCCGCAAATCCCAAAACGAAATACAAAAATTATGAGTCGATCAAAAGATGTAAACCAAAAACCGAAAAAAAAACCGAACGCCTTTCAAAATTGAATCCATGCAAAATCCCATGGATTGTTTCAATTTCTTTTGCAAATATCTCTTCACAGACTTGAAATTTTTAACTTCCGTTTTTTGTATAGCCGATCACGGGTCCAAAACGCGCTCCATTCCCTAAATAGGTTACCAACTCCATTCTCTAAACAGGTTTCCCTAAAGGAAGCTTAATAGGATCTGCAGACAGAGCCACGCCAAGAGCAGGATAGAACTTCAAAAGAATAATCTTATAATTATCAGCCTACAGATCCACGAGCCACGAATGTCCACTGTCGGCATAACAATTATAAATGCCGTGAAGAATAATAATACGTGAAAGGCAAATTGTTGTTTACCTTGTAAGAATTCCCAACGCTTCGCTTCGGTACGCGACTCTAGGGAATCGAAGACTGCCGCACCAATGAGCAAATATGTGAATGTACATACAACCAGCGATAAAGTACGAACGTTTTGACGCTTCATAAAATTGCTAGTTAAGTTAGAGGCACTGAATTGACCTGTTTTCCTGGATCACATTCGATTTCAATCTTGACACTCAAATTTATTCGGTTTATTCTTTCCTTAATCACAATACCATGTAAACCATTGGCCGCGATTTAGTTTAGCACCCCCCGATTTCGGGGTTTAACTTGGTATCAAATGAAAGAGGGGTTCTCCCGATCACAAATATATATATCTTAAAGTGCGCAAACTTATAATTTAAAAGTTATTTGTTGTTAAAGTTTGCAAATTTCTATACAACTTTTATATGTGTATACGTATATATATTTTATGACATTACAAATCTGTGCTGCCACATCTAAAAAACGGAACAAGTGCAGAATCGAAAAATAACTTATAAAAATACCTTTCATCTGATGTATATATATCTTTAACTTTTCTAACTTTTTTTTTTGTTTATGTGGCAGCACAGCTTTGTAATAGGGGGACTCATGTAACCGTATAAATGCCTTATAAAGTGTGTAAACGTATAAATTTATCTAGTTTACGCAGGAGCTGTCAAATTTTGTATGAAAAATCATTTACACAATTTGTATAAATTTACGCGCACATTTCATTGTGTAAACGTGGTAAACTCAAAGGAATGCAACCTTGCAGACATTACAGACGGCATTTTCATCAAAAATCTCCAACATCAGCAAGTAAAGGCGTTTTAGTTTTGATTTTACACTTAATCTTGGTATTTTTTTAATTTGTATAACAATCAAAAAAATTTTTTTGGAAATAATACAGCTGAAAAACAATCAAGTTTATCAAGAGTATTACTAGGTGCGTTCATATAACCGCGTGTGTAAATGGATATAATTTTACACCTTATAAGTTTATATGCTATCATGAGTCCCCCTAATGTCATCAATAAAATATATATATATAAATGTGCATGTATCTACAAAAGCCCAATTGATTTAATAAAAACATTTATAATAAGTAAAAACAATGCAAAAATGAAATGTGAAATATACAAAAATGCAATTTAAGTTTATCGTTGCCAATTTATATATATATGTATGTGGATTAAGGTTTTGAAAGATATGTAAATTGTAATTTAAAGTGCTATAGAAATTTGCTAAATTTGCAAACTTTAACAACAAATAACTTTTAAATTATAAGTTTGCGCACTTTAAAATATATATATTTGTGCTCGGGAGAACTCCCTCTTTCATTTGATACCAAGTTTTTTCCCGAAATCGGGGGGTTCTATTCTAAAATTTTCCCAAACAACGAACCGATATCATTTCGTCAAAGAGGATAAATACAATAAGAGCCGTCACTCGTTATTTTGTGGCGAGTATCTCGTTGGAAATTGAAAAAATTGATGCCGAATGTTTTCTGAGAGGGACATTTTTAATTGTCTCGCATTTATCCATGCCGTGTAGGCCCCTTGTCCAACTGTGATTTTTGGAAAGAGAATTAAATAAATTAATTAAATACAGTCGAAAAATAAACACAAATACCCCACGAAAATGTATAGAAGACATTTATAAACATCTCGCCCAAAAAAAAAGTAGCGACTACCTCTCAGTATACATCGAGTAAATGCCAAAAATATAACGAGTGACGCCTCTTATTGTATTTATCCTCTTTGATTTCGTTACGATAATTAACGTTAATAAACGAAACAAAGTCATTCGTCATTCACATCGTTTCGAAATGACTTTTTTTCGTTTATTAACGTTGATTATCGTAACGAAATGATATCGGTTCGTTGGTTAAGCATGCCTGCATTTTACTTAAACATACAAAAACTGCTAAGTTTTATTTTTCCATTCCATAACATTCGCACCAACATCAATACACAGATTTTGACAATTTGAACAGATATATTTTGTTGCTTTACAGATGAGCCAACCATGTATAGTTGAACCATGGTTTCAAAAGAAAACTTTAGATTATTTAGCTAAAATTTTAAAGTGAGATAATCCTTACGAATTTATGTATATAGAGTATATCATAGTGTACCTATATACTTGTACACTATGGAGTATATAAGCAAAGAGGATAAATATAATAAGAGCCGTCACTCGTTATTTTTTAGGCATTTACTCGATGTAAACTGTGAGGTAGTCGCTTCTTTTTTTTTGGGCGAGATGTTTATAAATGTCTTCTATACATTTTCATCTGGTATTTGTGTTTATTTTTCCGACTGTATTTAATTAATTATTTAATTCTTTTTCCAAAAAACACGTTTGCATAAAGTGACAACACAGCATGGATAAATGGGAGGCAATTCAGGTTTACAAGTATGATATGTATGAGAAGGAAACAATTCCTTTCTCTTTCTAAGATACTGCCGTTTGACACTTCGGACACTTTTGTGGAACTCAGTGAAACCTGCGTGGAACATGCGTTTGACACTGAACGAAGTGTCAAAATTACCGGGGTTGCTGTCGTGGAAAGCAACACAGGGAAACAAAAAAAGGACCGGAATATCAGATATGGGTTGCTGTGATGGTAATTTTTTTTGAACGAATTTAGGATGAAAATGTAGTGCACCTATATGGGTCCAACAGAAAATTATACAAAAGTCTTGAATTGGGGTATCTGAGGACGCGTAGTTATTCTAGTATTAAGAATACAAACACAGGTGCTAAGTTTTTCTACCCGTTCAAAGGTTCTACGCGAAAAACAGTTTGAATCCGCGGTCGACTGCACTAAGCCGTCCAAAAATGTGGAAAGAGAAATGAAAAGACGCATTTTGTACTGTTATCAATAGTCCAAAGGCGAAAAAGTATTCGAATTCTTGGAAGCGAGGCAAAACCGCGTCTATTAATACCTCCCCCGACGGTTTTGGTCGTGTTTTAGCAATCGTCCCCTGTAATAAAGTATCACAATTTGTTAATTAAAAGTGTCCAAAACATATCGATTTTAAAGAGAGATGTAATTAAGTGCCCGTTTGAAAGTAAATTAGTATATTTCTTTGTAATTTTACGATAAAAATTTTAGGCAGTTTTCGTTGACAGTTACTACACTTTTCTTGGACCTAAGAAGTACAACAGTGCCGAATAGCATCCACAAAAAAAACGAACAAGAACAAGCATTTTATCAGGTGAGCGTGGCTGTGTATGTGCGTGCTGCTACATATCCTACTTGTAGACCTGTAGTGGAATTCACTAACACTTTTTACGACATTTGCCATCGCTTTAGTTGCGAATCGATAACTATAACGATTTCGTTATTCAGTAACTTATTTTGTATCGATATTCGTTTATCGACTATCAGCTGTGTTGGTAAATAAACGGCAAGTAGTGGCTGTAGATAGTTATTTAACCACTACCGCTAGATGGGTCTCCTAAGCATTATCTAAGCGAGGATAGGCGTTTTTTTTCACGCGCAAACATAAACGTATACGCGTGTATAAGAAAACACGGCTAGTATCAATGTATTTTTTTTTGTAATTCCCTGAATAATTTGAAATTAATGTATTTAATTTACCGGAACGCGAGATTTTTAAGTAAATATTAAAATTTTTTATGATAAGAATTTATAAAAAGGGGCTTAAGTGCAGAATACATACAATTGTAAAAAAAAAAATAATAAATCGGACTTTATAGAGATTTTTATGCTGATTCCAACGGTATATTTCTATTTTGGTGCAAATGAAAGGTTTGGGGGTAATTCCATGTCAAAACGCGAAATTATGAATTTTTCAAATCAAAATGTTTCCGAAACCAGTGGATGGATTTCAAAAATTAAAAAATCGAAAAATAACTTATAAAAACACATTTTATCTGATGTATATATATCGTTAAATCTTTTAGTCTTTATTTACCAAAAATTTGAAAAACTCTTTTTTTGGTGGCCATGCACTGTAATTCTGCGTAGAACACCTTTCTGCATAGGCGGCCTTCGGCCGCGCTTATAAAAAATAACCCTGGGCTACGCCAGCCAAGTCCGGGTGTGTGGTATAACCGTGACTACCGCCACGGTGATGTCCTTCTGCGTAGTACACCCTTCTGCGTAGGCGGCCTTCGACCGCACTTTAAAGAAACAACCCTTAGCCGATCCAACACCGGCTACGCCATGCACAGTAATTCTGCGTAGAACACCTTTAAAAAAATTACCCTTAACCGATCCGACACCGACAACAAGAAAACTAACATAAAAGCTCACCTCCAAACAAACCCGTCAAAGAGTTTTACAAAATCAAAATACATTGATAGGGTATGTTTGTTTGCATTTATGTCGATGTGCCACCACTTTATAATGTTCTACCAAGATAAAAAGATATTGTTGCGGAGCTGGTAACACTATTCACCACCTTCATTTGTTTTCGTTTGTTTAATTGCAACAACGAAAAAAGCGACAATAGTATCGAGATAAAAAATATAGTTTCTGCTTTCGGATTCTGAATCTTGCCGCAAATATGCATCTTTTGATACCGCTACCGACATGTGCACCCCAAATTTTAAGTGCAGGACTTAAATTGAAATTTTACTAAATTTGGAAATTAAAAAGCTTATATTTCATAAACTAAGAGTTTCCTAGAGCTGCGGATTCCATTTTGGTGATTTTTAGGACCCCCTCTACCCATACTAATCAACATCGTGGCACCTTATATAAAATCCAACACCGTTTTTTTGTTATTAAAATAATATTTTTATTTATATTAAAGCGTTCATTATTTTTTTTTTAACATTGAAAAAACTCGGAACACCATTCCTTCATTATACGTCATTCGACTGCCTATTTCACTGCCTTCCACTCCATTCCCAACATAACCTCAATTTAAGCTGCCAAATTATATAGTAAACAATGAACAATGAAATGCACTCGAAGGCCGTGAAAAAAGACACTCGAATGAAGTGTAATGAAGGAATTGATGTTCGGAGTTTTTTAAAATTTTCCCGAAATCCTGAATCACAAAAAGGACTGTAGTTAAGTACGAAAATGAAAAAATGTACTTCGGTTTTGCTCCTTTTTTAGCAGGAGATTTTCATTTAAAAGATGTAAAATACAAACCAATGTTCACTCTATTATTTTTTTAGCAGGAGATTTTCATTTCAAAAACATAATATATAAACCAATGTTCATTCTATTACTCATTTTATCTATCGGCTTCTCATATACATAATAATAACATGATTTTTATTTTTACGATTTATTCCTCAAAGAAAATAAATGAAACACGTATAAATGTAGTCATTAATCATGTTTTTTACTTCTTCTTAATTTATGTTGAAAAATAACTCTGTGTTAAAAATAGCAGAACTAAAATCTCAATGTCATACTACTTTTGTATAATAAAAATGATTTTATGCATGCAAGTATTTTATACCTATGCATTATATCTTAACATTCTCGCTATATAAGGAAGATAATAATTCCAGGGGCCGTTTTCACCATCTTCGGTTAACGCTAACAAGCAATTTATTTGAAAGAAATCGTTCAGTGATTTGTCAAATAAAGTGTCACTTGATAAAGCACGTTAAAAGTTTCCCTGCCACAGATAGATCGAAAATTTTTTGAGAATTGCACTGCGAACATAGGTATGTTGTGCCTTCATCGGATTGCGTTCCATTCCAGGAGGATATGTTCCGCCGTCTCCACTGATCGATCACGAAATAGACGTGAATACAAAATTATGTTTCTTATGGATTGAAGCAATTAAAGCACGGGTGTTCAAAGTCAGATGTAGACGCAACGCAAGTGCCAAAACGACGCAAAAGTCCCCTTAAGCGTATTTGATTTAAGTGTTATTTATCAATATTAATTAAAAATGTTATATCTCCTAAAAAGTTGAACTTAGGCACGATACATACGAGGCGTAGCTTTGTAGACGCCTGCAAAATATGGCATGCAGCTAAGATCTCTCTACACCTCAAGATTGCTTATGCTGTGCCTAATAAGCGTCTATGAAGCTACGCCTCGTGTCCATCTTCTCTTAGATTATATTTCAAAGGAAATTTTTTTAGCTTTAAACTTTGTTCTTAATATTCATATACATGTCTACTACTATGGCAGTCGCTTGCATACAAGCTATGTCATTATTTAAAAAAAAATTAAGTTCGGAAAAATGCAACCTTACACGTGCAATTTCAAACACGGTTGCCACACCATGTTTTCATTTGGGACCAAAATTTATGGAAAAAAGGACCAGACCTAAAAAAGGACCAAATTTTAATTTTATTGGTATACAAACAATTCGGCAAGTTACTAGAGTATCGTATTTGTTGTAAAAATCGAAAATTGTAGGATTTTCAGGGGCTTCCTATATAAAATTTTAATAAAAGAGACACTTGGCTTTAGTTAAAACTGCACAAACAAAAATAAAGTGTACCTTTAGGTATTACATTTTCAAATTTTTAGAATAAGACTATGTATTTCACCTATCTAACGTTGTGAACCTAGTTTTGCTTGATTGCAATGAAATAAAATGTATAGCGCATGTTATGGAAACGCATCTACGGTGGAAGCAGTAAGGAAGGCGGTCGGCATGATGTGTTGGTGCACAGTGGCTAGTCATTGTCGGCTGGGGTGGGTCCTTGCCAACCTTACTGTTCCTGCGCCATAATCAGAGAAAAGTTCCTATCATGCCTATCAAAAAACTCAGCTGTCAGATTAAAAAAAAAAACTGACAGAAGCGCAGAGACCGACTCAAAACGCTTATAAATTCAAACTAAAACGACATCCGGTCAACCGGATGCCACGGACAGACCGTTAACATTCAAAAATTTAAAATTCAGGAAAAAAGAAATTAAAAAAGAAATTAAAAATCTAACGCAAAAAAAATTACCGAACCGGAAATGACCGGTTACCACAAGTTCAAATGGCTGAAAAATAAAAATATAAAAAAAGGGCCGAATATATCTTGGGGGCGCCGCGGGTGGTGTTGCGACGCCCGGTGCATATACCCACCCTCAAAAACCATGGCCACCGACGCACCTATATTTCTGTGGCCCCTTACCTGGTAACCCTACGTGCCTTCTAAATGAACAAGAACACCAGCATTCCCATTTTAATTACAAAGTTTATTCAAATTTCATTATTATTAGCGTATGTATGCTACAAAAAAAGATTTTACGGTAGTACAGGTTTCTTAACCAGGGCTACCGCCTAGGCTCCAAAGCCAAAACAAGGCTGCTTATAGCATCGTCCCAAGACAACTTCAGAACAAAAAAAAATGTTGAACTACGAGCAGCTATTTACGCTATGAAAATGTATGTAAGTGCGTGTAGCATATAAAGGGAGAGAAAAAAAAAATGATCCAACAGTTTCCCACTTTATTGGGCCGAAATTGAAAACGAAATCTAATATGAATATTTAAGTCTGGCTAAGTTTGTCCTGTTGGGGGTTCCTTCCTTTTCTCTTACTTTTGCTCGTAATATTTCAAGCTATACCTATATTTATGTCATCCCCTTTTTTTTTTTTGATAAGGGTTATAAACGCTTGGTGTGAGAAAAAAAGTGTGATTAAATGTGCTTATGCATAGTAAATATACTACATACAAAGTAGAAATTTGGTTTAATGCCCTTTTTTTTTTGTTATTCACAAAACATATTTTAGGGCTATAAAGTTTGGATACAAATTCCGATAATTGGAGCCCCCTTACAAAATTATTATGTTATTGTAGTAGAACTTATTTTTGAGTTTAACAAAATATCAATTTGGTATAACGCATAGTATAATGACACTAATACGTAATATGGACTAAGAAAATTTGTTATAAAAGCAATTAAGATTAAATTTGGGGTAAATCACACTCCTCGAAGAAATCGTTTCACATATTCAAGTAAAACGTAAACTTTTAAATTCATAGTAAATCATACTCATCAACGAAATCGTTTTACATATTCGAGTAAAACGTAAACTTTTAAATTTATAGTAAAATTAACGGAATCGTTTTACATGCTCAGGTAAAACGTGAACTTTTAAATTTATAGTAAAATTAACGAAATCGTTTTACTTGTTCAGGTAAAACGTGAACTTTTAAATTTATAGTAAAATTAACGAAATCGTTTTACATGTTCAAGTAAAACGTAAACTGTTTTGCATTTACCAGTCAGTGCTGGTATTGTTTTGTTTTTCTTAATTTTTTTTTATTTTTTTTTTTTTTAAGTTAACTAAACCTCTTTAACTTAACTTTACGTTACGTCTACTTTTTTAACTTTACTACAAGTGGATGCTGCTTGCTCTCTTTAACTTAAGTATATGCATGTATGTATGTATTACGTGTTAAGATTCTATACTAGGGTTGTAGCCTTAAATTTGAATATGGTTGTATATTAATATTATATGTTGTTGCAGAGTCAACAAAAAATGAAAGAACAGGGTTGAGGCTACAAATACGTATATTTAGTCAGTATCGGAACGAACTCACCGCTTTAACCGCTGATATTCGTTGTCGTAATTGGGGATGGCCGCAGGCCTATGTTCGCTGCCCTGCGGTGGTTATTGTAGCTGGTATTGTTGTAGCCCGTATGGTCGTAGCTGATAAGGTTGCGGCTAGTATTGTTGTAGCCGTTATGGTCGTAGCTGATAAGGTTGCGGCTAGTATTGTTGTAGCCGTTATGGTCGTAGCTGATAAGGTTGCGGCTAGTATTGTTGTAGCCGTTATGGTCGTAGTTGATAAGGTTGCGGCTAGTATTGTTGTAGCCGTTATGGTCGTAGCTGATAAGGTTGTGGCTAGTATTGTTGTCGGTGGTACCGCCTGTTGTCAGTGTTAACGTTAGTGGCCGCGGGCCTATGTTCGCGGCCCTGCTACGTGCGTTGTAACTGGTGGTGGCGGTACGTCTGGTGGTTGTTGCGCTCGTGGTTGGCGCTAATGAAGGGGTTGGGGGAGGTACTACCGATGGTGATGCCCGTGATAATAGTAGGCGCCGTTGGTGGTGGTTGACGCTTCGGGCCGAGGTAACCGAATGAACCGGGTGGCGATAAAGCTTCGTGCTGCCCTTTACGAGCCGGATGACTTGGCCATTTTGACGTTAGTTGTACTACGCGGCAGCGTACTGCTGGCCTTGGAGGCGCAGGTGGTGTCGGACGCTTTTCCGCAGGTGGTAGTGTTCTTCGTAAACGTAGAGGAAGGGGTTTATCTCACTATGTGTGACTGCGAACGCCGACCTACTTCAACTGGATCTTGTGTCCACACAATACAACCGGTGTAAGGTTTATTACTTCCCAAAATAGACGCGTAGAAACGAGATTTGTCGGAATGAACGGTTTCGGTACTTTGTGCTATCGACTCTTTCCTAGTTTCTGGACATTTACCTGCTTACGCGCACAGCCGGCGAGGATGTTTTGTGATTAGTTGAGTATCGTTGGGGATGCGCAGTTGAAGTGAGCAATAAGGTCACTGGCCCGGTGCATATACCCACCCTCAAAAACCATGGCCACCGACGCACCTATATTTCTGTGGCCCCTTACCTGGTAACCCTACGTGCCTTCTAAATGAACAAGAACACCAGCATTCCCATTTTAATTACAAAGTTTATTCAAATTTCACTATTATTAGCGTATGTATGCTACAAAAAAAGATTTTACGGTAGTACAGGTTTCTTAACCAGGGCTACCGCCTAGGCTCCAAAGCCAGAACAAGGCTGCTTATAGCATCGTCCCAAGACAACTTCAGAACAAAAAAAAATGTTGAACTACGAGCAGCTATTTACGCTATGAAAATGTATGTAAGTGCGTGTAGCATATAAAGGGAGATAAAAAAAAAATGATCCAACAGTTTCCCACTTTATTGGGCCGAAATTGAAAACGAAATCTAATATGAATATTTAAGTCTGGCTAAGTTTGTCCTGTTGGGGGTTCCTTCCTTTTCTCTTACTTTTGCTCGTAATATTTCAAGCTATACCTATATTTATGTCACCCCCTTTTTTTTTTTGATAAGGGTTATAAACGCTTGGTGTGAGAAAAAAAGTGTGATTAAATGTGCTTATGGATAGTAAATATACTACATACAAAGTAAAAATTTGGTTTAATGCCCTTTTTTTTTTGTTATTCACAAAACATATTTTAGGGCTATAAAGTTTGGATACAAATTCCGATAATTGGGGCCCCTTACAAGATTATTATGTTATTGTAGTAGAACTTATTTTTGAGTTTAACAAAATATCAATTTGGTATAACGCATAGTATAATGACACTAATACGTAATATGGACTAAGAAAATTTGTTATAAAAGCAATTAAGATTAAATTTGGGGTAAATCATACTCCTCGAAGAAATCGTTTCACATATTCAAGTAAAACGTAAACTTTTAAATTCATAGTAAATCATACTCATCAACGAAATCGTTTTACATATTCGAGTAAAACGTAAACTTTTAAATTTATAGTAAAATTAACGGAATCGTTTTACATGCTCAGGTAAAACGTGAACTTTTAAATTTATAGTAAAATTAACGAAATCGTTTTACTTGTTCAGGTAAAACGTGAACTTTTAAATTTATAGTAAAATTAACGAAATCGTTTTACATGTTCAAGTAAAACGTAAACTGTTTTGCATTTACCAGTCAGTGCTGGTATTGTTTTGTTTTTCTTAATTTTTTTTTATTTATTTTTTTTTTAAGTTAACTAAACCTCTTTAACTTAACTTTACGTTACGTCTACTTTTTTAACTTTACTACAAGTGGATGCTGCTTGCTCTCTTTAACTTAGGTATATGCATGTATGTATGTATTACGTGTTAAGATTCTATACTAGGGTTGTAGCCTTAAATTTGAATATGGTTGTATATTAATATTATATGTTGTTGCAGAGTCAACAAAAAATGAAAGAACAGGGTTGAGGCTACAAATACGTATATTTAGTCAGTATCGGAACGAACTCACCGCTTTAACCGCTGATATTCGTTGTCGTAATTGGGGATGGCCGCAGGCCTATGTTCGCTGCCCTGCGGTGGTTATTGTAGCTGGTATTATTGTAGCCCGTATGGTCGTAGCTGATAAGGTTGCGGCCGTTATGATCGTAGCTGATAAGGTTGCGGCTAGTATTGTTGTAGCCGTTATGGTCGTAGCTGATAAGGTTGCGGCTAGTATTGTTGTCGGTGGTACCGCCTGTTGTCAGTGTTAACGTTAGTGGCCGCGGGCCTATGTTCGCGGCCCTGCTACGTGCGTTGCAACTGGTGGTGGCGGTACGTCTGGTGGTTGTTGCGTTCGTGGTTGGCGCTAATGAAGGGTTTGGGGGAGGTACTACCGATGGTGATAATAGTAGGCGCCGTTGGTGGTGGTTGACGCTTCGGGCCGAGGTAACCGAATGAACCGGGTGGCGATAAAGCTTCGTGCTGCCCTTTACGAGCCGGATGACTTGGCCATTTTGACGTTAGTTGTACTACGCGGCAGCGTACTGCTGGCCCTGGAGGCGGAGGTGGTGTCGGACGCTTTTCCGCAGGTGGTAGTGTTCTTCGTAAACGTAGAGGAAGGGGTTTATCTCACTATGTATGACTGCGAACGCCGACCTACTTCAACTGGATCATGTGTCCACACAATACAACCGGTGTAAGGTTTATTACGACCCAAAATAGACGCGTAGAAACGAGATTTGTCGGAATGAACGGTTTCGGTACTTTGTGCTATCGACTCTTTCCTAGTTTCTGGACATTTACCTGCTTACGCTCACAGCCGGCGAGGATGTTTTGTGATTAGTTGAGTATCGTTGGGGATGCGCAGTTGAAGTGAGCAATAAGGTCACTGAAGCAGTATATTAACTGGGCTTGACGCCTTTGCTGTTGAAGTTGTGCCCCTAGATGTTATATAATCCCTTTTATATAATTGTAGGGCCGCCAAAAATTTTGCTCACGCAATTTACCAACCTTCCTCCTTTTTTTTCTTGCCGGAAACTCGTGGCAATTTTCGCTAGTGATCGCAGATCTGTCTTTTCCTTGTTTTCAATACTTTTGTATCGCAACTTTCGCCCCATCACCAGTCACTAGGTGTGTTCGCGCGAACACGCTCCCAAGTGGACCGTAACCTTAGACCATAACAGCAGACCGTAACACGCAGTTAGGTTTTAGTAAGGAACGGTTAAAAAATTTGCGTTGTGGCAAACTCAATAAATCGTAAATGAAACTAAGCACCTGTGTTAATGTTATTTTTCAGGCATGCTTAACCAACGAAACGATATCATTTCGTTACGATAATCAACGTTAATAAACGAAACGAAGTCATTTCGTTTCGTTTATTAACGTTAAGATCGTCAAATTAACGAAATGATTTCGTTTCGTTTTCTGCCATATCAAAACGAAATCAAATCGTTTATGTTGATTATTAATTTCAAACTATGCTGGCAAAGCTGATTGATGGCGGAGTCATTAAAGGTGAAAGCATTAGCCAAGCTGATTGCAACTTTTCTCATGAATTTTGACAGTACGAACATTTCTCAGAGTATTTTTGACATTACCACCAACGAATTACACAAACAAATTACATAGAGTTTGTGTGTGTATGTGCGCTCGTTGTTGCCACCTTACGGCTTCACCATGGCTATAGCATTGCCAGCACAATTCAAACATAAAGTATCACGTTTTCGTTAACGTTTTTAACGTTAACGAAAGCTTTTCGTTTCGGTTAAAAACGAGATACAATTTATCTTGATAATTTCTTTATCGATAATATTTCGAAGTGTTTCAACGGAAACGGTGGAAATTTTTTGATAAACGATTAGCTTAACGTTAAGGTGCATCCCTGCTATTTTTACAGATGCTTACATTTTCACTCACAGTTTAAACTTCATACCAGAGCCTAGGTTGAGTGTGAGTTTTGAACTCAGACTAAAAATGAATCGTCTTAAAAGTTTCAAATGTATAATAATTAAATACCGATTGAAATATCTAAACACTAAAACAAGTCTTTTTCTGATAAGTGCGTTGTTTCATCAAAAATTAATGACAATGTGTTTGTCCGAATATTCAACACTTCGTTTTTAATGCCTCGTCTAAATTATCTCCCAAGTGAAATGTCATTGTTCTGCTACATTTTATTGATAGAGCAATTTTCGTGGTAAGAATTCCATTGAAGTAAATTGAAAATTATATGTGGGTAATAGATTTGCGGCAATTTTTTTAGCAGTGTTTTGAATTTTTGTTTCAGTGAAAAGAAATAAAAGGGCCAAAACCGTGCCGAAAAAGAACCAAAGTTGAGAAAAAGGGACCAGCGGACCATATAGGGTTGGAAGGGACCATGGACTGAAGTGGCAACCGTGTTCTCAAATGCAGCTTCCACATCAAATACATATACATATAAGTACTTCGACATTACGAAATATATTGTCGCGTTGTGAGGCAAAGTATTTTTGTATAAAAGCATGGTTCAATTATACAGGTTGGCTCATCTCATCAGCTGATTTTATTTATGTCATTGCATGGTCGAAGGGATTGTCAAAAGAAGATGGCAAACTCAAAATGAAACCAACACATCGGCAACATTTTACTTACACATACAAAAACTGCTAAGTTTTATTTTTTCATTCCATAACATTCGCACCAACACCCATAGCGGTACGATACAAGGTGGCAGCATGGTGACATACCTACAAACATAAATAAAAATCCCATGTACTTTGTTTTTGTAAATTCGATGGACAAATGTCAAAATCGTACTGCGCCGGAAGTTGATGTATCAAATCAAATAAAAAAAAGTTTATAATCAGCTGTTCCATGCTGCCAAATTGTATCGTTCCGCCATGCCAACACCAATACACAGATTTTGACAATTTGAACAGAAATATTATGCATGCATAAAAGCTTTTTGATCACCACAATACCACAGATTAAGTATAAAATTTCACAAATATAGTAAAATTTTTCGAAAAATCACACAGAATATCCACAGTCATTCAAAACGTATATGCACATGGTTGTATTTATATGCACGAAAATGCATTAAAAACGCATGAAATTGTTAAAATAAAGTTCAAAAATAAGTGATAAAAACTTTAATATAAATAAAAAGATTCTTTTAATAAAAACGAAAACGCCTTATATATTCTATACATAGTATATCAATTGGGAACTATTATCTCACTTTAAAATTTAAGCTAAAAAATCTAAAGTTTTTTTTTTAAACTTTGTCGATTCACAATGCTAGTTAACCTATCAGTTATTTGCGTTCGTTCAAAATGCCGTTGATTATACCCAATAATCATTGGGCTTTGAGTACCATTAGAGATCATGTTCATAACTAGGTTAGGTTAGGTTAGGTTAGAGTGGCTGCCTCCGCTGTCCGAGCGGAGACTGACGTAGGCCGTTGTGGCCCGTTGTGCTACCACGCGGGGGCCCCTATTTCCTATTACCCTACTTTCGAAGAAGAGGAGAGTTTAGACCCCAGTGAGGCTAAACCAGCGCGTTTGCCTAATGAAACGGAAGATATCGTTTGGGTTTATAGATTCAAGCTCCGCAAGGCACCCAAAAGAGTGTCTGTGGAGGCATTGGTACCTGGTTTTTGACAGTACGGGACAGTGGCACAGATAGTGCTCAACGCTTTCTATCTCCTCCTCGTCCCTACAGCTGCGGCAGAAGTCATTTGTCTGCAGGCCCATATAGGCACCGTGAGTGCCCATGAGACAGTGACCTGTAAGAAGGCCCACTAGTGGGCTTATAGAGATACGGTTTAACAATATCACCGATCGCGATCTCTTTTCATCCAGCTTAGGCCAGATTTGCTTGGATATACTACATGTAGGTTCCCTCGCCCATCTGGCGTTTGCCTGATCCGTGAAAAGAGATCGCAGGTGGTATTTGCAAGTGTTTAGAGGAGGGCTGGCCCAACCAGCGGAGGTTGTTGTTTGCAAGTTGGTGCCTTCCCTAGCTAGCTCATCCGCAGCGCAGTTTCCTGAGATGTCACAGTGGCCAGGAACCCATATTATGCTTAGGTTGCAATTTTCAGCTAGTTTGTTGAGGGTTTCTCTGCACTTCAATGCCACTAGTGACGAGGTGTTACTGCATTGCAGGGATTTTATGGCAGCTTGGCTGTCAGAGAAAATTGAAATAGAATTGGTTACCTGCAGGTTACCAAGATAGCGGGCTGCTTCCCAGATAGCTATGAGTTCAGCCTGAAAAACACTGCAGTGATCAGGTAGGCGCAAGCTCTCGCTTAGATTAAGCTTCTCCGAGAATATCCCGCTGCCGACGCTGTTGTTTAGTTTAGAGCCATCTGTAAAAACGGAGATTTCGTGTGATCCCGGCTTCACGCCGTTTGCCCACTCGTTCCTCTCTGGGATTCTTGTGGAAAATTTGTTGTTCCAGCAAGGGGACGATGTTGTATGGTCCAATTTCAAGAAGGTTTCGGGGACTTGCTTCAGGATCCGGGTGTGACCAAACCTGCAATCCCTCCATGGTTCGATAGCGTTGAGCCTTGCCGCCTTGCAGGAGGCACAGTATCTACCATATAGATCAGTTGGGAGAATGAATAATATGGTTTCAAGAGCTTTGGTGGGAGTGGAGGGAAGGGCACCGCTGGTGAGCATTGCCGCCATCCTCTGCACTCTCGTTACTTTACTCTTGTTAGATTCGATATCGAGTGCCGTCCACCATACGGTGACGGCGTAGAAGAGTATGGGTCTCACCACTGCCGTATATATCCAATGGACTATGCGTGGCTGGAAACCCCACCTTTTTCCGATTGCCGACTTACAAGCGTAGAGAGCCATTGTGGCTTTCCTGGATCGTTCCTCCACATTTCGCTTCCAGTCTAGAATAACTCCGAGATATTTAACCTCGGTAGAGAGTTTGATTTCCTTCCCGTTTAGGGGCGGGAGGGTAAATTCCGGTATACTGCATTTGTGGAGTATTCTGTGTGAACTATGTGCATACATGGCGTTTAGCGACTTTATTTTATAAGATTTATAGATAGATGAGTGTATGAACATACCACTTATTTTGGGACGTGACTTTCCGTATGCTTTCAATATTAAATTAAAAACTAGCGTAAGGAAATATACCAAAGAAAAATTATTAGAAATAACAGATAGTTATGAACCTAGTAAGTCTATGATAGCTCAACCCGCAATTAGTTCCGATGTACACCCTGTCGTTATACCGATACATCCTGTCGATGAACTCCACCAAAGTAAACAAAATTCCTATAAACCTCAGGAGCCAACTGACTCCACTGCTTTTGAAGTGCCCGATATTTTCAGCATCGACATTTCTCACGATGCTAAAGACGTTGACATAGACACCAAGCTGCACAAATGTCAGCGGGACGAGTTAATACGAATCATTGACGATATTTACCTTAACAATAACTTAATACCTGAGCCACTGAACTATGAAATGAAGATACATTTGACTAGTGATGTTCCCTTTCATTGCGCCGCCCGTAGGTTCTCTTACGCCAAGCGAAGGCAGGTGCAATCTAGACGAATTGTACCACGATGGGATAATAAGACACAGTGACTCGCCGTACGCTTCGGCTATTGTACTAGCCAAAAAGAAGAACGGCAAAATACGATTGTGTGTGGACTATCGTGCATTAAATAAAGTAACCGTGAGGGATAACTACTCATTTCCCCTGATAGACGACTGCATCGACTACTTGGAGAACAAGAAGTTCTTCTCGCTACTCGATCTGAAAAGCGGATTCCACCAGGTGCATATGGCCCCTGATTCAATAAAGCTCACCGCATTCGTGACTCCAAATGTCCAATACGAGTATCTAAAAATGCCTTTTGGCCTGAAAAACTCACCCGCAGTATTCCAACGTTTTATAAATAGCATTTTTCGAGATATGATTGACGATAAAAAGATCATCATCTACATGGACGACGTTCTTCTTGCAACTGAAAAATTCGAAGAGCACAAAGATTTATTGAAATCTGTACTAGAACTCACGGATGATGATTTGAAAAGAGAAATGCAAATTGGGATACGATGACATTGACTACTTAGGATATACTGTAACTCCGACGGGAACACTACCAAATGGCTCCCATATAAGAAGCATACAGAATTTCCTGATACCTACTAATCCAAAACAACTGTAATCGTGTATTGGCTTATTTTCATACTTCCGTCGCTTTGTGCCGTCCTTCTCTCAGATCGCCAAACCATTGCAAAACCTGCTTAGAAGAAATTCAAAATTTGACTTTGACAAAAAATGCATCGATTCCTTTCACGAGCTTAAGTCTAGGTTAGTAAAAATCCCTGTCCTGGATATATATCATCCAGAACGGTAAACGGAACTTTATTGTGATGCTAGTAGCATAGGTTTTGGCTTTGTTTTGCTGCAACGTCAAGATGACAAGAAGTTTCACCCTATTTCATACTTTTCCAAGACTGCTTCTAGCGCCGAATCAAAGTACCATAGCTTCGAGCTGGAAACCTTATCTATGATATACGCACTAAGAAGATTTACGCCATACTTGGGGGGCATACCCTTCACAATAGTTACCGACTGCAATTCACTGACAATGACTCTCGAGAAAAAACAACTAAACCCACAAATCGCTAGATGGGCTCTTGAGCTTGAAAATTATAATTACAAGATAAAGCATAGACGGAGAGCTTCCATGAGCCATGTTGACGCGCTTAGCAGACGACAAATTGCCTATGCTGACGACGTTGAGTTCCAACTACAGATTGCCCAAGAGCGCGACAAAGTAATTGAGTCAATAAGAATTCGCCTTGAAATTGAACATTTGAAAGACTACGATTTAGTGGACGAACTTATATATAAGAAAAATGCAGATGTCAAGAGAACACTGTACGTACCTTACGAAATGGAGAATAACGTTATACAACTGATACATGAGAAGTTGGGTCATCTATCAGTTGAGAAAACCCTCAATAAACTATGCCTATATTACTGGTTTCCGAACATGCGAACGAAAACAGAAAAAATCATCAGAAACTACCTAAAATGCATCATGTATGCTACACCTCCGCAAGCTAGGGAAAGAACCTTACATACCATCCCTAAAACTCCACTACCATTCGACACTATCCACATAGACCACTTCGGACCACTACCATCGATTAGATCAAAACGAAAACATATTTTAGTAGCAGTTGACGCCTTTACCAAATTCGTCAAAATTTACCCAACTAACTCCACTAGTACTCGAGAAGTTATAGCCGCCCTTGAGAAATATTTCAGCTATTACAGTCGACCGAGAATGATCATAAGTGACAGAGGGGCCTGTTTCACGTCTATGGAGTTCGGTGCTTTCTTGACGAGGCAAAACATAGGTCATGTGAAGGTCGCTGTTGCCTCTCCGCAAGCCAACGGGCAAGTGGAAAGAGTTAACAGAATATTAAAATCCATGTTAGGGAAGTTAACAATCGAAATAAACCACGATGACTGGGTTAAAAGACTACTTCAAGTTGAGTATGCTATAAACAACTCAACCCATAGCACTTGCCGGTATACACCCAGTCGCCTTTGGTTCGGTGTTGAGCAGAGAGGAGTCGTCGTAGACAAATTCACTGAATTTTTTCAGAACAAAATATGTCCAGATGATGGACGGGATTTAGAAAAGGTACGCAAAAACGCATCGAATTCCATCCAAGCTAAGCAGGAATATGATAACAAACGCTTCGGCAATGGCCATTCCGGGACTAAGACATACAGTATAGGTGACTACGTTGTCGTGAGAAATGTCGATACAACAGTCGGGAGTAATAAGGAACTTATACCACAATATAAGGGCTCCTGTGTGGTCCATAAAATATTAGAAAACGATAGATATGTCATTAGAGACATAAATAATTGCCAACTAACCCATCTACCTTACGACGGGGTGATTGAAGCTCACCGGATAAGGCGATGGCGCCAAGTACCCGGAGGGTGTACTGACGAACGAGAGCATGATCCCCTGCAAATTGACTAGTTTCTTTAAATCTTCTTTGATCGAGGTCGATCCGTTGTCAGGATTGGCCGAGTTGTAAAGATAGCAAATTGTAAACGTACTGTAAACATATGGTAGCTCTAACAAAAGCTAAATATTGTATTACATTCATAGGTTATAAGTATCGATAACCACAGCCAACTTGAAAAATGATGAGGATGAGCAATTAAAGAAAAGAGGAGTTCAACATTTAACAGAGTAACACGTCTTTCATTTAAGAAAGGAATAATATCCCTCATAATCCACGTTGAATACTCATAAATTTGGAAATTTTATAATTAATTATGGTTGATTACTGCTATCAACCAGGTGTTTATTTCTCACAACAAACAGCTGCTGGTTTTTTCCTTGGAGTTTTTTTTCAACTACAACTCAACTCGATATCCAATGTAGGATAACAACTAGAGAAATGTGTTGGATATTCATTTGAGATCTGTACATTTCCCCAAATCTCTCAAAGGTTGGATAATAATTAGATAACGATACAACGAAGGTCATTGTTTACTTATAGTTTGGCAGCTTAAATAGAAGTTATGTTGCGAATAGTGTGGAAGGCAATGGACTAGGCAGTCGAATGTCATATAATGAAGGAATGGTGTTCGGAGTTTTTTCAGAGTTAAAAAAAAAACTGATAAAAGCTTTAATATAAATAAAACTATTATTTTAATAACAATTAAAAACGCTTTATATATTCTATATACATAAATTCGTAAGGATTATCTCACTTTAAAATTTGAATTATACTAGGTTCAAACACACACCAAATTGGCAATTTATACTATTTGGGCAATTTATTACGCAATTTGTCATATAATAAATTGTAATAATAAATTGCCAATTTAAAAAAAATTACGTAGTAAATTGTTTCAAACTGCAAATGCAACATTGTGTAGTGTGTTTATTGAGTATATTTAAACGTCACTTACGCATGGCTGAACTATATGGTTGGCTCATCTCATCAGCTGATTTTATGTCTTTCATTTCACTGGAGTAGGAATTGTCAAAAGAAGATGGCAAACTCAAAATGAAACCAAAACATTGAACACATTTTCTTACAACACACAAAAATTTCAAAGTTTTATGTTTTCATTCCATTTCATTCGCCTAATACCAACACGCACATTTTGACAGTCTGAACAAAGGTATGCTCTTGCTGGAGAGATGAGCCAACCAGCTATCGAGTCGAGAACTGTGCATGTGAATGTGCGAATTTTCACCGATCAGCTGCTGGTTGTGCTATTTGGTAAAATTTCAATGAGGAAGGTTTTATACATATATATTAACACATCCTGTAAGTAGGTTTAATTATTGAAAGACAATGTTTTATTTTCCTTTGAAATTATTGAAAACGAACACGTTTTATTGGCACACAATGCTGTGAAATTCCTTGCTGTTGGGATTTTTACTCAACCACATGTGACAAGTCCCAATTATTCATAACGTTGAGCTGTAAGGAATTTCAGCACAACGGCCAATACGCGATCAAAAATATCGAGAGAGGTGTCAAAGGACGCGTGTTAATTATCCGAAGGCGGAAAAGAAAATTTGTATCTCTGTCCGGAGATATTTGTAGTTGAAGTTGGCAATTTTCATGTGGTTGTTGTAATGTTGTTGTGCACTGAAAAAAATGTTGTATACAAAGGGATTTTGCACGCATTTAATTTTGATCCTACCCCATTGGTGGACCGGGCAGGGTAATTTTTTATAAGCGCAGCCGAAATCCGCCGACGCACAGTGTAACTTTTTTCACTTTTAGGATGCCAAAAGTCCAAAAAACAATGTTCTCCAAAATTGAAAAATGTTTTGACATGCAACAGATTAATAACCAACTGTTAAGAAAATGTATCCAAAGCAAAGTAAAAAACCCACTATCACCATGATAAGCATTATGAAACTTGGATAATTGAAACAAGTGTAAAAATAATTTCACAGTCCAAAATTTTTGACCAACTTTGTGGCCACGTGGTGGATTTTACGATAACTTTTTTGACTTCAAACTATTTTATTTAACATACTTGGGTAGTTAATAACAGCATTGGTAATACCTATATGACCCTACTTTATTTTCGTGTATTTTTTCTTGTATTTTATCTTAAATTTTTTGTCGCACTCCCTCCTAATACGGCTTCAGTACTGGTGTAAGTGTGTTAACTATATTTCAGAAAACTAACGAAATACAAGGAAAATACAATCAAAAGAAACGAGCCAGTTTGTATTTCGATAGGTTTTTTTGACATTCGGCCGTTTTTTCTTTATTTTTTTCTGACACATCAAAATTTTGTTTTTAGTTTGAAATTTGGTGCATAAAAACACAATTAAAATCAACTTTCTTCTGAAAAAAAAGTGAACCATTAGAGACCGAAATAATTTTCGCGTGTTATTTGCATTGTATTTATTTTTAAAAGTGTTAATGTAAAAATAATATGTAAAACATAAACAAAAACATGTCAAACTCACTAATTTTGGGGGAATAGTGGTCTCGCTTTTTCATGATAGAAATTGTTTTCGTGTTTTGAAGTTCCGACAAAGTTTTGTCAGTTTTTTTAGCTTGGAATCCAAGCAAAAATAAATTAGTGTCATATATGCTTTCAGCATCGTAGAAATTAAAAAAAAAATTTTTTCTGTTTTAGACAGCCACTAAAAGTTTGGTAAGCTAAGAAAATGTTTAGTTTCCAATCGAATAAAACTTGCCTGATTCCGCCCAATTATATTGAACGAAAACATACACATTAAAGGGAATTTCATATAGTTTCAGATAAAAGAAAAAAGCATTGCGAAATTTTGCGTTTGCCTTTGTAATCGCCAACTTAAGGTCTCTATGCCCTCGCTCACGTATGAAGGGCAGTGACCTAACAATGGAATGTTCTCAATTCATGTCTACTATACTAGATCCCAAAAAAGACAGTTATACTTGAAATGGTAAAAATCTAGAAAAAGGAAACTTGTGCACTGAATAGCCTTCATTATTTGTCATATGAGTTTTCCCATAGTTAACGAGTTGTGCACTTATCCCATCAACTTATGTTATGTATGCACGCCTACCTGAGGGTCGTCTATTATGGGTGATACTTCTAAGCACCCTACAAGACGGAGGTAACTAGTTCACCCACACTGTATGAATGTATGTATGTATGTTGCATGTTAGCAGAGGGGTTAGTGCGGTACAGGTATATTAAACGACATTTGTACAAATATGTGCAAATGTTTGTTGGTTTTGCCTTTGTTAACGATTTTGTAGTTTGGAAATTTTTTGATAAGTCAATATGAGTTTAGTTAGGTGTATGTACATATGTAGGTATATGAATGTGTTTCCATTTGTAATTTAGGTTGCATTTTGCTAAACTTGAAGAAATTGTATACTTACTACAAAACTTATAGGTAACCATTGAATTAAAATATTTTTTTTTATGGTTTGAATTTAATTATTATTTCGATAATAAAAATTTAACTTACATCTTAGCATAACGTATTAGATATAAATTTGAAGCGGAATTACGAAATTGCTACCAAAAAGCGACAACCAAAGACTGACAATATATCATATTAGAGAAAATTATAACTCACAATGAGCCAATTAGCTATTGCTAAGATTACCGATTTTGTATTACTAAACCTGAAAGTTTTAAATAGCTACAGCTAAATAAAGAAGCTAATAATAATAATAATAATAATAATAATCTATTGCTTCTTTTTTTAGCCAGCAGCAGATTTTTGAAATCCTTCACCCATCATTAATCTACGCGCGCGATGTGCTGTACCAAAAACATCATTTACCACTTTACTGAATTTACACAATCTAAAGTATCACAAATTTACACAATCTAAAGTATCACATAAAAATTCGAAAATAAAAAAAATTAATACTTACCTAAATTGGCAGTAGGAACTGCATTCTCCTTAAACCTTTTATTTGACGATACGGCTTCAGGCCTGAAGTGAAGGGAACAGAGAAAGTTCTCCTTCTTCTTCAGGCTTGAAATTTTTAAATTGTCCATCCATTTTCTTAATAGGTTGGGATCGGCCGGAAATGAAAAGAAAGTTAATGCTGGATCTGCCCTTGCATTTCTGCAGCACCCAGGAGCGGAGCGCTTCCTTAATGAAGGCATAGTTGAATGTTGTTAAAAGTTATTTTATTAATTTTTTTGATTTTCACAAATGTCACAATTTGTTCACAATTTAATTTTGTTCAAATGTATGTATGTATGTATTTTTTTGTTAATTTTTTTGATTTTCACAAATGGCACAATTTTTTCAGTTTAATTTTGTTCAAATGTATGTATGTATGTATTTTTTTGTTAATTTTTTTGATTTTCACAAATGTCACAATTTTTTCAGTTTAATTTTGTTCAAATTTATTTTAAAAAATTTTTTTTTTTGATTCTCACAATTTTCACAATTTTTCACAGCTTTTGATTTGCGCAGAAATATAAGATTTGCTTCTACTTCGAAGTTTTCTGTATATTAAATGTTCATTGGAATTTTACCAATTTTGGCGCAATTTTCTTCCGATAATTTCCATAAAATAAGAGGTTAATAACTTTATTGCTGGAATCCAAATACATATACATTTATATAATATTGTATAGATTTTAAAAACACATATACCATATATATATAATACATATAAAAATTTTGGAAAAACTTATACACTTGCATAATTCCTTTTAGATTTTTTTTTTATTTCTTTTTGAAATTATATACCACGATTTCAAACTTCACTTAACACTTTACAAAATTTTTCACAATTTTCTTAACTTTCTGCACATTTTTCCGAACTAATTTTGCTAAATTTTTTGTTTATATTTCCACTTATTTGCCTTTTGAGCATAAACAACACACACTTTTCACAACACAACACAATCTTCTTTTCACTCATTTAAGCTCAAATGAACAACTTCTTTTTTTGAAGATATCTTATTTTTATGGCAATATTTCACTTCACTTAACTTTTTTATCCTTTTTTACACAATTTCATAAACTTTTTACACAATTTTAATCACTTTTTTTTACTAATTTGCACAGAATATTTACGTGTTTTTATTTCTTCACTTTTTATCCTGTGCTTTTTTTACATTTTCATTTACACTGACATTTCACATTCTCACTCAATTTATGCTTCCAGCTCAAACACAATACTTTTTGCACAATTTCTTAGTTTTAAGCCAATATTTCACTTTACTTCACTTTTTTATCCTTTTTTACACAATTTAATTAACTTTTTACACAATTTTAATCACCTTTTTACTAATTGGAACAGAATATTTACCTGTTTTTATTTCTTCACTTCTTATCGTGTGGTTGTTTTTTTACACATTCATTTACACTGACATTTCACATTCTCACTCAATTTATGTTTTAGCTCAAACACAAAAATTTTTGCACAATTTCTTGATTTTAAGCTAATATTTCACTTCACTTCACTTTTTTATATCTTTTTACACAATTATATTAAATTTTTACACTATTTATTTGCCTTTTTTATTCACTTTTTACACTATTTTAACACAAAAACACAATATTAACTTTACACTCACTGAGTTAATTCTTCACTGCATTTTACCAAATCTTCGCGGACAGTAGTGTCAAAGAAGATAAATACAACAAGAGCCGTCACTCGTTATTTTGTGGCGAGTATATCGCTGGAAATTGAAAAAATTGATGCCGAATGTTTTCTGAGAGGGACATTTTTAATTGTCTCGCATTTATCCATGCCGTGTAGGCAACTGTGATTTTTGGAAAGAGAATTAAATAAATTAATTAAATACAGTCGAAAAATAAACACAAATACCCCACGAAAATGTATAGAAGACATTTATAAACATCTCGCCCAAAAAAAATGTAGCGACTACCTCTCAGTATACATCGAGTAAATGCCAAAAAAATAACGAGTGACTCCTCTTATTGTATTTATCCTCTTTGGTTTAGGCACTTCTAAATTAACCTGGCGCATTAACTAGAGGCAGCCAAGTCCTCTTGCCACCAATTGGAATTGGAACATTCGATTTCCAAAACTAAAAAAGGTAACGTTTTCAAGACAGTGCACAACCTAAACAAAGGTGGTATCAAAAGACGCGTGTCGAGATCCGTTTTTAGAATCAGAAAGTTGTATAGAAACGACGGGATGGCCTAGAAGGTTTCAGGTGGTCATACTAAATCGCTCCCGGGGAGTGTCCTTATCGCTACAACCAAAGCAACATTATTTGCTCTCTGCTTTTCATTCATACGTATGTGTATTTTTAAATAATAAAAAAAATTTTATATTATTCTAATATATATCATCTCTGCCGGGGTGCGATTCAGCTCAAGATATGCCAAAACAACAAGAAACCTACAATTAAATGCAGATTCACGTGTCATTTTCCAAGGATTTACCGGTAAACAAGGTACTTTCCACAACCAACATGCTTTGGAATACGGTAAAAAATTGGTTGGATGTATTTTCCCATAAAAGGGTGGAACTACGCATCTTGGTTTGCCAGTATTTGCTTCGGTAATTTATATTGATTTGTATTGATTAAAAATTGCAATAGTAGATAATGTAATGTGAATTAAAATTTAATAGGTACCCGAAGCAAAAAATGCAACTGATCCGCATGCAACTGTTGTTTATGTGCCGCCACCGGGAGCTGCTGCTGATATCATAGCAGTATTACAAGCACGACATTTCTTTGATTGGTTGCATAATCGAAATTGTGCCCTAACATGATATGGTTCGCGGTTAGCACGCTATGTTAAAGCAAAATAAATCTCGTCTAGTCAGGCCCGATTATCCAGGATCATCGCACCAGAAAGGGTAAGTAAATTGCCTACCATATTAAATATATAAACAACATGTATGAATTTGTTAGTGATAATTTGTCATGCTTTTGTTGATAATCAACTAAAGAAGGCAAATACCAAAGAGTTCGAAGTTCATGTAAATACCAAATTCCCTTAAATAGCGTTTGGAGAACAAAACCCATATGTATATATGCATACAACTGCATAGAAAGGGAGGGATTAATTAATTATGATTAGTAGATTTATAGGGTTTTATTATTTTCCCTGCGTCGCCGTTGCCATTACATTGCGTTAAGAGAGGACATCAACACCTTACCCACAACCAGTTAAAATTTTAGTAAATTTTTTCTCTTTTCAGTACTGATTCAAAACGTGGGAAGTTATATATGTAGCATTCCATGGAGAATGGTAAATTTTAGCAGACTTTCGCATTGCGGTCATTATTAACATTCAATCCCTAGAAGGTTCAATGTAGTCATATCAATAGGTCCGGAGATGGTCGGGTTAGTACCTCAATGGTGCTTGTTACCGGAAAGTAGATTGATAATTTATTGAGGATTGCACAGTGACTTGCACATCTCCTTCACAGCACCTCATCGTAGCCGACTTCTTTGATTAACCCTAGCAGAGTTCTTGGCTTGAGGGATTAAATGTGGGAATGCACTGGCCATGGTGAGCCCATAAACTTAGCCCTACGTTTTGAGATTGCTTCGTATTCTTGGAGGATATGGTCCGCCGTCTGCTGATCGATCACAAAATCGGAATGTGTTATTCGATAGTATGCCCACTTTCTGCATACGGCTGCTCAGCCTATAATGCCCTGTAAGAAAGCTCTTGGGATTCTTCGGTGATCTTTCGATAGGTCTATTATTGCCCCGTAGCGACTTGTGCTATAACTTCCTAACAGTAACTTAGATTGTCTCAAACCTGGCGTAGTGCTCCAGTGTTCTCTCTTTTCCCCTCTTCTCCTAATAAATACCCCTGTGAGCCAACTGACAGGAACGGCTCGGGATCGATGGATCATGTAGTCCCTGCCTCTCTTTCCGGGTTGTCCGCCTGCTCTTGTAGCACTGCTTCGCCCCATCCAATAGGTGCGACAGATCACAAATTGTCATCAATGTCCTCTAACGGGAGTCCAAGGAAACAGAAAGTTTCAACAGGGGTGGACCATAATGAGAGGAGTGTTAGAGGCGTTGATTCCACAATACAGCTAAAGAGATGGTTGGTGTCATGTGGGGACACATTATAAGCAGGACATATGTTTTGTATGTCGGGGTTGATTCTGGATAGGTAAGAGTTTAACCTGTTACAGTATCCAGATCGAAGTTGGGCTAGAGTGACACCCGTTTCCTTAGGGAGAGTGCGTTCCTACTCTGCTAGTTTTTTTCCTTGAGTACAGGATTCACCGGGCAATTCCTGGCATAGAGGTCGGATGCCTGTTTGTGGAGTTCACTCAGGACCTGCTTGTGTTTTTCAGCTTCATACGGCTGTGTTCTCAGGTGCCGTATTTTCTCATAATGTAATGAGGGCGTGAACAACAAGAAGCCACAAAAGATTTGTAAAAGTTACGAGGACGTCGGGTTTTGGGATCAAGCCCAGAGCAACCTGTTCGATGCAACCATCCCTTGCACGTGACACACTGAACAGAGTATGACCGTCCTAAAAAGATTCTTTTCCGGCAGATGCAGCAAAACCATTTCTCAGGACCGGGGTCAGGAGACGGGCCCGGATTGGATTCGATGCCTTCCCGGAGTAGGAGAATATGGAGCAGTCCTGCTGCAAGGAGCTGCTGGGAGGATGACAATTTGTGGGAGGGACGAAACATATCAGATGGGGTCACACTGAAATGACAGTCCTTGGTCGGGAAAAATCCCGAGTCGCTCCGGTACATAGAACCGACTGGCTTGGGAAGCGCATGACGTAGTCTTATCAATTCGTTCCCGGGTTACTCGGGGAAAGCAGTTTTAGCAGTACTTTGCCCGTTTCAATTTGCACATCCATTCAAAGAACTTCGCATAATGGATTAAACAGTCATCTGCATTTATTCGTTTTTGTTTTTGTAGCACGCCTAATTTACTATCTATTACCCCAACATCTACAATTATCCCTTGTTATAATCTTCGGGTACCCCCGCTACCGGAAGATGCCTTGGCATGGTGGAGGTTCACTTGAATTTACTTTACAGGTCCTGATTCTGGTTATCTGAAATCCCCTTGAGTATCTTGTATTTATTAAGCATTAAGCATTAAAAACTTATTATCTATCCTTACTGATATTCGTTTCTTTTTCATTCTAGGTAATTCGATTTGACGATGTGGGCATAGCAATATTCCAGCTGTGGCTGTAAGAAGAACGTACATTTGCTCAAACTACAAGAAAACTGCGACAACTGTCCCTCGGCCTTTTTAGTATCACATATAGGGCCCTACCACGCATATGATGGGAAAGGGTCAAGTTCAAAGGCTCAACATCACCTGCAAATCGACTTTGATAGCACGAAATGGGGCTGCATATATTCCGGTATCATATCTACAAAACTCATATCTGTGCAAACTGATACTAACAACACCACCCGCGCAGGAAAAATTGAGCACCATCAGTGTGAGCTTCGAAACTCAAAATGGTTTCAGAAAGGGCACGACTACGAATGAGTTTATGTCTTTACATATGTAGTTTTTACATATAAATATGCACATATGTAAGGTTTACTAGAAAATCAAGGAAATTATTTGTAAAAAACATTGTATACATAATTTATTCATAATTAAATATTATTTAAACAAAAGGGACGCGTTTCATTCATATAAAAAGCGAATTGGCAGAAGGTAACTGGTACGGGTAACCGATAGGCCAGTTACCCGTGTTGTTGTTGTTGCATATGTTTTGGTTAGCGATAACGAAAACATACCTAATGAAGTAACTTAAAAATGTAAATAACATCGAGCGAGAAAGAATGTCGAAAACACAATAGGTAAGAGCGAGAAAGCGAGTCACACGTACACTATTTTGAGAGAGCGCATGCGTTACCTTTTTCACGACAGCAATGTAAAAGTCATTAAGACGATAATTGGTGACCAAGTTATTGGTAACGATTAAGTAATCGATTAGGTAACGGGTACCTGTCTTGTAGGGCAATTGAGTACTTCGGGAATATACAGATGTATGTATATATAACATAAACCCAACCTAAAGCTCGCTCGGAGTTTGAGATCTTAGGCATAGTGTACAAGTACAAGTGTGTTGACTTATCTGTCAAGCATTCTGACAGGCACTCGCTGGATTCGGAATGACAGCGAATTCAAAATGGATACCATTACCGAATGCTCCGAATGATTGAAAAATTGAAAAAGTCCATACGATTGGTAGTCAAAAATGTTGTCGTTGAGACCAAAAATGCGACTCTAGACCTGAGATTTCCATCAGGTGAGCGAGGCTGTTTGTAGTTTTGACGTTTATCGCTTAGTGAACACACTTGGTATAGGTACACTATGATCTTAGGTAGATCTTTAAAACAAAGAAATGGGTAAGTATATTTTTGTTAAGCATTAGCAGGTATTATTTTCCCGTAAAACCCAGTTTCTTATTTTATGACCAGTGACATAATAAAACGCTTGGACTAAGACTACATAAATAGAGAACAAAGCTAAAAATGAACCATAACAAAGACGGACTGCATTGAAGTAAAACCAACTGCACTGTACCAAATTTTCCTGTATCATCAACTACCCAGCAAAAATGTGCCCGTAAATTGACTAGGAAAATGACTAACAGCTGTGTCGATGGAACACGTAAATCGCTAAGTAGCATTTGTACAGGGCAGCAGTAACATTTGTGACCAGTCCATTCCGTCGTACCTATTTATGTGATTGTCCATACTGCTCACACATATACGGTTTTAGGTTATCGAAAAGTAAACAAACTATAGTGCTGTACTGTTCTTACATTCACGTTCTGGCAATCATTTTTTGAGTTATATACCTGTAACTTTACGAGTATTTTTACGTTAATATGACCGTCTTTTGACTAGTGTTATGACCGTTTTTTTACTTGGATTATACTGCTATATAAATAAAATATTTCTTTAATTCAAATCTATTAACATTTCTTTTATTAAACATTTTTACAATATATTACATTATTTATAATAGTTGTAAATTATTAACTATAAGTCTTAAGGAATAGTTTTTCAGTCTTGTTGGTGACCCATAAATACAAATTTTATTGTATGCGATTGTATGCGATTGTATGCATACAAAGTTAAGGGAAACTTAAATAAATTAATTAATGATATAGAAAACAAAAGAAAAGAACTAACAGAACTATTTGTTGCAGTAAACCATCAAATCGTGAGTAGGCAATTCACAATTTGGGTAAGTTGACTTGTAATTCGCCAATTTTAATGCTATAACTTTTTTATTTTAGTTCAGAAAGCTGCAATTGCGGTTCGAAAGTTACAATTGAAGTTCAAAAATTTCAATTCAAGTTCAGAAAATTAAATTCAAGCTCAGAATTTCAATTTGTAGTTCAGAAAATTAAAATTGAAGTTCAGAATTTCTGTTTGTAGTTCAGAAAATTATAATTGAACTTGAATTGTTATTTTCTGAACTTCAGTTGTAATTTGCTGAACTGCAGTTGAAATTCCTGAGCTTCAATTATAATTTACTGAACTTCTATTGAAAATTGTGAACTTCAATTGTAATTATTTGAACTTCAATTGAAATTTCCGAGCTTTCAGAACTTCAATTGCAACTTTCAAATTTTTTTTACATAAAATGAACAATTTAACATTTTTTTGACAGTTAAATTGGTGAATAGCCTACCAGTGGTTTGAAACCACTTACATTCGTATTGGCGCTTCTCTATATCATTAATATAACAATATCTTTTTAATAATTCAATTAATACACAAATATAAATTTTTTCCCTTTACATTTTAGAACTGTGTACAAAAATATGTAATTTTACATATCACAACCTAAACCAAAAAGTATTTCAACTCATAATCAGAGAAGATTTGTGTTGAATGTTGATTTATACCACGAAAATAACAAAATTGGTAACAAAACCAGGCTAAACGATAACGTTAACTACCAAAAAAAAAGTTATTTCACGATGCTTTCATGGATCGATTTAAACTTAAATACCGATCTGAAATTTTTTTAAGTTTTCATATTTTTTAGTTTAAAATGCGATATATGCATTCTGTGGCATAATTTTAGATTGAATGTACTTCATGCAATTTTCTTTCTTCGTGATTTTGCAATAATAAACGTAGGTACTCATAGTAATTTTTTGTTTTGAATTATGTGATTACAATATTTATAAGGACTATTTAGTTGATGGTATTGGTACTGTCAGTTAAATTCATCAGCAATTATTTATATTCAAAATATTTTTTTGTTATACATCTATTTTATAAATTTTGGTTAAAAATTATTGACAAATTCGTTGCAATTAGATTGCTTTAAAAATCTTTGCAAATTTTGTGCGATTGTTGAATATTATTTTAATTAGAGCATAAAAAGCTTAGATTAGTAACGTAGGAAAAAACTTAGAATTATTTCAGTTAAGTTCATCACAAATATGTATATTCAAAATACTTATTTCTTATACATCTAGTTTATAAATTTTTGGTTAAAAATTATTGACAAATTCGTTGCAATTAAATTGCTTTAAAATTCTCTGCAAACTTTGGGCGATTGTTGAATATTATTTTAATTAGGCATAAAAACCTTAGAATAGGAACGTAGGAAAAAACTTAGAATTATTAGGTTCTTATATAGTTTTTAATCAAGATTATTTCAGTGTGTCTTGTTCGTTTGTTGTATGTAGGCTTATGCTGTTGCAGAGCTGGATTTATTGCTCAGATACCGCCTTTGTTTATGCCAGTTGTGGCTCAGCGTTAAACACCGTCTCATGCTGTCTTCGAAGTCGATCCTGCCTTGCAGTTTGAAAACGTCTAAATTAATAGGAATGGACAATGAAAATAATGACATTTTAAAACAATTTAAATTACACTACCAAAAAGTACGCTGTTCACGAGTTTCAGTTTAGATAAAGATCGTTTGCCATGTACTCCGTCCCAGTTAAAATTGAAAAGAACGTTGTCAGAGAAAAGTTTTCTCATTACTCCAATAATGTCTGATGATGCATCTTTCAGCATAAAGATATATGATTTCTAAATGAAAACCACCAATTTAAGTTATGAAATACAATTAAAAATATTCAAAAATACCATTGCTTCTTGATAATAATCTGAGTCCAACTTTTTCTCAATGTCATAAACTGAATCCAACGATGTTAGTGGCATAACGATAGAGAGCTCGGTGTGAGTATCATTTTCCATTTCTCCGCTGATACGGCATACTATTTTGTGCGTTTTCTTCCAATGTTGAGCCATGACTTCTGCCAATTCTGGAAGCTGAAATTATAGCATAAATAATAATTAAAGAGAATCAAGGTATTGCGGCTACAATTACTAGGGTTTCACAAATAACAGTTCAATATTTCACTATGCACCTTTTCTTCAATCTTAGTCAATCTAAATTCCAGGTCGATATGCTTCTGTAATATTGTTTGTAGTATCGCCATTATATTTTCGTTTGTTGTAGGGAATGTTCCTTCGTTGGTTAAGGAAGTAGCCGCATTATTCAAAACGGTACTCGTTGTATTAAGGAGGAGTGAAAGGACGCGCTGTGTTGTGCTACATCGATGATGTAGTCGTATCCCTAACGTAATCAGCTGTTTATTGTTACGACGGTAAACCAAAAACCAATTGGTTGGCTACGATATGTTTACGACCTTATCGGCACCAATAATTGATTGCATTGATTCTCATAAGGTTGGTCGAATCAGCTGTTATAAGGTTACCGATAAAGCACCAATGTCTGCAGCTTTAGTGACGCGATAAACGTAAAAAGCCAAAGCAAAGAGGATAAATTATGAAGAGACGTATGCTCAATGTTTTCTAAGAGGAAGTCGCTGTTTTTTTGGGCGAGATGTGCATAAAATGTCTTCTAACCATTTTCGTGGGGTACTTGCGTTTATTTTTCCGCCTGTATTTAATTAACTAATTAATTCTCTTTCCAAAAATCACAGTTGCATAAAGTATCTACACTGTAGGAATAAATGCGAGACAATTCAAAAATGTCCCTCTTTGAAAAAATTCGGCATATATTTTTTGATTTCTGGGAGTTACTCGCCACTCGTAGCAGACTGGTGGCTCTTATTTTATTTATCCTCTTTGCATTGTTGCTCAATACAAGTTTCCTGAAAGCGCCGATTGTGACGCAGCCATTTTGACGAGGCCATTTACAGTACGGCATCACATCACCGCAATCTGCTGTTCTATTTGTTTTGAACCGAGGTTCCTATAGCTTTCGTAATGTTGCGGAAATTTTTAACAAATTCCAATAAATATGTGCCGTTGCTTCACAGAAGACAGCAAGTAAGATTAAAATTAATGAGTTAATGAATATTTTTAATTTTGTTCATACATGACCAACAGCTATCAACACCAAGTACGGTGAGCACAGTGCTCGATGATGAAACACCATTGGATCAAGCGCACATAGACGAAGCTGTGAGAGTGAATCCTTTGTTGGCTAGAGTGTCCCGGCACAATGGCGTAATGCACATGAAACACTCATGAATCACGGTCTCAATACGAGCAATTTCCTGCGCATTGCAACCGGTAATCCGGAGGTGTTTGCACGTCCGACACAACGTCTAGTTGATGCAATGGAATTTTGGCGCAGCTTTCAATTCACCGAGAAGCTAATGTTTTTACTGCTAACAAAATATCCAGAACTTTTAGATGTGAACGAAAACATGCGTTTACGTAAACATATTGGTTATTTGAAATCATTTGCTGGCACTAGCAAAAATGTTTGGAAATTGTTAATGAATTGTCCGGATTTACTTGAACTGTCGGAGCGACGTGCCGAAGAAAAGGTGACGTACTTGAAAGAGGTAATGCGTGCGGAAATACCTGAAAAAATAAAATCAGAAGCGTTATCTAAGCCATTAGAGGAGATACGTTGCCGCCATGTCTTTCTTGAAAGACTGGGTCTATTCAAACCAAGACCACTTAAAGTAGATCCAGATGAGCCAACTAAGAATCCACTTTTATATCAAATAACCAATAAATCGGACAATGCATTTGCAACTAAGGTGTGCCATGTTACACTTGCTGAATTTGAAGCATTTAAAGACTTGTACGCACGGGAATTGAAACGAAAACAGGATGCTGAATACGAAGATGAGGATATGCAGCTAGTACGCGGGTATAAAAAGCATTGAAAAGCTCGTAGATATTTTTGTTAGTTACATGTTACATATATTAATTTAATTAAAAAAAAAACAATTGTTTTAAAATTCCGATGTGAATTTCTTATTCGAACAATTTGCACAAATTTGTTTTATCCTCTGCGTAAGTAACGCCCAATTGTCTACGAATTTGATCCTCAATATATTACAATGCCAAACTTTCTTTGTGATCAAGTAAATCACTTTGTGTTTTGTGCTCTAAAATGCAATGACGTACCTCTTCTGCTTCAAAACTCAGCGCTAAGCGATTGGGAAAATATGTTGATAAATCACTTTTTGTCAATGGAAATTCTTTTTCTTCACCATTTACATCTATAATTTTCACAGGACACCAATAGTATGGCACCTAGTTTCATTGAAAATTCCATAGCTCATATTAATTTATGTATAAACGTTTTTTATATGCACGAATTGAATTATTCACTGTAGATGCTACCAAAAATGCAATAACCTACATCCATTAAAAATCACTTGATTTTGGTTCCTTTGTGGAAAATATAAATGCAAATACCGTAGCGCACACAACACTTAATTTAAATTTAGTTTTTATTATATCCTAAATTATTTGTAAATAAATTTTTCTTACTCTGCTGTTGCGTTTCAAGCTGAAAATAACAAATGGTGGATTCGCATAAAATTTTTGTGACGTATTTGAGGGTACATAGCATGTAAGAAAAGGCAAGCATATATGTATCGGGCATTTCAATTAGGCCATCTCATTCTGCCATACTAATAATTGTGGAACAATGTGGGATATTTTGTTGTTGGTCGCCATCTTTGGTCACTAGATTTTTGCTGGGTAGTTACGGCTATTTCACGAAATGCACTCTTTGAAGTTTGGCTAAAAAGCAAAGATGGAGAAACGGACAAAGCCATACTAAACCATATTCTGAGTATAATTGGAAGAGATGTGGATCATTCAAAATTAAAAAAATACAACATCAAGCAATTGCCCTGGGGTCCGGAAGGTTTTTGGGGGCCCGGCAAGGAAAAGCATACATATTTTGTTGCTACAAAAAATTGTTTTAAAATTGAAAATCACTAAGCTAAAATCATAAGCGTCCAAACAAATACTATGGGGCATAGTCATAATCGAAATAAAATGTGATTTTAAGTTAGATAAACGGTTTTGACATAATTTTATAAGCTCTATCTGTTAAAAATGCTTTAACTAACAATATTTCCCTGGATGACTGCCGTGGGCAAGGGTATGATAATGGCATAATATGAGCGGTCATTACAAAGGAGCGCAGAGTAATATCCTGAGAGATAACTTCCTGGAAATATTTGCACCTTGTGCTTGTCATAGTTTAAAATTATGTGGAGCGCAAGCTGCTGAATGTTGTGTAGAAGTCATCACATTTTTCGGTATTATGCAGAAATTGTATAATATCTTTAGCGCAAGCCCTCAGAGATGGGAAATTCTCAAGGAAAAAACGAATTGCTCCTTGCACAGCATGTCACAAACATCTGCTCGTGTGGATAGTGTGAAACTTTTCGTAACTGACATTTCCCAAATATTGAAAGCTATTGATGAAATCAAGCTTTTGAATCTGAGTTCAGAACAGTAACGGTTTTGAAAGGTGTTGAAGCATATATGGGGAAATTTTGAGTGTATCCTCTTAGCCTCCATTTGGCTCAAAGTGTTGACGGTACTCAACCATCGAAATCTGGTACTGCAAGCTAGAAATGCCACACAGGACACAGAAAATATACGTTGCCTGATTGATGAGTTGAAGAAGTTAAGGGATCAATGGTCGATCATACTTCAAGAATGTAAGGTTCTGGCAGGGAGTATAGGAGTTGTGAATACCTTCGCAGAGAAAAGAAGGAAGATGAGAAAGCGCCAGTTAGATGAATTGCCTGGCATTTCACCTGAGTGTTATTCCGAAACTCAATTCAAACAGCAAGTTTTTAACGTTCTTTTGGACTGCTTGATTGGTAAGATGACAAGACGTTTCGAAGCCGTAAATGATATTGCGATTAATTTACGGAAGAAGAGCTCAGAGAAAAGGCAGCGGCATTCTGCACGATTTATGGCATCGATATTTTTACGGATCTAATAGATGAAATCATTCATCTCAAAGCCATCCACTTAGCAAATTTGGGATGTGACTCGCTGCCACCATTTCAACTTCTGAACAAATTTCATGACTTGAAGATGGAATTATTATTTCCTAACATCTTCATAGCAGTAAGAATATTTTGCACACTTCCAGTCAGTGTGGCTGAAGGGGAACGTTCTTTTAGTCTATTGTCGCGCGTGAAAAATTGTTTACGTTCTCTTGTGAGCCAAAATCGCTTGACAAGCCTTGGAACATTGGCGTTGGAATCCAGCCTTGCTCGCAGCATTAGTTTTGAATCGGTAGTTTCCATATTCGCAGACGCAAACGCGAACTGTCCCAGGGGCCCGGCTCGGCTCTCTGCGGCCCTGGTCCCAGGGCATATGGGAATAGATGGGAATGAAAAAGCAGATGAACTAGCTTGCGAATGAAGCTTGCTCGGTAGACACCCCAATTAGACTGGACGAGATTAAGCGAAGGCGAGAGGTGCACATGATCGACCAAGTGGAAAAGGCGTAGGTTCAAGCGCGAGGCTGTAAAGTGTCGAAGATTATGTCTAGGTCTTACAACCTTCGACTAACACAGTTGCTTCTATCATTAAAACGAGAGGACTGTAGATTCATGACTGGTATTCTGACTGGACACTGCCTTCTGACGTCACATGCCTTTAAATTAGGCTTGGTCAGTGATAGCAGATGTAGGAACTGTGTGCTGGAGGAGGAAACGATCGAGCACGTTCTGTGCTCATGCCCTGCGTTTGTCAGGCTAAGACTCCAGCTATTAGGACTGATACAGCAGTCAGATCTAGAAGCAGCAAGTGGCTTAAGTCCTAGGAAGCTTCTGGTATTTGCCAAGAGGACCGAGTTATTTTACAGCATAGGTCGTGGTTTTGATAGGGTTTTTCAGTTTGGTCGTTAAAACAAACTTCTGGTAACACTACGGGCTCATTCAGTCTATGCGAGGTCCTCATGGACCGGCCAGTTCAACCTAACCTTACCTAGCAGTCGACCCCTGTTCTAGACTATTATCAAAGTTTTTCTTTTGACTTGACATTCTTCTGCACGGCGAATTGGTTGAATTCGCTTTGCACCTGGCATGTATTTGCCTTGGCCTTAAGCATATATTACACTACTTTATTTTTGTTTGCATTCCAAACTAAAAAAACTGACGAAACTTTATCGGAACTTGAAAATACAAAAAAAATTTCTGTTATGAAAAAGCGAGAGCACTATCCCCTCATAATTAGTGAGTTTGACATGTTTTTGTTTATTTTTTACATTTTACTTTTACATTAACATTTTTAACAATAAAAAGAAATAACAACCGAAAATTATGTCGGTCTCTAATGGTTCATTTCTCACAAGAAATTTTAATTGTGTTTTTATGCACCAAATTTTCAAACTAAAAACAAAATTTTCATTTGTCAGAAAAAAATAAAGAAAAAACGGCCGAATGTCAAAAAACCTATCGAACTAGGTTGTATTTTTCTTGTATTTCGTTAGTTTTTCGAAATATTTATTTACTTATTTTATTTATTTATTTATCTACAGGACGCAGTCCTCACAGATAGGTAACAATTTGAAATACAAGAAAAATTAAAAATAACAAATTAGAATACAATTATATAATTACAAGAACAAAATACATAGAATTCAATATAACAGATGCAGCGCATTATATACATACATTATTTATTTACAGGTCAACGAATCAAATAAACAATTATACAAACCAAAAAGCAAACACTTAACTGAAAGTTATAGGCGCATAGTCAAAGTCAAAATAAAATAAGTTTTTTAATTTAGTTGCTTATTAAACTATTTTATGAGCTCGAGGCCAAAGGCCAATAATAATTTTAAAAAAAAATTTAGTTGCTTAATTAACGTACAGAGGTTAAAAAGATATTTATTACAGAGTTATAGGGGGTCGGAACCCATTCGATTTGACCTACGTGTTTAAGGTGGTAAGTAGATATTTTTTAATTCCGAATATCGAGTCGCAAGAGTCTAAGTTTTTCCAGTGTTTATTGAAATTCTGTAATAGGCTACGAAGCGGTTCCTGCATTTCAAAGTTTGATCTAATAATTGTGTGCAGTAGTTGAAGATGTCTAGATGGTCTGACTGGAACATTTAAATAAATTTCGCCGAGCAAGAATGGGCTAGAAATCATCCCTCTTATAAGTTTTACTATAAATATAACACCAAGCATCTCTCTGCGGCTCTGTAGCGTAGGCAACTGTAAAAGTTCCAATCGGCTACTGTAGGGCGGAAGATTCCGTGAGTATCCCAAGGACCGATTCCAGTTTATCACAATGAACCTGATAACGCGGGTTCCAGATTATCGAAGCATACTCCAATATGATGTAAAGAGAATTTTAGTAACATATGGATCGTTAAATTCCTTGGACCATCGTTTAACAAACGCCAAGGTACCTTTAGCCCTATTTACACAAGATTAAACGTGTGATTTAAAATGGACCCCAGCCATTAATACGCCTGGGTCAGAGAAGCTTGTGACTTGGTTAATAACATTGTTTACTATATAGTTTGGCAGCTTAATTCGAGGTTATGTTGCGAATAGAGTGGAAGGCACTCGCAAGCCGTGAAAATAGGCACTCGAATGGAGTGGAATGAAGAACAGTAGGAAGACCAGAGTTGCATTGGATCAATCATTGCATCAATATTAAAGATAAATTTAGAAAAAATAATTAAATACTTGAGTATAAGTAAACATTTTCTTTCAATTACTCCAATTAAGGTGTCCTAGATGCTATATATTCCAAAACTATAACATTTTATGTCTGTTTAAAAATTTAACTTCAATTTCCCTAAGATTTCCGTAATATGGCCATTAGTGATGTTTGTGTGTGTGTGTGCAAATTTTGAGCGATCAGCTGTTAGTTGCGCTACTTGGTAAAATTTACAATGCTTAATAATGTAATCACCAAGCACGTGAGCATGGGGATGAAAGGGCTTACGTGTAAAACACATGAAGTTGCATTTAGATAGGTTTAATGACATGATGTTCGCATTTCACCATTTTATTAGGTTATTAAGATCTGACCATAGTACAGGTTTACAAGTATGATATGTATAAGAAGGGAACAATTCCTTTCTCTTTCTAACACACTACCGTTTGACACTTCGGTCAGTGTCAAACTAGTGTGGAACTCAGTAGAACCTGCGTGGAACATGCGTTTGACACTGAACGAAGTGTTAAAATTACCGGGGTTGCTGTCGTGGAAAGCGACGCAGGGAAACAAAAAAAGGAGCGGAATATCAGATATGGGTTGCCGTGATGGTAAATTTTTTTGAACGAATTTAGTATGAAAATGTATTGCACCTATATGCGTCCTACAGAAAATTATACAAAAGTCTTGAATTGGGGTATCTGAGGACGCGTAGTTATTCCAGCATTAAGAATACAAACACGAGTGCTAAGTTTTTGTACCCGTTCAAAAGTTTTCCGCGAAAAACTGTTTGAAACCAAGGTCGACTGCAATAACCCGTCCAAAAATGTGGAAAGAGAAATGAAAAGACGCATTTTGTCCTGTTATCAATAGTTCAAAGACGAAAAAGTATTCGAATTATTGGGAGCGAGGCAAAAACGCGTCTATTAATACCTCCCCCGACGGTTTTGGTCGTGTTTTAGCAATCGTCCCCGTTAATAAAGTATCACAATTTGTTGATTAAAATTGTCCAAAACATATGGATTTTAAAGAGAGATGTAATTAAGTGCTCATTTGATAGTAAATAAGGATATTTCTTTGTAATTTTACAATAAAAATTTTACACAGTTTTCACTAGCAGCTACTACACTTTTCCTGGACCTGAGAAGTACAACAGTGCCAAATAGCATCCACACAAAATACGAACAAGAACAAGCATTTTATCAGGTGAGCGTGACTGTGTATGTGCGCGCTGCTACATATCCTACTTGTAGACCTGTACTATGGATCTGACTGAAAAAGTGCTCTACAATCTGGTTGTCGACGACTTTAAATAAAAGGCGAAAGTTTTTTATGTATTAAGATTACATTTAATTAACACGGTAAAACTTTAAATAAAATACAACAGATTTAAAAGGCAATATTAACTTGACATGACGCGTTAAAAAAATTGCTGCCCTTGCTGGCCACTCGATTCGTCTTCTTTTCGATAACTGTGCTGCTGTTCAATTTGGTACCTGTATAAATACAAATGTGTGCACAATGAAAGAACAGCAAAATCATACGATTATGCCGCTATGCATTGAAATTGCAGTAATGTTCAAAGCAATAAACAACATTAGCATGTATTTGTTATTGTATGGTTTTCTATGTTGGAAAGTGCACCGTAACTTGTATTAAAAAGGTAAATAACTGAGCAAACCCAGCAGACAATAAGATCAGCTCAGTTGCCCAGCAATATATTTTAATTTGCGTTGTTTGCTAAATTTATTATGAAATGACATCCCACCCCCCGGTGGATCCGCATGAGGATTCACCAACCATTAAAGCGGCTAGCTTACTGGCTGGTCGACGTATTAATCCGGATGCGGTTCGAACCACAGCACTCCGTACTTGGCCGTCTTTCGCAGTGAATACCTCCGTCACCCGACCTCGCATCCACTTGCTTCGTGGTACAGTGTGATCACACACAATCACTAATTGTCCCGGTTTTAAAGGCGTTGCCTGATCTCTCCATTTAGAGCATCGTAGAAGTTGAGGCAAGTATTCGGTGGTCCATCTCTTCCACAGTCGATCTTTTATATTTTGCGATATTCGCCATTGTTTTCGAAGGCATACATGCTCGTCGTTTATACTAGGAGTTTGCGTTGAGTTGAGGCATCCTAGCAGAAAGTGGTTGGGTGTCAAGGGCTCCTCGTCTTGTGGCGTTACAGGCAGTTCAGTTAGCGGACGGCTGTTTACGATGTTTTCGGCTTCTATCAGTACGCTTCTGAACGTTTCCAGTCGCGGAGTTTCTTCCTTTAAGACTCGTTGTAATAACCTTTTGATACATTGTACGAGGCGCTCCCAGCAACCTCCTGCTGATGGGTTAGATGAATATTGAATATTTTGGCGAGACATTTCCTGTTCAATAAGATTAAAGTCAAATAAACGGTTTTCTTCATTAAGTTCTTTTTGGGCTCCCACGAAGTTAGTACCGTTGTCGCTCCTAATCTTCACTGGCACTCCTCGGCGGTTGACAAAATTTCTAAAGGTAATAATAAATGCGTCAGTCGATAGATCTTCCGCTATTTCTAAGTGTATGGCTCGTGTTGTCAGGCACGTGAATAGGGCAACCCATCGCTTCTCCCTTCTTCGACCAATTGCAACAAAAATGGCCCACAATAGTCGACACCGGCGTAAGAAAATGGGCGAACGTATGGTGTAAGGCGATCTGTTGGCAACTGACCCATGAGTGGTGTAGCTGGCTTCGCATTGTTGTAAATGCACACTGGACACTCCCTCTTGATGGATTTCAACACGGCACTTAGGCGTGGAACCCAAAATTTTTGGCGTATTTCATTTATTGCCAGACGATCATTTTGGTGATGCAGCTTACTATGGTATTGCTGGACGATTAGACGCGTGACGTGGTGATTTTGTGGCAGAATTACAGGACGACGCGCGGAAAGAGGTAAACAATAGGCGGCATCAATTCTACCGTTGACCTTCAACAAACCATCATCGTCTAAAAACGGCGTTAGCTGATATATGGCTGATGACTTCGATATTGACTTCTTCGTTTTAATGGAATGTATTTCTTCGGCGAATGATTCGGTTTGAACTTGACGTAAAATAGTTTTTTCCGCATCGGCAATTTCCATGGCGTTTAATTCCCCCTTGTGACGAATATCACATCTAGTGTTTTTAGCGAGCCTTAGTACCCAGGCCAGAACTCTGGTGAGCTTTAAATATAAAGAAAAATTACAAAATTTGATTGGATATTCCCCTTGGTTTGTAAGTATGACTCTTTTAGGTGCTTCCTCCACAGCACATTGTTCAGACATCAATTCGCATGTTTCCCGCGGCCAGCGTGCTTCTTCTTCATGGAGAAAGGATGGACCATTCAGCCATCTTGACCGTGTACCGTACTGAAATGTTGTAGACGTTCTCGTTGCTTCGTCTGCTACGTTAAGCGCTGTAGGAACCCATCACCATTGATGTCGTACTTAAAATCTCAGCTATGCGGAATGCGGCAAACTGTTTGTACGTCCTGCTAGTTGAACGAATCCACAATATGACAGTTTTTGAATCGCTCCAAAATGTTGTACTATTGATGCGAAAGTCATGACAATGGACCAGTGATTCTTTTAGGCGACACCCCAAAACTGCGGCTTGTAGCTCTAAACGTGGTATTGTCATACCCTTGAGTGGTGTGCATCTTGCTTTGGCCGAAACCAGCGTAACATCGACCTCGTTCCCTCGTTTTATTCGGAGATATCCGACGGCGGCGTATGCCGAGGAACTTGCATCCACAAAAATATGTAATTGAATATCATCAGCAACAGACAATAATGCAGAATAACAGCGCGGCACCGTGAAATTCTTCACCGACTGAAAATTTTCCCACCATGTCTTCCATTGATGTGCCAAGTCTTGAGGTACTACCTCATCCCACTCAATTTCTAGTCGCCATAATGACTGAACTAACAGCTTTAAAAATATGGTGATGTTTGCCAGAAGTCCGAATGGGTCATAAATTGACATAGATATGCCTAACAGTTCTCGCTTTGTTGGCGTTCGCGTGCCATTCAGAACATCCCGGGCGATTTTGTGAAACTGAAATTGAAATTCAAGAGCATCATTAGTGGTATTCCAATACATACCAAGCACCTTTTCAGTTTTTGTATTGCGATCCATTTTGACGAGTTCCGAGTTACTATCTAAATTTTCCCCATTTAATTTGTATTGAACCTCTTTATTGTTACATATAAAATTGCGTAATTTAAAACCCGCGGTGGCATTTATTTTAATGGCTTCTTTTGTGATATTTTGAGCTTCTTCGGCGCTATCAAAGCTTATGACCAGATCGTCAACGTATGTGTTAGCTATGACAGCATGGCTACCACCTGGCATGGCGGTCTCAAATTTAACGGCGTTGACGTTCTTTATATATTGGGCGCAGCAAGGTGAACGAATAGCTCCAAATATCATCGACGACATTACATAGGTAGAGATTGGTTCGTTTAACTTACCATCTCGCCACAAAAAACGTTGAGAATCTTGATCTTTATCAATTATTCGTACCTGAGAGAACATCTCTTGTATATCTCCGGCTACTGCAATAATACCTTGGCGAAATTTATGGATGATCGCTATAAGCGGTTGCGCTTGTTCCGGGCCCTTCAGTAGTGCGGAGTTTAACGATGTTGAATTTGTAACGGCGGCTGCGTCAAAGACAATACGCAGTTTTCCCGGTTTCGACGGATTAACAACACCAAAATGAGGGAGATACCATGTTTTGGGATTTTCAATAGCGGCTTCATCTTGTGTCAGCTTTCTGGCAAACCCCTTTTCTATATATTTGGCGATTTCCTTTTTATAATTTTCAGCATAAACGGCATGCTTCTGCATTCTACACTCAGTACTCAATAAGCGCTGCTTCGCCATTGCATAACTCGACGGGAGTTCGGTAAAATCTTGTCTCCAAAGCAATCCTACTTCATACCTCTGGCCGATGTTTTTTGTGGTTTCTAACAAGATTTTCCTGGCTCGCTGATTTTCATCCGATTCCAATACGATTTTGGTACTCCGGACTCCAAAGCTCTCATTTGAAAAATACTCCTCCATTAAATTGTTTAATTGTTTATATGATTCCGACTTACGTATATGAAACACCCTGGGCATGTCAACGCTTTCTTGTTGGTGTGGTCCGTATACCACCCAACCCAACTTAGTTTCCACTGCTACTGGTTGATCATGTCCGGCTTCGACGACTTTGTTGGACAAACACAAGTGAAAATTGTCCAAACCCAACAGTAAGACTGGTTCGACATCTTCATAGTTCTCTATAGGCAAAGATTTAAAATGATTAAACTTACTTTTTTCAAATGATTGCTTTGGCAAATGGAGACCCTTTATCGTATGGACGTTTTTCAGTGAGTGTGTATGGCGACTATTTACTTCTCCTATTTCAAGAGACACTTTCCTGGAGATTTCTGTTGTCTGGCTGTCACCGTACCATTGAAGAGTGAGAGGCATGACACGACCTCGTAGACCTAACTGTGTTGCGACATCTTCTTCCAAAAGCGACACTGATGACCCTTCATCGAACATCGCGTAGACAGACATTTTTCCTCGAGGACCTGACAATGTAACTGGGACAACTTTAAAAAGACTGGTTACCTGGTCCTTTCGACAATTCAAAATTCGTTCCCGGTCGGACGACGACGTAGATGATGATCCCATATCCTTGTGCAACATCTTATGATGCATACGTTTGCAACCGTTGATGGAACATTGCTTGCGGCGACGACAATTTAAAAGGCTATGACCTTTTACCAGGCATCCAAAACAAAGACGGTGTTGTTTGACCAGTGACCATTTGTTGAATAGGTCGAGCGACTGAAATCTTTGGCACTCTGGCAAAGCGTGAGCTTCGTTGCATGAAGGACATGCCAGTTGCTCGTGGTTGCTATGAAGAACTCTGCGAGCCGACCCTCCATTTGGTCCGGACTGACGATTAGTTTGTGCATTATATCGCGGCTGTGGTAATGTTTGTTGGCTAGAACGCAGAGAACTGTTACTAACCCCGGGCATAGTCGCCACTACTTTTGCCAAATCGCTCAACCAATTTGAAAATACGTCAACAGTGGGGAAACGGGGAAAATTAGCGGCATACTTACTCCATTCAAATTGTTTGGATGAAGGAAGCTTAGAAACCAAATGTTCCAGCAACATGGGATTCATAAGATGGTGCTCACATTTGGCTGACTTAAAAAACGCTGAAATATTGGCGACACGATTCGAAAATTGTAATATCTGCTCAAGGTGGCTATCGTTAATGGCAGGAAACTGCTGCACTTTCTCCAATTGGCAGCGTATCAGCAAGTCCTGGCGTCCAAAGTTGAATTCAAGTTCCTTCATAACTTTTGGAACGTCATCAGGGTATATTAGCATAGACGTTACTGACCGCTTTGCATTACCCTGAAGTGCTTTCTGCAGTCGCATTAAATTCTGCCGGTTGTTGTAGGAGAACTGGGCTGTGCTGTCGCTGAAGTTCGCTAAAAATAGAGGCCAATCCTCTGGATTGCCATCGAAGGTAGGTAGTGGGTGTAATTTTACGGCGGAACTCTCTACCAGCCACATTGGGTTTGATGACGACGATGCTTGCAACTCCGCTGGTGGTATTGTTCTTTGCGGTGCTGTCTGTGGAGGCTGTGAAAAATTGGTATATGTACCCGCAGTTGGAACGACATTACTAGCCTCTGCCTCGATCCGCTGTCGAAGCTGCTGCACCTCTATCTGACTACGACTCGTTTCGTTTCGAAGTTCTTTTACAGAGTCTCGAAGCGATGCAATGCTTGCCACCAAAGATGCCAGCGTTTCGTTTGCACCATGCGTCGGTGTGTATGCTGCGGTGCCCTCACCTATGTTCACTGCCGTAGTTTCTCCATCGGACCCGGTGTCGCTATCATTCGCTTGACCGGACGTAGTCCTTACTTTCTGACGAGTGTTCATATTAAAAGCCAATTAAAAAAAAAAACAATGAAGATTTCTGAGGAAACAGTGCCGAACAGTTGCCTAAACCTTTATATGTTAGCCTGTATTTATACTGCCGACTGCCTTGACACCCTACACCTGTAACGCTGAAAAAGCTCCTAGTATAAAACGAACAATTTATTTAATGTAAATGGATTAATGGCGAAATTCCAACAGGCTTTGAATCAAATTTACTTGCTTTGTAACTTACGACTTTATGACACTGACCAATTTGCAGAGATTACCACCAAATAACGAACGTTGACTATGATCACTTGACGGAGAACAATCTTGACACCAAATAAACGATGACGTTGACTTTGACTTGACGGAGAACAATTACGTTGACTTGACGGAGATTTGCCCAGATTACCACCAAATAACGAACGTTGACTATGATCACTTGACGGAGAACAATCACGTTGACACCAAATAAACGATGACGTTAACCACTTGACGGAGATTTACACAAATTACCACCAAATAAACGAACGTTGACTATGGCCACTTGACGGAGAACAATTTCGTTGACACCAATAAACGATGACGTTGACTTTGAATTGACGGAGAACAATTACGTTGACTTGACGGAGATTTGCCCAGATTACCACCAAATAAACGAACGTTGACTATGATCACTTGACGGAGAACAATTACGTTGGCACCAAATAAACGATGACGTTGACTTTGACCACTTGACGGAGATTTACACAAATTACCACCAAATAAACGAACGTTGACTATGGCCACTTGACGGAGAACAATTTCGTTGACACCAATAAACGATGACGTTGACTTTGACTTGACGGAGATTTGCTCAGATTACCACCAAATAACGAACGTTGACTATGGCCTGACCAATTTGCACAAATTATAAACGATGACGTTGACTATGATCACTTGACGGAGAACAATTACGTTGACACCAAATAAACGATAACGTTGACTTTGATTTGACGGAGAACAATTACGTTGACTTGACGGAGAACAATTACGATGACACCAAATAAACGAACGTTGACTATGGCCTGACCAATTTGCACAAATTATACGATGACGTTGACTATGACTTGACGGAGATATGCGCAAAAATATAAACGATGACGTTGACTATGGCCACCAAATAAACGATGACGTTGACTATGGCCACCAAATAAACGATGACGTTGACTATGACCACTTTACGGAGATTTGTTCAAATTACCACCAAAAAAACGAACGTTGACTATGATCACTTGACGGAGAACAATTACGATGACACCAAATAAACGAACGTTGGCTATGGCCTGACCAATTTGCACAAATTATACGATGACGTTGACTATGACTTGACGGAGATATGCGCAAAAAATATAAACGATGACGTTGACTATGGCCACCAAATAAACGATGACGTTGACTATGACCACTTTACGGAGATTTGTACAAATTACCACCAAAAAAACGAACGTTGACTATGTTCACTTGACGGAGAACAATAACGTTAACACCAAATTAAGCGGAGAACCCCTTGGTATAAGATTTAGGCCAGGCACAGTTCACGTTCACAAGTAATTTGTTGCATTAATTTATTTTACCGTGACGATTTGATCGAGTGCAAGGGCAATTTTTTTAAACTTTTATGTCGACGACTTTAAATAAAAGGCGAAAGTTTTTTATGTATTAAGATTACATTTAATTAACACGGTAAAACTTTAAATAAAATACAACAGATTTAAAAGGCAATATTAACTTGACATGACGCGTTAAAAAAATTGCTGCCCTTGCTGGCCACTCGATTCGTCTTCTTTTCGATAACTGTGCTGCTGTTCAATTTGGTACCTGTATAAATACAAATGTGTGCACAATGAAAGAACAGCAAAATCATACGATTATGCCGCTATGCATTGAAATTGCAGTAATGTTCAAAGCAATAAACAACATTAGCATGTATTTGTTATTGTATGGTTTTCTATGTTGGAAAGTGCACCGTAACTTGTATTAAAAAGGTAAATAACTGAGCAAACCCAGCAGACAATAAGATCAGCTCAGTTGCCCAGCAATATATTTTAATTTGCGTTGTTTGCTAAATTTATTATAAAATGACACTGGTGAGCTTATAGGCATAATAAGTAGTATAAATTTACGCGCACATTTCATTGTGTAAACGCGGTAAACTCAAAGGAATGCAACCTTGCAGACACTACAGCAGGCATTTTCATCAGAAATCTCCAACAACAGCAAGTAAATGCGTTTTAGTTTTGATTTTTCACTTAATCTTGTAATTTTTAATTTGTATAACAATCAAAAAATGTTTGTTTGGCAATAATACAGCTGATAAACAGTCAAGTTTATCAAGAGTATTACTAGGTGCGTTCATATAACCGCGTGTGTAAATGGATATAATTTTACACCTTATAAGTTTATATGCTTTCATGAGTCCCCCTAGTGTCATATAGGTATTATGTAAACACAATTTTATCACTCAACCAAGGCGAATCCATACCAAGTGGTGGCAAAGCGAATTCAACCAATTCGCCGTGCAGAAGTCAAAAGAAAATTTTCATTGATTTCGATTAACTCATGGCGGAACGGTACAAGGTTGCAGCTTGGCGACATACCTACAAACATAAATAAAAGTTCCATGTACTTTGTTTTTGTAAATTCGATCGACAAATGTCAAAATCGTACTGCGCCGGAATTTGATGTATCAAATCAAATAAAAAAAGTTTATGATCAGCTGTCCCGTGCTGCCACCTTGTATCGTTCCGCCATGGATTAACTGATTTATTCACACTTATCGCGAAGTTCACGCGGAAAAGTGTTCGCCTCATTGTTTACTATATAGTTTGGCAGCTTAAGTAGAGGTTATGTTGCGAATAGAGTGGAAGGCAGTGGACTAGGCAGTCGAATGTCATATAATGAAGGAATGGTGTTCGGAGTTTTTTCAAAGTTAAAAAAAAAATGATAAAAGCTTTAATATAAATAAAACTATTGTTTTAATAACAACAAAAGCGCCATATATCTTCTGGATACATAAATTTATATGGATTATCTCACTTTAAAATTTGAATTAAATAAACTAAAGTTTTTTTTTGAAAGTGAGTCGAGAACTGTGCGTGTGAATGTGCGAATTTTCACCGATCAGCTGTTAGTTGCGCTACTTGGTAAAATTTACAATGGTTCGCCTTCACTTCTTTTGTTCGGGTGAACTTTTTCCGCCTATCGGCAATTTCGGGCGAACAAAAGTTCACTTTGAAATAGCTGATGCTCTATTGCGAATTGGTAGTGAACAAATAATTTATTTACAATTGTGTAAATTTTGTAACCAAGCATATATTTCCTTAAAATACAACAAAAATATAAATAAAAAATTTATAACATAATGTTTAGTATTGCACTTAGGTTGGTATTGATTGAGCGTGAGGAGAATATACATAAATGTGAAAGCGGTTCGGAGGAAATTAAGGGACAGTTCTAACCCTTTGGAGCTAAATGATTCACTGTAAGCTAAAAATTAATATTTTCAGCACTTTTGAATACCAAGTTAGTTTTTTTCAATTAGTTTTCGCCAATATTACAGGCTAAACAAGTCGGCATTCTAATATTTGCTAGTTATTCTTACCACTCCTTGCCACCATTCAAGCAAAAATTTTAAAATTCTGTACCTACATGTCTTCGTTTTTTCGCATAGGGAAAAGGCGTCGGAAAGGACCATGAAGTGGGTCTTATCCAATCTTGTTTCAGTGAGGTGCTCAACATTTTGGAACCGTTGCTTTGTCCATAATGGATAACTTGGCCGACTGATACGTTGTCATAAAAAATAGAATTTACAGCAATACAGGAATTTCACTTCTTCCACTCAGCTTCAGATTGTGCATTATTTATTGTTTATTTCTAATAATAAAAGAACATATAAATATAAGAGTATCAAATTTCAAAACAAAAAATTACTTAAATTTTGTTTTCCTCTCGTTCGCCTGTAAAATATAAGTGAACAAATTTGGGTTCCCCGCTGTTCATTTCGCCGGAACAAAGAGTTGCCGATAAGGTGAAATCTTTTATAACGCTGAAAAATAAAAATAATAAACAAAAAGCTGAAAAAATAAAAGGGGGAAAAACAATAGGGCCGAATATACATAGGGGGCGCCGCGAGTGTTCTTGCGACGCCCGGTGCTTGTCCCACCCTCTAAAACCATGGCCACCGACGCACCTAAATTTCGGTGGCCCCTTACCTGTATGCCCTACGTTCCTTCTAAGTCAATAAAGGAAGTCAGCATTCCCATATTCAATTACAATTTATTTATTCATGGCGATTACGATTAGTTTACAAAAATCTAATGGTAGCACATTGTAGGTATGTGGTAGGATATAACTTTAAATATTATAATTTGGTTGCCTTGTATTCGACACTAATATGTAGTTAAATTATTTAGGGTTTTTTTGTTTGCTTTATAGTATGTAAATGCAGGTGTTGCACAAAAAAAACGCTATAGAGTTTTGAATTTAGTCTATATGCATGTATACTAGACTAAGTGTTAAATCTTGTCTTTGTAGTAACTAACCGGTATAACTAAATGCTAAACCAACTATAATTTTGGGTGTTTGTTCCATATTATTTTCAATTGATACTTTGTAGTATTGTTTTGCGAACGGGTAATTAATTTAATTCCAATATATTTATAGTAAGCGGAATAGCTATTCTCACTACGACTATGTACATAGGGTATAAGGTGAGAGACTAATTCAACCGTTCACCCTTTATCGACTATAAATTGAAAATGAAACCTTTGGTTTTTCCTAAACCGTAATATGGTTAAGTGGGGTAATATAACATGATAACTTACAAGACTATTGCATATTAACTTTTATTATTTAAGGCGTGAAGATAAGCGGGGATAAATGGGAATATGAATAATTAAGGCTAGCTAAGCTTGCTCTGTTGCTTGTTTTCTTTTTGTTCGTGCTATTTCAAATCATACACATATTTATGGTTTGATATCGGTATAAACGCTTTGTGTGAGAAAATACAAACATCGGAATTTAGAGTGGCAGGCATACAAATTTACTGTAAGGGGTACATTTTGTTTTATATAAGTTATTACAAAGTAAGCTTTAATGGTTGGTACAACAAAACTCGTTTAAGCGGATTTCGAAAACGTTTTCGGGAAAGTTTCAGAAGTGTTACAAAGTCTTCGCTCCTTTTCAATCTCCAAATTTCTATTAAAAATTTCATGAAAATATTTTTGAGTTGCAGCTTTTAAAAGCAGAGCCTTAAAGTTTCAAAAAAAAAATTGATGTTTAATAATTTTTTTGTATAAGTTATTGTAATCGTTGGTCCTTAATTTAGCAAATTTAACGCGTACAATAAAACTCAGTTTTAATGGATATGCGTTGTGTACGCTGAACGGTTTATTTTGCTGTGCCTTCTCTGGTTGCTGACCAACGATTAATTCGAATTTGTCATGTACAAACAGAGCAAGCTCACAGCGTCAAAAATTGTATATTATATTTTCATATGAATTCAAAGTAACGGGAAAGTACATATGTGTATGTTTTTCTGAGTTCAATTTTACATTGTGGAAACAAATAGAATATAATAGAATAAGCGAATATGTACCCTGCAAAAAATCATGCGATTAATCCCTAAAGAGATTGATCCCCGATTGATCTCTTTTGTCTACAGTTGGGCATAATTGATCCCCTTTAGTCTCTTTTGGGTACAGTTGGGATTAGTCAGTTTGAAATCTATGTAGCCCTTTTTAAGATATATTGAAAACAAATCAGCAACGAAATGAGGAAAATATAAAAAATTACAGGTGATGGAATCGAATTATTTAAGAAAAATTGTTGCGCCCTATACCGAACTTAAATTACTAGTACTTACCGACCACGCCGAAGTAAGGGTTAAATTTTCGGAGAATGTTTTTTATCCTTTTTGAAAAGTAGGCGAACAACTTACTTCAAACAGATTTTGTGGCTTGATTAACTCTTCGATTGTGCTTCTGCCATGAAAGTTTCTCAGCAAAAAAGTCATCTGCCTAAGCAGATGCGTTCGGAGTCGGCCAAAAACGTTTAGGATGACCAGTGGGAACAATTAAAAACAGCACACCACATATTGGAAGAGAAGCGGATATTTACCGAGAAAAAACACTATTATTATTATTTTAGTAGAATATATAGGATCATACTCAACAGTAAACTTGGCTGCTTGCGGGTTAACATATAAATTGCATGTTCTTTTAAATTTGTACATAATTGTAGGGCTGGACTAATTTTTCCTTTGAGGAAAATCAAGTATTTATGTTTTACTAAAGATCCTTTAACTAAAAAGATAAACACCACCCTCTACTACTGCTAACTTAACGTACTTCATATTTATACAAAACATACTTTGATTTTGCGTTTTTTAATAAACTTGGAACCTTTTAACCTAAATCATCCCAAATAGTACACAGCAACCAAGGTACCCAATATCCAATTCGCTTTCTGCACGTTTCTCTGCTTAAATTTTTTCTTCAAGTCGTTTATTCATAGCCCCAAGTGATTCGAATAAATTATTTTGTATTTCACTGTACCTCTTCATAGGCAAGATCAGATTTTCTTCGATTAATTCCGTTTCTTGTGCAAATTTTGTATTATCTTCTGCATGTCGTATAAGCTTTTCAGTACGTTCACCCGGTATACTGCGAATTTATTCAGCACCGAGTATGGATTCAAGTTGTTTGATGCGTTCCAATTGATCAAACTCCATGTAAATCTGGAGCTGTAGCATTGAGGTTTACCCCTTTAGAACGCACTTGCTGGGTTATCTCTAAAAAATTGTGATTGAAATATTTTTCCAGCTCAGGAGCACGTGAAATAGTTTTAGTGATTTGTTCTCGGTTGCCAGTAACTCCATTTAACATACTATTGACTGCTAGAAAGGAGCCAACAATTATTTCTGATGGAGTACCTGCAGATTTATTGATCTCAGCAGTGTCAGTTGCAGTGGCTGTATTGCCATCTTCGCAAAGTGGGCCCAATACGCGATTGAGAGAATCTATTCTTTTTAAAGTATATTCAGAACTCCATTTTTCAAGTTCTGTGTTGGTGAAGTAAACGAAGAGTACCTATATATCCTATATAATTTATCCTAAGTTGCTTACTTTTTAGGAACTCATACTTGCCTTTTCTTAGACTGAAGTATTTTAAAAGATATTTTTATACAATTTATATTTCCGAAGTTATTTTTGTATGTTACATAGTATATAATTTTGTGTAGAAAATTAGTATATGAGAAAACTAAAACAAAGGCAGGTAATTCTATACGACAGCATGACACTTCTAATTGACATAAGGGTAATAGTCTAGTTGAGGGGTCGACTGCGAATACGCTACCAAAAATATCGAAAGAGGTGTCAAAAGGCGCGTATTAATCTCGAGAACAATAATCCGATGGCGTAAAAGAAAAATTTTATCTCTGTCCGGAGATATTTGCAGTTGAAGTTGACGATTTCCATGTGGTTGTTGTTTTGTTGTACCCACCAAAAAAATTGTGCATCACCGTGGCGGTAGCCACGGTTAAACCACACACCCGGACTTGGCATGGCGTAGCCCAGGGTTATTTTTTATAATCGCGGCCGAAGGCCGCCAACGCAGAAAGGTGTTCTGCGCAAAAATACTATGGATCCGACCCCCGGTTTCGGAGGTACCCGCGGGTCTTTTTTCGGTTTTTCGTTAATATCTTTTGAACTCGTAAAAATTTTTATTTTCCGCCTTCGGATTATTAATACTGATGTTAAGACGCGTCGTTTGACACCTCTCTCGATATTTTTGGACGCGTATTAGCAGTGTCATGCTGTCGAATATAATTCCCCAAAGGCACTTTTTCGATGGTAGCGTATTAGCAGTCGACCCCTCAACTAGACTATTACCGACATAAGTACTAACAATCCGAAACTGGAGAAGAAAAATTTTAAGTCGTTCAAAAGATATTAACGAAAAACCGAAAAATGATCCACGGGTCCCTCCGAAACCGGGGGTGGGATCCACAGTATTTTTGCGCAGAACACCTTTGCATTGGCGACCTTCGGCCGCGTTTATAAAAAATTACCCTGGGTGGGTCCAACACCGGTTTGGAGACCAAAACTATATCCGCGCAAAACACTTATATTCACAATTTTTTTTGTGGGTACTCCAACATTACAATAACCACATTAAAATCGCCAACTTCAACTGCAAATATCTCCGGACAGAGATAAAAGTTTTCTTTTCCGGTTTTGGATTATTAATACTGATGTCAATACGCTTCTTTTGACACCTCTCTCGATATTTTTGGACGCGTATTAGCAGTGTCATGCTGTCGAATAGAATTCCCCAAAGGCACTTTTTCGATAAATAATGGTGTAATATCTCAACAATGACTCATTTAGGCCTGCGTATTTGCAATTTTTAATCCTTCCATGTAATTGAATTTCTCATGGCTCTTTAGTAGGTAGAATACACGTCCTGAATTCTAAAAAAAACTGGCGACCAGATCCTCCTTGACCTCCTTTGCTGAGCTTGTCCCAACATAAACGTATTTTCTTGGTTTCACAAACTTGAGTACAACATTGGTATTTGTTTATTTTAGCTCACAACTGCTAAAACCAGACCAAAAATATCGGAAGAGGTGTCAAAAGACGCATTTTGATTCCAGGACCACGAATCCGAGAGCGAAAATTCTAAATTTTATTTCTGTTAAAAGTTATTTCCATAAAACCGAAAAATGGACCCGGAGCGCTCCGAAACCGGGGTGGGATCCATAGTATTTTTACGCAGAACACCTTTCTGCATTGCCGGCCTTCGTCCGCGCTTATAAAAAACTACCCTGAGTGGGTCCAACATCGGTTTAGAGACCAAAACTATATCCGCGCAAAACACTTTTACGCACAGTTTTTCTTGTGGGTACTACTAAATCATCAAAACAACAGCAACCACATGAAAATTTTCAATTTTGTTTGCGAATATCTCCGAAACGAAATAAAATTTTGAATTTCCGCCTTCGGATTCGTGATCCTGGGTGCGTCTTTTTACACCTGGACGAGATTTAGCAGTTGACAGCTAAAGTAAACGATTAACAAAACTTTGTTCGGTTTAAGGCTGATCATCGCCAAATCGAACAAATTCATCGCGTCCAAACTTTCACGCGCAATTTTATAAACCCACTATATATATTTAATATATTGCAATAAAACGATGTCAACAAGAATGTTCAATATTTTTATGCACGGAAAAGAAATAACAGCTGTTTTTTGTTATCCATAGAGCTGCAAAAATAACGATGGCACTATCGATTGTTTTATTTTAGGAAAACCATCGATTTTTTCTGTCGAATACTGTCGAATGCACATACAAATTATATGAGAGCAACCGAAATTGAATTTCTGAGGAAAAAGCTAACGCGCTTCCAATTCTTATTTCGGTTAGGACATTAAGAGGTCATTTATGTTCGTGCGTTAAGCGAACGCAATGATTTTTTATTAGAGTGGCCTGTAAAAATGTTATAATTAAAATGAAAATTTGGAACCTGTTGCAGATTTTTGACATAATTTCCTTTGAGCTTTCTATCAAAAAAAAAAAAACAACTAGCTTTAATAGCTATTTTATTTAGATTATGAATATTGTATCTTTGTAACAAAAGGATTCATGAAGTTGAGATATTGCTAACATGGCACTGTCAAAGCATTTCAGCGGACGCGTCAAGCGTTCTATGTTAACGCGTACTTGCGTTACTTCGCCTGTTATATAATCAAAATATAAAACTTGTCTAATGTAGAACGATACATGACGCGTCAAGTGTTTTATGTAAATCCTGCCTCACATAGAACGCTTTCAGGGCCGTTTAAACTTGACGTATCCATATCCATATAAAAAAGCTGATCCAACCAACTTTAGAGAAATCAATGTAATTGGTCAATAGTGCCATACCATAACGCCGTAGCCATAACCATTGTGAATGAAACTAAGTGTGATATCTTATCTGTCAACTGACTCACAGGATGTTCAATATGGCTACTTTTTTTTTTGACAGGGTGTTCAATATGGCGGCGCATAGGGCCGGCTATCTTCAGCGGGTGATAGAAAGAGATATAGAATGAGACAGCGATAGTCAATTACAAATCAGGTGATCCAATCACTTTGGAATTTTGACGTCTATGCAGAAGATATTACACTTAGTTTCATTCACAATAGTCATAACCATACCATGGCCAACCAATTGGTTTTTGGGTTTTCGCTATATCGATTAACCTAAAAATATTTGAGTTGGTGAATTTAATAAGTTTTTGTAGATTTTATTCATTGACTAAGAGACTTATTTTTTCTGAAATATGTTAGTAATTTTTTTCGTTTTCTTCATTTTTATGAACATTTCACGATTTTTAGGCTGGGGCACCGATAACTGATGCCAATTGATATGGGTAAGTAAAAATATGGTTACGACTATGTCAACTTTGACAGGCCCTTCTCCCAGTGCTTAGATTTGACATAAGATCTCAACTAAACAAGTTTAAAAATTGTTTACAATAAGTACAGAAAATTGCATGCAATATTGTTGGTATGCAGTAAAATTTTTTTTATAAGATAACAATGACAAGCCTTAACATTTTCTTCGGTTTGAAGCGCCCAGATGACTCTACCAGCAAAATATATTTCTGGCGTGCATGTTCATAACGATAAATGTCAAAATGTACCTTTTTTAACTTATTTGGCAAAGCACCCCAGTAATAAGTTTTTCTTATGATCGGAATAGTGGATTAGCTATCACAATTCTATCGATAAATTTACGTGCAATGTAATCGGTATTTGGCAGTCATTAGTTTTGGCAAATTGAGTGATAAGTGCAAAATCATATGACAAAAAATTTGTGTTGAATTAATAAAAGAATAAAAAAAAAATACAATAAAAGAACTATCGCAGCATGAGTAAGGTAAGTAAACGCCATATGCGTCGATTAGTTAGCAGAGGAAGGAAAAAGGGTCGTGCAAAATTAAGTTTGGATAGAAAAGAAACTGACCCGGCCGCGCAATTTCTAGATCGACAGATATTGAAGAAGTGCTTCCTGATGAGCCAAGTTGCTCGCAGAAAGTACCTCTTTCTGAAAAACTAAAAAAATGGGGAATTCGTAACAAAATAACATATAAAAGTCTTTCCGAACTTTTACCGATTCTTTTAGAAGAAGGTATAAATGTACCCAAAAGTGCGGAAACTCTTTTAAAAAATAAGTCTGGAATTTTAGTTAAAAATATGAGCCCGGGATTCTACTGTAACATAGGCATTAAAACGCAACTAAATAGAATTGGAGAAACGTTAAATAATTATAACAACATAATTGTTGATGTCAATATTGATGGGTTACCATTATATCGTAGTTCTAGGGTACAAGTTTGGCCAATTTTATTGCGCCTAGTTAATATAACAAATACGGCAGTTTTTACTACTGGAATTTATCTAGGTAAATCGAAACCAAGTTCAGTTACCCAATTTTTGGCTTAATTCACTGAAGAAGTAGCAGAACTTCGGGAAAATGGTTTCGATTTCAATGGCCGCTGCATAAAATTTACAATAAGGGCTTTTGTTTGTGATGCGCCTGCAAAAGCTTTTCTTTGCGGAATACTTGGGCATACTGGGGGACATGGTTGTCCAAAATGTACTCAAGTGGGACACAAAATTAATGGCGTCCTAACTTATAGCACAGAGGCTGGAACGCTTGTTTCTAACGAAGATTTTTCAGAACGAAAGTACCCTGACAAACATGCGCCAGCTTTTAGAAATAATTTATCTCCCTTAGAAAATATTGGCATTGACATGGTAAAACAAGTACCCATAGACGTTATGCACTTAATTGATTTAGGTGTAATGCGAAAATTTATCATGCGTATTATAAGCAATGAGTCAAACTATAAATTTAGAAAAGAAGCAAAAATTAACATATCTTCAAAACTACTAGCTTTACGTCCCTATATAACAAAGGAATTTGTTCGGAAACCAAGATCTTTGGTTGATATAGCGAACTGGAAAGCTACAGAATTTCGTATGTTTCTTCTCTACTATGGAATCTATGTTTTTAAAGACGAAATTCCTGGAGATGTATACTATGAATTCCTTCTTTTACATTGTGCTTGCCGTTTATTGTTTTGTCCTAAAAAATTTAGCTCAAATATTGATTTAGCGAGTGATATTCTAAAGTTATTTGTTAAAAATTATGCTGCTGTGTTTGGAGAAAATAGCATTAACTACAATGTGCATGGTTTACTGCATATTGCGGAAGATGTTAAAGAACTTGGTATTCCTTCAAATTATTCCGCCTATTCTTTTGAAAATTATTTACAAGTTTTGAAATCTTACGTAAGACAACCAAGACAAATATTACGACAAATATCAAATATGGTAATGTAGGAAGCAATCGTCACTGATTCTAAATTTTCAGGATTTAAGACTAAAGATAATTGCATAAACAGTTTTTATTTTGACGGATATATGCTATCCACACAACGTCCAAATAATTATTGTTCGCTGAAATCACAAGATTATGTAGAAATAGTAGAATTCAAAGATCAAAATAGTAATGTTATAAAAGGAAAGCAATTACTGAATTTAAACAGCTTTTTCACAGAACCTATCGATTCTCTTACATTAGGAATATGCACTGCCGACCTCGCTCCTTCGCCTATTGTAGAAGAATTTTATCTGGATGATGTCGAATACAAATTGATGTGTATCCCTCTAACAGATAAACTTCTTCTAATTCCAATTTTACATACTTGCATGTAGTTATTTACTTCCTTACTTTTATTTATTTTATTTATATTTATAACTAACATTTATTTTCTTTTTGAGCACATTTTCAAAAAATTTGAGGCGCAAAACAAAAACTCCTCGACGGCGGCAATCCCAGCAAAGAAAGTTAAATGTAAGTAAACACTCCTTCTTTAACATGATTTATTATCAGAGCTGCGTAATAATGAATATACTTGGTAATTAAAAAATTTAATTCTCAATTACAATTACTTGTTACTGGTACTTGGTAGCGAATACACCGTTTTTAAATTTTTGATCAATTATCTCAAATACTATCGATTACTTTCAATTCTTTTCAATTATTTGCTCATATCTATTTGAGAATTAAACACCTGTCCTTGATTCTACCAGCTCTGTTTATTACCTAACATCGTTTAACACATTTTGAAAAATTATAGTTTCAGATGAAAATAGTTACCCGAGAACCAGCAGCGTTACGTGTGCCAGCGAATCTACAATAGGTAATCAAGCCTTTCATACGAAAGTAGCACTTTAAAACATACCTCCTGTTGCCAGTGTCAATCACAATTAATAGTCGACCGCTCAGCAATTCGCGACTATTCCTACAATAACTACAATGATTATTACATATCAATCGACACTCGCAATGGATGAGTCTTTTTAGCGCAAATTTATAGCTGTAGACTTATGGTTAGACAACACTGATATACTAAATTTTTCCTATATTTTTAGAATCTCGTCGGATCAGCACCTCAACTTGCCTTATTTCACCATCTCGGCCAGGGTACAATTCCTCTACAACACCACGACACCATTCCCTTCGTGGTACGTTGGGATAACATATGAATACCAGGTCTCCTTTGCTTATCGGGTTTCTTCTTTGGCAACATTTGACACGACGGGTCAGTGTTGGAAGATACTCTGCTATCCAAGTTTCCAAAAATGATCTCTTAACTAACGAGCGATCCGCCACTGCTGTCGTAAAGCGCAAGTATCAGTCAATACTTCGTCTGCTCCAGGCGTCTGTGCAATGTTAGGCGATAGCAACAAAAAATCGTTTGGCGTTAAGGGCTGTTCTTGCTGTGCATCGATGGGCAAATGTGTTAATGGACAGGAGTTGACAACGTTTTCCGCCTCGATCAAAAAACAGTTAAGGGTATGTTCTCTTGGTTGTTACGGTCTGCTGCTACGGTCTACGGCTACGATCCACTTGGGAGCGTGTCCACGCGAACACACCTAGCGATGTGGCGAAAGTTGCGATAAAAAGATATCGAAAAAACAAGAAAAAGACAGACCGGCCATGACTACGAAAAAAATCGCCCTTTTTGAAGATTGAGTTTCCGCCGTATACACAAAAAGACAGAAAACAAAAAATTTGGTAAGGAAAAAAATCAAGAAAAATCGCCGAGTTTCCAAGATGATGATGGTAAAACGTATTCACCTATGGTGTTTGTAAGTGATTATTGGGACTTACAACGTGAACATTTTCCCATCAATGAAACAACGCCAGAATTAGATCTGCATTTAACCTATCAACCATTAGGCATGTTCAAGTGGCAATTGTATGCAGCGCAGCAAATGAAAAAATTTTGGGTGGTAATCAATCTTAACTAGTTAGGACACTACCCCCGGCGTAAAGGCCAGCACGAAGCTTTTTCGCTACCTGGGTCATTTGGTCACCTCGGACCACAGCGTCAACCACCACCAACGGTGCCTACTATTACCACGGGCATCACCATCGGCAGTACCTCCCCCAACTCCTTCATAAGCGCAACCACGAGCGCAACAACCATTTGACGTACCACCACACCAGTTGCAACGCACGTAGCGGGGCCACGTACATAGGCTTGAGGCCATTAATGTCAACACCAACAACAGGCGGTTCCACCGACCCCAAGACTAGCGCACCTTTATTGACTGCGTCCGTACCGGCAATAACACTACTAGCGCAACCTTATCAACTACGACCAAATTGGGCTACATTAAACCTGCTACAATGACAATCACGATACAGCGAATATAGGCCTGTGGCCATTCCAATTGAGATAACGAACATCAGCGGTTAAAGCGGTGAGTTCGTTCCACTACTGAACTAAAATTATGTATTTGTAGCCTTAACCTTTCTTTTAAAATTATATTCTGACTCCGCAACATTATATAATGTTAATGTAGCAACCACGAAATTAAAAGTGAATTGTTTATATAAAACACAAAGACCAATGTGCTAAATACCTTTGCACTGTAAATAGGATTGCAATTTGGTAGAAAAAAGAAAAATGAATTCCCTGTAGTTAAATGCACTAATATTAAAAAAAGCATAAAAACAACTCAAGATTGATAATAATGTGAAGTTTATATGCTATAACTAAAAACCACGAAGATCAATTTAATGTAATTATTTAGTGTTGCAAAACAAGGTATAAAGCTAATTGAAAAAAAAAGACATATTCGAGTATACATCTATATATTGTTTAAGTCATAGTAAATTGCCTTTTTTCTACAAAAAAAAATTTTTAACCAACAAAAAACAAAGCATATTTTAATGGTCATAGGTGTGCAATTTATACTGCCTGTGAAACAAAGAAAAAGGCGTTTCCGGTATTAAAATCTGCTTTGCGTTGTGGTAAAATTTTACTAATACATTTTTTTATTGATGCCATCGTGGCGAATATGATTTTGGAGTGAGCAAAAGTGTTGATATTGTTTGGGTAAGGAATAAAGTTTTATTGGTAATTCAAGCTCAGTTGCATTATCAGTAAAATGCATTAACTCTATATTAAGAGACGCAAATAACAAGTAATGCGGGTTGGCTTGCGTTAGCAAAACAAAACTTTTTGTTGTATACATTTTTTTTTGGGTGACTGAGTCGAACTAAACCCGAAACAATACTAACCCTAACACTTACTTGTAAAACAGTTTACGTTTCACTTGAACAAGTAAAACGATTTCAGTAATTGTACTATAAGTTTAAAAGGTTCATGTTTTACTTGAACAGGTGAATGACTTCGGTAATTTTTCCATGAAGCTAAAAGCTTACGTTTTGCTTGAGCTTGTGAAACAATATTTTTTTAGGGGTAGGATTTACCCCAAGTTTAGTCCTAGTTGCGTTTATGACTAATTTCTCAGCGCATAGTACATATTACTGTCATTATACTATGTGTAATACCGAATTGATGTTTAGTTAAACTCAAAGTAATTTTAATACAACAACTATTAATTTTGTAAGGGGGCCCCAATTATCAGAAGTTGTATCCAAACTGTACAGCCCTAAGATAGATTTGTAAAAGAAAAAGGAGAAAAGGGCATTTGACCAAAGTTCTACAAAAAAAAAAATATTTGTTTTTATTACATATATAGTATATTAGATTATAAAACAAACCGACTATTATTACTTTCAATGAATTTATAAACATAAACACATTCAAAACCCTTATAGTAAGTACAAAAAGTAGAAAGCTATGTTAGTAGTAATCATGAACATTGAATAAATTTGTTAACAATATGGGAATGCTGGCGTCGCTATTTATTTAGAAGGCACTAGGTAGGCATACAGGTAAGGGGCCACCGAAATACAAGTGCGTCGGTGGCCATGGTTATTGAGGGTGGGACAAGCACCAGGCGTCGCAACACCACCCGCGGCGCCCCCTATATATATTCGGCCCTTTATGTTTATTTTCCCTTTGGTTATTTTATTTTAATTTCAGCAGTTTTTTTTTGAATTTGGTTTTTAGAGTTAGTAACCGGTCATGTCCGGTTCGGTAATTTTTTTTTGCGCCAGTTTTTTTTTGAATTTTAGATTTTTGAATTTTTTTTAATGTTAGCGGTCTGTCCGTGACATCCGGTTCATCCGGATGTTGTTTTAGTTTGAATTATAAGCGTTTTGAGTCGGTCTCTGCGCTTCTGTCAGTTGGTTTTGAATTTGACAGCTTTCAGTTTTGATAGGCATGATAGGAACTTTTTTCTGTTTATGGCGCAGGAATAGTAAGGTTGGCAAGGACCCGCCCCAGCCGACAATGACTAGCCACTGTGCACCACCACATCATGCCGACCGCCTTCCTTACTGCTTCCATTGTAAATGCGATTCCATAACAGATGGCGCCCAACGGTATTTGGTGCCCGAGGCGCTGTCGCGCTGGTCATTCCGGGTCAGCTTGTGAATTTGACCATCCCATCAGTCCGAGGTGAGCAGCCGCAGGAGCAGCCACCTGCGTTGCGGTGGGATGGTTAGATGGATCAAGTTGTCCGGAGTGATCATCGTTGACAGTTGCTGAGGGCGCCATAACAGATGGCGCCCAACGTGGCAACTAAGGCGCTGGCCGCGAGGGTCAGTCGGGTCAACCCGTGACGTTGACCATCCCACCAGTCCGAGTGAGCAGCCACAGAGCTGACACCTACGTTGCGGTGGGATGGTTGGACGGATCAGGTTGTCTGGGCTGGTCATCGGGGACAGTGGCCGAAGGAGCCACGGACTTTACGTCAGTCTCCGGATTTTTTTTTATTATTTCACCCAGTGAGGCAGTGCTAAACGCACTTGATTTTTTTGTAAGTGGGGTTTTGTGTTTCCGGAATGTTGTCCGTTAGTCGGTTTGGTAATAATATGTCCGCTAACTTGGATTTAAATTTTTTTTTAATGTAAAATTTTTTTTTTTCAATAAATTTTTTTTTATGCCGAATTTGTTTTGTTTTGTGTTGTCTGGAGTGTGTGTATGTGTTGATAGGACCCCAGCTCATCCCACGTCTCAGGTGGCAACGCATAGTGCCACCTGGATTGTGACGGGTTGAGCTGGGATTCAGAGTGGCACTCCTTCCTGTCCCACCAGACTGGGGGAGCGGTTCCGAAACCGCTCCACCCATTGCGGCGGAGGCAGGAGGGGTGTCCAGCGAGAATGGACGAGAGGCCTCAACACCCCCAAACAGTCCCAGGGGCAAGCCCCTGGAGACTGCCCCTGCGTTGCGACTGGGCGTGTTGAGACCAACCCGTGTGTGCCTGGAGTGACCCTAGTGACCCCAACCAGTCTCGAAGGGCGGGCCTTAAGACCCCCTCGCACTGCGGTTGGGAGCACTAGGGACAAGTATGAATGAGTCTATGTAATTTTTTTTTCTCGCCTGTAGCCCGAGTGCCTTCGGGAAGGGATGCCAGCATTCCCATTGATTGCACGACACATTTGAATTGCTTCGTCGCTTCTGTTTTTTTCAGCTTTTGAAAGTTTTACTTATTTTTTTTGTTGTGTATAAATTTATATACCCAAACCTTTTTTTGAATTCTTAACTGCCTTACGTGGCAAAAGTTTTTTGACCTATAACTGACCTTTTTTTTTTAATATGTCGCGCGACCAGTCTTTCGGGCAACCGGGCCGGAATACCCCGTTAGGGAGTGCAGGGAATTACCGGGGAAACCAGAACCGGGGCAGTAAAAATAGAAGGGCCTTCTCTCAGGCCAGGCGTCCCTTGGTGGTGCACACCCCAGTAGGCGGACAATATGGAGCCCCCGCGTTAATAAACATGGGCTCGGACCTGAATGACCCTCGCGAGAAACTGGACGGACCTGTAAGCACCAGTCACGTGAACGCGCACGATATCTCGGGGCTAATGCCCAATGTGCAGATCTACGCACCAGAAGGAGCTGGTGCTTTACCACCAAATCATGAGATTGGAAATTTCGGAGACGCTACAAGTGATCGGGCGAATACCTTAGGAATGCAGGACGAAGCCACTCGTGGAGGCTCGTGGGTGGACGTGCTACACCAACTGTTCCAGGCTTCGCAGGAGGAAATGCGGAGAGAGATGGGCTCAATTAGAGCCAATATGGCCCAGCTCAACGCCGCTCTCGAATCCACGCAGCAAGCAAATCAGCAAAATAGGAACGCAAGTAGGATGGACCGTAACCCATTTCCAACGGGAGTACCACCAATGTACCCGACTCCAAGCAGCACAGCAGTAAAACCGCAGGAGTGGAAAATCTCATTTGACGGCACTGGGAGCGTAGCCGATTTCCTCTTCAAACTGAACACCTTGTGTGAGCGCACACAATGCCCTGACGAACAAATAATGGCTAGTTTCCACCTGTTTCTTTCCGGGTGGGCCGAAGAATGGTACTGGCTGTTCACAAAACAAAACCCTAATGCGACATATGCCTTTTTGTGCTACTCATTGAAAAGAGAGTTTGGCACTTTGAAAACTGACCACGAGATCATGATGGAGATCTCCATGCGAAAGCAGAAAGCAAGTGAGTGCTATGACGTGTTTCACACGGACAAAATCTCCTTGAACGCGCGCTTAAGAGAGCCAATGTCGGAGCTTCTACTGATTGACATAATAAAAAGAAACGTCAACAGTAGCCTTAAGCTGATGCTTTTCAACGCAGATGTAAGGAACCTTCATGATCTACGGGATGTAGCACGCAGAGGTGAACAAGTGCTGAAAGAAAGCAAGCTGTTGGGAGCTACTTACCCAGGACGGCATGTAAACGAAGCACGCGTGACAACCCCGGACATGAGGATGGAAAACGAAGACGGATCCGCAGATAGAGGCGCTGGAATATCGACGCAGCAGAAGACCGGACTATTCGGGAATCCAATGCTGGAATTGCCAGGGAATGGGGCACTCCTATATATATTGTGAGGAACCCATAAAAAATCCTTTTTGTTTCAAATGTGGGTATAAAGGGGGTATTTACTCCTAAATGCCCTAGGGACCATCGTAGGCAGGGAAACCAGTACCCGAGCGAGAAGATGGGGGAACCTTGTTCGGCTTCATAGCTCCCACACCAGCCGGTGCTCGAGGCGTCGTCCCAGGCACCGAACCAAAGGGCGAACCTCTGCATGGAGATGGTGAGCTTCCGAGGTGCAGTAGTACCCTGGCGGAAGAACCCTCAAACGTAATAATAACCTTCCCTGACAGTACTGACAATTCGAATAGTTCTGAAGCCGAGAGTCAAACGTCTTCATCCGTGATGGGCGAGCCGATTAGAATTCTGCGACACCAGCATAGGGATGTCGCTTGCCAAACGCAACTTTCACCAAACCTAGAAGAAAGGGAACATAGGTATAAACAAATAAGACATACCTTTTTTGAACAATATCCGGTATCGGACAATATTTTGAAGTGTAGGAAGAGATACCACAGGAGAGTACAGGAGCGTAGACTGCTGCAAGCCACCACGTTAACGCTTACCGAGGATGAAAGGCCTTTAATTAAGGCTAAAATTAAAGACAGTTTCCTTGTAGGATTGTTGGACTCGGGAGCCAACGTCTCCATCTTAGGGAAAAATGGAGTAGAATTCTTAGAGGATAACGGCTTCGAATATCAGCCCTTACACGCGTTCGTATATACCGCGGGCGGCAACAAGCAAAAAATTTTAGGCTCAGTATCCCTACCAGTCACCTTCAAAAATATCACAAAGGTTATTCGTTTTTATCTTGTTCCCTCATTGCTCCAAGAAGCTTACTTCGGGGTAGATTTTTGGAGAGCATTTGCGTTAGCTCCCGAAATATTCCCAAGCGTAGAGTGTTTAGAGGTTAGACTTGAGAAGGAAGAAGAACTTAACCTGCACGAATTGTCACCAACAAAAAAATTAGAATTGCAAAAGGTCATCGAGACGTTCCCTTCGTACGAGAAGTTAGGCCTAGGACAAACCAAATTAGTGGAGCATCACATCGACACCGGTGATGCTGTACCTATAAAAAGCAAACATTTCCCTCTTTCGCCACCGAGGCAAGCCGAAGCTTTAGAGAACTAGACAGGTTACTCGAATTAGGAGTTATAGAAGAATCCAACTCCCCGTGGTGTAGTCCTGTAGTACTGGTCCGGAAACCAGGTAAAGTTAGGCTGTGCATAGATTCGAGGAAGGTCAACGCGGTGACTAAGAAGGACTCGTACCCCCTGCCTCATATCAACGGCTTATTGAGCAGACTGAAAGATACGCATTTTATTAGTGGCATTGATCTGAAGGATGCGTTCTTCCAGATCAAATTGACAGAGTCCTCTAAGGAAAAAACAGCATTCGCAGTTCCGGGGAGGCCTCTGTACCACTTCAAAGTAATGCCATTTGGTCTGTGCAATGGACCGCAGACTATGAGTAGGCTGATGGACAAGGCAATCCCTTCGCGTCTGCGAGAGATGGTATGTAGCACTAATTTTGAGGATCACCTGAAATTGCTAGCGGAAGTGGCCCAATGTTTGAGAGACGCAGGGCTGACAATCAACGTGGAAAAAAGTAAATTTTGTCAGAAGGAAATACGCTACTTAGGATACTTGATAGGCAGCGGGTGTCTGAAAGTGGATCCGGGAAAAGTAGAAGCAATGCAAAACTTATCGATCCCTAAATCCCCTCGGCAAGTGCGTAGGTTTGTGGGCATGGCGAATTGGTACAGGGCGTTTATTACCAATTTTGCTGACTTGGCAGGTCCCTTGACTGACTGTCTTCGTAAGTCAGCAGGCCCGTTCAAGCTTACCTCTGAAGCTATAGAGGCCTTCGAAAAGCTAAAAGTAGCTTTGAGTTCCGCCTCTGGTTTGGCCCAACCAGACTTTTCAAGGGAATGCGACGCTTCCAAAGTAGGTGTTGGCGGAGTGTTGTTCCAGGTCGATGATGAGGGCGCTGAGCATCCAATCGCATTCGTGTCGAAAAGCTGAATAATGCTCAACGCATTTATGCAGTAACCGAGCTGGAATGTCTTGCAGCCATAATCAGCGTGAAGCGCTTCCGACCCTATGTCGAAGGATTACCTTTTCGGATTATTACGGACCACTCCAGTCTCAAGTGGTTGATGACACAGAAAGACTTAAGCGGGAGGTTAGCGAGATGGTCACTCTTACTGCAAAGATACGACTTTAGAATGGAACATCGTAAAGGCACCCTGAATGTAGTACCAGACGCGCTGTCGCGTTTTGATGCCGATGAGTTGTCTTTCACTACCACACCCGGAGAAATAGATTTAGTCTCTCCCGAATTTAGCAGCAACGAGTATTTAGAATTAATTCGGACCGTCACCGAAAACGAGGAATCACTTCCGGATTTACGAGTTGTGGACGGTGTAATTTTCAAAAGAGTTAAGTTTCGTAAGGGGATGGAAGGGGAAGAAGACTCGTTGTGGCGTTTATGGTTGCCAAAAGGGTTGACTGAGGAAGCAGTGAGATTAGCACATGACGCTAACCGGAGTTACCATGGCGGATGGCAGAAAACCTTAGAATGTGTTAGGCAGAAGTACTTCTGGCCGCAGCAGGCTAAGGACGTCAGAGACTACGTCCAGCGTTGTGACACCTGCAAAACGGTAAAACCCAGTCGAGACCACCTATAGGGAGTACCTTTGAATCCTAAAGGCCATTTCAGCGGTTATATTGCGACTTTCTAGGGCCGTATCCGAGATCTATTCAGCGAAATCAATTTCTTTTCATATTACTAGACCATCTGTCAAAATACGTATGGCTAAAGCCCATGCAAAGAGCCACCACTGTAAACGTTATAAACTACTTCGCTTCAGAAATTTTTCCAGCTGTAGGGGTCCCTGAGTTTATTCATAGTGACAATGGTAAACAGTTTATCTCGAAGGAAATGAACCAATTTTTTGCAAATTACGGGGTGACGCACGTGAGGACGGGGTTATATTCTCCTCAAGCAAACGCATCCGAGCGCGTTAATAGAGAAATTGTTTCGAAGATTAGGATTTTCCTGAAAGATAAACCTGACCATACCGATTGGGATAAGCATATACCCGAGATTTTATCAGTTTTGAGAAGTGATTTTCATACGGCGATTCAGTGTTCTCCATACTTTGCATTATATGGCCAAAATATGGTCCAACATGCCTCAACGTACAACATTTTAGGGAAACTCGGCAGCCTTCGGGAAGACCAGGTTACGGTAGTAAGCAGAACTGACAAGTTGACTAATATCCGTGAGCAAATCCGTAAAAATTTAGATCAGGCTAAGGATAGGGGAGTAACCACCTATAACAAGCGCTCTAGACAAGTCAACTACAAGGAAGGTCAGGAAGTTTTCCGAAGAAACTTTGCCTTAAGTAACTTTAAACAGGGCATTAACGCCAAATTCCTACCCAAATACCTGAAGTGTCGCGTGCTTCGAAAAATAGGCAATGCATTGTATGATCTCGAGGACCTAAACGGGAAATTGATAGGTCGCTTCCATGCTTCGGATATTCGTCCGCAATGAACCAACAAGGGCGTTTCTTTTGCCAATTTACAATTTGATTTTTTTTCTATACCCACCAATTGGACCTTTTTTTGTCTGGGCGTTTTGGCGGTCGGGGACATCTCGCCCAGTATTCTCCCCGAGCACTGACCTCATAGGATGTTCACGCGCGTACTCACCGAGGACCGTGAACACCCTGGCGGTCCACACTTAGGTCGGACTAGCCTTTCGGAGTTTTGACGAGTTCTCCATATCAAAATGTCTACACTTTTTTTATTTTGCATTCCTGTGGGAGCGATACCCACTAGGAATCATCTTTCGGAGTTTTGACGAGTTCTCCGTAACAAATGTCTAATTGCCGCAAAGCCCTTTTAACTAGGAAACAGAAATATTCCCAACTTGACTTAAATTTTTTTTTGATAGACCTATGTTGCCCGGCTGGCTTCGTAGTAGGACTTTGAGACTCTTATCTCAGGGGTGAGTCGTGCCCCACGTTGCTTGTCGTCGGAGATCCCTGGCAATAGCTTCCCACAGATGATCCGGCTTCCTGTTCGCTTCATCGTCAGGTCTTCAAAGCGAAGCAGGTTTGTTACGGTCTGCTGCTACGGTCTACGGCTACGATCCACTTGGGAGCGTGTTCACGCGAACACACCTAGCGATGTGGCGAAAGTTGTGATAAAAAGATATCGAAAAAACAAGAAAAAGACAGACCGGCCATGACTACGAAAAAAATCGCCCTTTTTGAAGATTGAGTTTCCGCCGTATACACAAAAAGACAGAAAACAAAAAATTTGGTAAGGAAAAAAATCAAGAAAAATCGCCGAGTTTCCGGCCAAATCGACACCAAAAAAGATGATGGTGGTAAAACGTATTCACCTATGGTGTTTGTAAGTGATTATTGGGACTTACAACGTGAACATTTTCCCATCAATGAAACAACGTCAGAATTAGATCTGCATTTAACCTATCAACCATTAGGCATGTTCAAGTGGCAATTGTATGCAGCGCAGCAAATGAAAAAATTTTGGGTGGTAATCAATCTTAACTAGTTAGGACACTACCCCCGGCGTAAAGGCCAGCACGAAGCTTTTTCGCTACCTGGGTCATTTGGTCACCTCGGACCACAGCGTCAACCACCACCAACGGTGCCTACTATTACCACGGGCATCACCATCGGCAGTACCTCCCCCAACTCCTTCATAAGCGCAACCACGAGCGCAACAACCATTAGACGTACCGCCACACCAGTTGCAACGCACGTAGCGGGGCCACGTACATAGGCTTGAGGCCATTAATGTCAACACCAACAACAGGCGGTTCCACCGACCCCAAGACTAGCGCACCTTTATAGACTGCGTCCATACCGGCAATAACACTACTAGCGCAACCCTTATCAACTACGACCAACTTGGGCTACATTAAACCTGCTACAATGACAATCACGATACAGCCTGTGGCCATTCCAATTGAGATAACGAACATCAGCGGTTAAAGCGGTGAGTTCGTTCCACTACTGAACTAAAATTATGTATTTGTAGCCTTAACCTTTCTTTTAAAATTATATTCTGACTCCGCAACATTATATAATGTTAATGTAGCAACTACGAAATTAAAAGTGAATTGTTTATATAAAACACAAAGACCAATGTGCTAAATACCTTTGCACTGTAAATAGGATTTCAATTTGGTAGAAAAATGAAAAATGAATTCCCTGTAGTTAAATGCACTAATATTAAAAAAAGCATAAGAACAACTCAAGATTGATAATAATGTGAAGTTTATATGCTATAACTAAAAACCACGAAGATCAATTTAATGTAATTTTTTAGTGTTGCAAAACAAGGTATAAAGCTAATTGAAAAAAAAAAAAAGACATATTCGAGTATACATCTATGTATTGTTTAAGTCATAGTAAATTGCCTTTTTTCTACAAAAAAAAATTTTTAACCAACAAAAAACAAAGCATATTTTAATGGTCATAGGTGTGCAATTTATACTGCCTGTGAAACAAAGAAAAAGGCGTTTCAGGTATTAAAATCTGCTTTGCGTTGTGGTAAAATTTTACTAATACATTTTTTTATTGATGCCATCGTGGCGAATATGATTTTGGAGTGAGCAAAAGTGTTGATATTGTTTCGGTAAGGAATAAAGTTTTATTGGTAATTCAAGCTCAGTTGCATTATCAGTAAAATGCATTAACTCTATATTAAGAGACGCAAATAACAAGTAATGCGGGTTGGCTTGCGTTAGCAAAACAAAACTTTTTGTTGTATAAATTTTTTTTTGGGTGACTGAGTCGAACTAAACCCGAAACAATACCAACCCTAACACTTACTTGTAAAACAGTTTACGTTTCACTTGAACAAGTAAACCGATTTCAGTAATTGTACTATAAGTTTAAAAGGTTCATGTTTTACCTGAACAGGTGAATGACTTCGGTAATTTTTCCATGAAGCTAAAAGCTTACGTTTTGCTTGAGCTTGTGAACCATATTTTTTGAGGGGTAGGATTTACCCCAAGTTTAGTCCTAGTTGCGTTTATGACTAATTTCTCAGCGCATAGTACATATTTCTGTCATTATACTATGTGTAATACCGAATTGATGTTTAGTTAAACTCAAAGTAATTTTAATACAACAACTATTAATTTTGTAAGGGGGCCCCAATTATCAGAAGTTGTATCCAAACTGTAAAGCCCTAAGATAGATTTGTAAAAGAAAAAGGAGAAAAGGGCATTTGACCAAAGTTCCACAAAAAAAAAAAAGATTTGTTTTTATTACATATATAGTATATTAGATTATAAAACAAACCGACTATTATTACTTTCAATGAATTTATAAACATAAACACATTCAAAACCCTTATAGTAAGAACAAAAAGTAGAAAGCTATGTTAGTAGTAATCATGAACATTGAATACATTTGTTAACAATATGGGAATGCTGGCGTCGCCATTTATTTAGAAGGCACTAGATAGGCATACAGGTAAGGGGCCACCGAAATACAAGTGCGTCGGTGGCCATGGTTATTGAGGGTGGGACAAGCACCAGGCGTCGCAACACCACCCGCGGCGCCCCCTATATATATTCGGCCCTTTATGTTTATTTTCCCTTTGGTTATTTTATTTTAATTTCAGCAGTTTTTTTGTGAATTTGGTTTTAGAGTTAGTAACCGGTCATGTCCGGTTCGGTAATTTTTTTTTGCGCCAGTTTTTTTTTGAATTTTAGATTTTTGAATTTTTTTCAATGTTAACGGTCTGTCCATGACATCCGGTTCAGCCGGATGTTGTTTTAGTTTGAATTATAAGCGTTTTGAGTCGGTCTCTGCGCTTCTGTCAGTTGGTTTTGAATCTGACAGCTTTCAGTTTTGATAGGCATGATAGGAACTTTTTTCTGTTTATGGCGCAGGAACAGTAAGGTTGGCAAGGACCCGCCCCAGCCGACAATGACTAGCCACTGTGCACCACCACATCATGCCGACCGCCTTCCTTACTGCTTCCATTGTAAATGCGATTCCATAACATGGTGCAACTTCTTTGACGGTTTGACGCAAAACTTTCTTCACTGATTGCACCAGTCGTTCCCAAACTCCTCCTTCAGCTGGGTTAAACGGCGAGTTGAAAACCCATTCGACACCCCGCTTCGATAATTCGCCCTGTAACCTTTCGCAATCGAAGACTTCGGTGAATCGTTTTGCTTCGTTATTAACGCCAACGAAATTTTTCCCGTTATCTGATCGGATCCTTAAGGGCACACCTCTACGGTTTATGAAATTTCTTATGACCGCTATACAAGAGTCGGTGCTTAGATCATGAGCTATTTCCAAATGAACCGCTCTTATAGTAAGGCAAGTAAAGAGAGCCACCCACCTTTTTTCAGTGCTGCGTCGAACAGTGACGTTTAATGGACCGAAATAGTCTAGGCCAGTGTACGTAAATGGCCTAACGTATGGTGTAAGACGGTCGACAGGAAGGGGTCCCATTAGCTGAGGCACAGGGTTTGTTTTTCGAATGCGGCAGACTTGGCAACTAGCGACAACGCTACGTAAAATACTCCTTAGACGTGGTACCCAATAATTGTTTCGTACGGCACATAATGTTGCTTCGGTGTTTTGGTGCCCCATGACCTCATAATGATGCATTATAACCAATTTCGTGAAAACGTGTGTTGACGGCAATATTATGGGATGTCTCGTGTTCACTGGTAACCAACTGGCAGCTTCGATGCGCCCTGATACACGTAAGATCCCTTCTTCGTCGAGATATGGCAAGAGCTGTAGCAAAGAACTTTGACGGGATGTTGCTTGCCCACTACGAATTTGCTGTATTTCCATCCCGAGAGCTTCCTTTTTAACAATGCAGTGTAATAGACGTTTCGCGGCTTCCAAGTCGCTGACAGTTAAACCATAGCAATTATTTCGTTTTTCAACTTGGCGGCGACAAATTTTGGTAAACAAGATCACCCAGGCTGTAATCAACCTGGTGAGAGAAGAAAAATTAGTAAAATTTATAAATTTGCAACTTACAACGTTCCGTGCGTATTGCGGCCGAAGATCATCATTGACGTGGCCAAGGTTAATTTCCCCAATGTCTTCAGAGGGCCATTCACTTTCTGGTTGGCGCAGAAATGAGGGGCCCTTTACCCAGCGACTGTTCTGATCAAATGTTATTTTGTGATTAACTCGCGTAGCTTCATCAGCTACGTTTTCATTTGTAGGTATCCATCTCCAATTATTTAAATTTGTGGCATTTAGGATTTCGGAAATCCTATGTTGAACAAATGGCTTGTATCTTCTTGTTTCGCTTCGAATCCAGTTTATGACAGTTTGTGAGTCACTCCATAGGAAAAACTGGTTAATGACTACTTCATGTTCTTCACGTACGGTCTGCATAAGTCGAGTTCCCAGGACTGCTGCCTGGAGTTCTAGGCGTGGTACGGTGAGAGGCTTTAGTGGAGCACATTTGGACTTTGCGCTGACGAAGGCGACAGTAATTTCTCGTAATGGTTTTTTGCTCTCCAGTAGGCAACAGCGGAGAATGCAGTCTCAGACATGCAGCTGCAATTCCTCTGGTTTACCAATGGTAAAGTAAAATCGTAGAACGTGATATGCTGTCCCTGCTGGTAATTGTTTACGCCATTTTTCCCACGATTCAATTATCTTTTCAGGCAATGGCTCATCCCAATGCTTTTGTTTACGCCACGTTTCGCGCATTAGCAGCTTCACACCAATGACGTAGTGACTAAGGAACCCTAGTGGATCAAATATTGACATGACCACACTAAGAAGCTCTCTGTCACCTTTAATAACAGATGCATTCACTTTGTGAAATTTCAATACAAAGTTAAAGCAATCTATACTTGGCTGCCAATGAAGCCCAAGCACCTTCTCTAATAATATACCTTCTTTTATACCCATGGTTTTCGTTTGATCCACGCCGTCCAAAGCGGTGACAACCTTAGCGGAGCTCGATGTAAAATTCCGTAGCTCGAAGCCAGCGTTTAAATGTATATCTCGTACCTTTGTTGCAACGGCGATAGCTTCATTTTCGGTGTCGATGCTGTCAACAAAATCATCCACATAATGAAAATTTAATATAGCTTTTACTGCACGGGCTGAGTATGGATCTTCGACATTATATTCAAGCGCATTTCGCGTCTTTACGTATTGTGCCGCACAAGGCAAGCAAGCGGCTCCAAATGTCATCACACACATCTCATACACATCTGGCGAATTGTTGTTCTCACCATCTCTCCATAAGAAACGCTGGGCACATCTGTCTTCTGGACGTATCAGCACCTGGTGAAACATTTCTTTGATATCACCACACACGCCGACGGCACGTTCACGAAAATGGAAAAGAATTGACGGTAAAGATTTGTATTCCTGCGGGCCCTTGAGCAGATGGCGATTTAGGGATACACCATTGACTTCCGCAGCAGAGTCAAAAACTATTCGTATCTTGTTTGGTTTATTCGCGTTCACCACTGCAAAGTGTGGTAAGTACCAGGTTCGAGGCGTTATCGAAGCGGCAGCGAGTGGTGTCAGCTTGCGGGCATACCCTTTCTCGACGTATGAGGATATCATAAGTTTATATGCCGAAGCAAAACTTTCGTCCCGACTCATGCGTTTTTAAACGCTTTCCAGTCTCTTCAGCGCCATATTGTAACTGTTTGGCAAATAAACTTCGTCTTTCCTCCATATTAGTCCGGTTTGAAACCTTCCATCGACGCGGCTGGTTGTAGATTCTAATATGGCTCTTGCTCGAACATCGTCTATACATTCAACGGGCCTGGCAGCGCGTACGCCAAAACTTTCAATTTCAAAAAATTTAGCAACCATGTTGTGCAGTGTATCATCAGCGCTTCTATCTACATGTAAACATATGGACGGCTCAGGCGGACGTGGGCTAGTTGGACCAAACACTACCCACCCCAGCTCTGTATTGGTGGCGTACGGTCCATTCTTTCGCATGGCGATAGTCGTGGATGCAATTCCCAAATGGCAGTTATCTATGCCGATGAGCAACTTTGGTACAGCGCCAGACTGTGGCTGTATAGGAAGCTGATGTTTCGTATCACAAAGTAGGTCGGCGTGACTAAGGCTTTGCGTTGGTAAATGAAGATTTTCGACGGCGTAAACGTTACGCATCTTAAACTTCGTTTTCACACTTGGGCCGCTTATGTATAGGTTTACTAGGGTCGTTGGCTCTTGCACGGCATGTCCACCAAACCATTGGATGTTGAGACTGTGTGGTTGTCCACATAGATTTAATTGCTCGGCAAGGCTTTTGTCGATCATAGTGATAGATGAACCTTCATCCAAAAGGGCATACGTATCGATTTTTTTCTGTCCTCCATATACTGTTACTGGAAGAATACGGAGGAGGAGCTTATCTTGTTTCGTATTGATGGCGTAGCTTAATACTGCAGCTCCATTTTCGCTAGACTGGTGGCTATTCATTTGCACTACTGGTGGGGACTGGTTTATTACAACAGGCGTTGAGGCCTTCTTCGATGACGATGATGTTTTTGTTTGAGCTGGCTTGTTCTCGTGAAGGAGCTTGTTATGAATGCGGCTGCATCCGTCGATACCACAAGCTGTTCGTTGCTTACAATCACGCGTAGTGTGACCTGCATTGAGGCATGCAAAACACAAACGGCGGGATTTGACTTCAGCCCATCTTTCGTTCACGGAAGCTTCAATGAGGCGTTTACAGTCATAGGGCCTATGTTGGCTCTGGCATATCGGACATTTCCTCCGTGGCTGTTTGTCATCTACATGGAGCAGTACTCGGCGTTTAGTATCACGGGCGACAAAGTGGTTTTCATCATGTATCGAACAAATAATATCGGCAAGTGAACTTACCCAATCGTTGAAATGCACTGTGGTGGCGCGCGGCTGTATGGTGTTGGCATACCTCCCCCATTCAATGCGCTTGCTCATTGGAAGTTTGGAGATCAAGTCATCGAGTAGTGTCGGATTGGCTAAATGATGGTCGGCGTTCGCTGATTGCAAGAAGGCACAAATGTTTTTTACCTTAGTCGCGAATGGAATCAACTTGTTTAATGCGTTTTCAGGAATTGGCGCAATTTCCCTTACTTGCATCAGCTGCCTACGGATGAGCTGCTCTGGGCGACCGAATCTACATTTCAATTGCTCTATTATGCAATTTACATTGTTTGGGTGTATCAATAAAGACTTCACAGTTTCGCGCGCATCACCCTTCAAACACTTTTGTAAACGTTGGTTGTTGTCGAAGTTCGTGTAACCATACGTTGACGTAGATTCGGTAAATGCAGTGTAAAATATTGGCCACTATTCAGGGCGACCACTAAACTCCGGTATGTCTAACAATTTTCTTGGCATAAAGGCTGTTTGCGATGAATACGACGTATGTGCGTTGGCGTTAGAAGGCGGCATATATAAATTCGGCGAATGCCTTACGAATGCATCGTTCACATGAAATGCGCTATATATATTTTTGGCTGTACTATAAATCATTGGCTGCGGCGTGGTACCAAACCTAGGGTGAGAAATTGGCTGGCTTAAATTCGGCTGCGTGGCTAACAGAGGTGCTTGCGTCGACGGGAGCAGTGCTGGCTGCGACTGCTCGACTACCCTGCTGGCGTATGTGACTGCGGAGCTACCGCTTCTCTGAAGAGCTGCTCTAAGGGACTCGTTTTGCAGGTCACGATCCCTGAGCTGTACCTGCGTGGCTTGTAATTGGCTTTCAAGCGATGCAAGGCGTTGTTCCATAGCGTAGAAATCAAATACATTGTGGGATGGCATACCCGGCGTGGCATTTCCAGAAGCTTCGGCAGCTTCGGCATTGTTGGCAACAGACGTGTGTACGTCAATATGAGTGGGACTTCCTCTGTAATTGCCTGGAAAGGAACAGAATTAGTTTTGAACGTGATTGGGCTGGTATATTGGTAATTCAGGCGAGGACTCCTCCTTTTTGGAGTACGTAACATTGGTTTACTTTAACACGAACTACCCAATAAGACCAAATGTATGGCGTTGCGTAATTTGAAGACAAATTCGACCGCAAACTTCAGCAAAATGTATGCAAACTTGTTAAATCCAAAGCGTAAACTTGGCGAATAGCAAAATAAAGTTGGCGAACTTATCTTTACCAAACAAATAAATTGTACAAGCAAAATAAAATTGGCGAACTTATACAAGCAAAATAAAATTGTACTTTAACAGCAAAATAAAATTGTAATCGTTGGTCCTTAATTTAGCAAATTTAACGCGTACAATAAAACTCAGTTTTAATGGATATGCGTCGTGTACGCTGAACGGTTTATTTTGCTGTGTCTTCTCTGGTTGCTGACCAACGATTAATTCGAATTTGTCATGTACAAACAGAGCAAGATCACAGCGTCAAAAATTGTATATTATATTTTCACATGAATTCGAAGTAACGGGAAAGTACATATGTGTATGTTTTTCTGAGTTCAATTTTACATTGTGGAAACAAATAGAATATAATAGAATAAGCGAATTATGTATTTACATAAACTGATATATGAATGTATGAGTAAACTTCAAATGAATTATAAATGTATACGTGCTATGTTCATGCATGTATAGGTATGTTGATACCACATAAAGCGAATGATGGAATGTAAGAATGCAAATGATAGATCGCAATAGATTATAGAGCGTGTGAGCGTATTGTGGTATAGGGTAGATGAGACGTTCTGCGACAGTTATATACAGGTGTGATAAAATTCTAAACGAAGTTTTGTTTTAATTTTGATTTGTTTCCACAATAATTTTTTCTCTGGAAACGTTTCAAAATTTCTTTGCTCCGGTTAATTATACAATTAACTCAAGTAATTAAAAAAAGATAACGAAGTTCAAAAAAAAGAAGCCGATTGAGAAGCCGCCTAGTTTTCGTTATGTTATTCTACACTAATGGAATAAAAAAAAGAAAAAAAGACATTTTAACTGGTTAAGTTAAATTACTTGGCACATTTTCCGTAGTACATTGCATTAAAATACTTTGATATTAACGAAAGTGAAAAAAAAGCATTTTCGAAGTAGAATTTTTTTTCTTGGTTTTGACAATGGTTCCGATATTGCTTTTGCATAGTTGTTGTTACAACCATAAATACAATATTGTTAAATTAACGAAACAAAAAAAAAATGTGACAATACTGAGGCAGTTGCACATAATTTTTTTGCTATTTTTACATTCATACCTATGTATATATATGTATTATTTCCCAAGTATATATATGTTCTATTTCGACCGCTATAAACCTTGTACGCTCCTAAGTAATTTTAATAACTGTCTTAATTGTTATTTCATTTAAAATTCGTATAAGCTTCCTTTGTCTTGCTAATCGCCTAGTTCTTTGTGTTTGCCGCTACCTTCTCTTCAAGTTTTTCAATGCATTAATTTCATTAAGCTTATAGTATTGAAATATTTTTCAGCAACTGAGCGTTTTAATGTCTTGCTTATGCAACTCTTTTTCTAATCCTATTTTAATATTCAATTAGTGTGATTTTCTTAGTATTGTTGTAATTACTAACACGGTAATACGTTTTCCGTTTTGAATAAAAATTGAAAGTGTACTCAACTACTTACTAACAGCAAAATTTATCTCGTTTAAGTTAATAACAATATTCCCCATATTTATCTAGGGCAGTTGGTTATTTACAATTCAGGTGTAACAGATTAGTTTGTTTCCATCAAAAAAAAATTTGGTCTTCCTTATTAGGAACGAACTCACCGGGATTTCTAGAGTGTGTATTTGGTAATCCCAAGGTGGTTGCTGGTAAGTGTTCTTGCCGGTAAATGTGGTCCCTGCCGGAATGGCTGCTGTCGTCGATGGTGGACGGCGCGCATGGTAAGGCGCTATTATTGGTGGTGGTGGTTGCGCTAAGCTGGTGGTAGTTTAGGCGGCGGCTGGATGTTGCCGTTTTGGCGCACAATGTTGGTATGCGGGCAACGTTTGGAGCATGCGATGACGGCAGTGGCGGCGCTGACCAAGTGGTTGTGGGTTACAGTTCAAAATTTGCAAAGGAAAGAACCCTGACGCTGTTTTATAAACTACCACTGGATTAGGATATATGTAATCCTTTGGATTTATGGGTTGGGTTTGGGTTCTCTTCACGTTTGCCCTTATATTCGTTTAGATTACTCACTGTATATCCGGAGTGCGACAACCCGGATAATCACTCGTGGTTTATATAACTTCTTGATTCGTGGCACGCCCACTACTATTTCCGCTATACGGAGTAACTTCAATACGTTTCGGACTAGAACGGCTTGCCTAAACGTCCACTAGTTTTCCAAAACGATGAATTGGTACTATAATTACCAAGGTTAGGGATGCTCAACCCGTGGTTTCTGCCACTTTTACCCAATGTCGTGGACGTGGTCGTTAGAGTGGTGTTTTGCCGCTGATATTGTACTGGACGTGTATTGCTGCTGCTGTCGTTTGGTATTTTCACGACCATTTGCGAATGGTGCTTATGCAGTTTATACTATTTGCATATTTTACCACGTTGGAATCCTTTTAGTAATTACCGATCGATATCGAAGTGTACCCCGAAATACAATCACTTGAACTATTGTGAGCCAAATAGGCTGCTATATTTCTTTACGATTTGAGTGATATTTTATGATCTGAACGGTGGTATTGCCCCAAGCGAAGAAAGAAAAAAACCCAAAATCAACCTTCATCCGGAAACAGCATGGTTCCTTTTTTTTTTGGCGATCGCCCTTTTTCCGTTTCCATACTTTTCATCGCAATTCTTTATTCCCATCACCATTCCAAAGAAAACGCTTCCAAGTGGACCGTAACCGTACACCATAACAGCAGACCGTAACAAACCTGCTTTGCTTTGAAGACCTGACGATGAAGCGAACAGGAAACTGGATCATCTGTGGGAAGCCACTGCCAGGGACCTCCGATGCCAATCAACGTGGGGCACGACTCACCCCTGAGATAAGAGTCTCAAAGTCCTACTACGAAGCTAGCCGGGCAACATAGGTCCATCAAAAAAAAAGTTAAGTCAAATCTGGAACTAATTCTGTTTCCTAGTTTAAGGCTTTGCGGCAAGTAGACATTTGTTATGGAGAACTCGTCAAAACTCCGAAAGGCTAGTTCGACCCAAGCTTGGACTGCCAGGCTGTTCACGGTTCTCGGTGAGTACGCGTGTGAACATCCTATGAGGTCAATGCTCGGGGAGAATACTGGGCGAGCTGTCCCCGACCGCCAAAACGCCCAGACAAACAAAAAAAAAAATCCAATGGGTAGGTATAAAAAAAATCAAATTGTAATTTGGCAAAAAAAATGTTCTTGTTGGTTCACTGTGGACGAATATCCTAAGCATGGAAGCAACCTATCAATTTCCCGTTTAGGTCCTCGAGATCATACAGTGCATTGCCTATTTTTCGGAGCACGCGACACTTAAGGTTTTTTGGCAAGAATTTGGCGTTAATGCCCTGTTTGAAGTTACTTAGAGCAAAGTTTTTCCGGAAAACTTCCTGACCTTCCTTGTAGTTCACTTGTCTAGAGCGCTTGTTATAGGTGTTTATCCCCCTATCTTTTGCCTGATCTAAATTCCTGCGAATTTGTTCACGAATATTGGTCAACTTGTCAGCTCTACTTACTATCGTAACTTGGTCTTCCCGAAGGCTGCCGAGCTTCTCTAAAATGTTGTACGTTGAGGCACGTTGGACCATATTTTGACCATATAATGCAAAGTGTGGAGAGCACTGAATCGCCGTATGAAAATCACTTCTCAAAACTGATAAAATCTCGGGTATATGCTTATCCCAATCGGTATGGTCAGTTTTATCTTTCAGGAAAATTCTAATCTTCGAAACAATCTGTCTATTAACGCGCTTGGATGCGTTCGCTTGAGGAGAATATAATCCCGTCCTCATGTGCGTCACCCCGTAATTTACTAAAAAGTGGTTCATTTCCTTCGAGATAAACTGTTTACCATTGTCACTATGAATAAACTCAGGGACCCCTACAGCTGGAAAAATTTCTGAAGCGAAGTAGTTTATAACGTTTACAGTGGTGGCTCTTTGCATGGGCTTTAGCCATACGTATTTTGACAGATGGTCCAGTACTATAAAAAGAAATTGATTGCGCCGTTTAGATCTTGGATAAGGTCCCAGAAAATCGCAATATAATCGTTGAAATGGTCTCTCGGATGCAAAGGTATTCTCTATAGGCGTCTCGACTGCTGATTGGTGGGTTTTACAGCTTTGCAGGTGTCACAACGCTGACGTAGTCCCTGACGTCCTTAGCCTGCTGCAGCCAGAAGTACTTCTGCCTAACACGTTCTAAAGTTTTCTACCACCCGCCATGGTAACTCGGGTTAGCGTCATGTGCTAATCTCACTGCTTCCTCAGTCAACCCTTTCGGCACCCATAAACGCCACAGCGAGTCTTCTTCCCCTTCCACCCCCTTACGAAATTTAACTCTTTTGAAAATTACCCCGTCCACCACTCGTAAATCCGGAAGCGATTCCTCGTTTTCGGTGACGGTCCGAATCAAGTCTAAATATTCGTTACTGCTAAATTCGGGAGAGACTAGATCTATTTCCCCGGGTGTGGTGGTGAAAGTCAACTCATCGGCATCAAACCGCGAAAGCGCATCGGGTACTACATTCAGGTTGCCTTTACGATGTTCCATTTTAAAATCGTATCTTTGCAGCAGGAGCGACCACCTCGCCAATCTCCCGCTCAAGTCCTTTTGCGTCATTAACCACTTGAGAATGGAGTGGTCCGTGATAATCCGAAACGGTAATCCTTCGACATAGGGTCGGAAACGCTTCACGCTGATTATGACGGCGAGACATTCCAGCTCGGTTACTGTATAATTGCGTTGAGCATTGTTCAGCTTTTTCGACACGAACGCGATTGGATACTCAGCGACCTCGTCATCGACCTGGAACAACACTCCGCCAACACCTATTTTAGACGCGTCGCATTGGATTACGAATTCTCTGGAAAAATCAGGTTGGGCCAAGACAGGAGCGGAACTCAAAGCTAGTTTTAGTTTTTCGAAGGCCTCTATCGCTTCAGAGGTAAGCTTGAACGAGCCTGATGACTTACGGAGACAGTCGGTCAAGGGATCTGCCAAGTCAGCGAAATTGGTAATAAACGCCCTATACCAATTTGCCATGCCCACAAACCTACGCACCTGCCGAGGGGATTAAGGGATCGGGAAGTTTTGCATCGCTTCTATTTTCCCTGGATCCACTTTCAAACACCCGCTGCTTATCAAGTACCCTAAGTAACGAATTTCTTTTTGGCAAAATTTGCTCTTCTTCACGTTGATCGTCAGACCTGCATCGGTTAAGCACTTTGCCACTTCCGCCAGCAATTTCAGGTGGTCCTCAAAATTTGTACTACATACCATCAGGTCGTCCAGGTAGACGAAGACATTCTCCCGCAGACGCGAAGGGATTGCCTTGTCCATCAGCCTGCTCATAGTCTGCGGTCCATTGCACAGACCAAATGGCATTACCTTGAAGTGGTACAGAGGCCTCCCCGGAACTGCGAAGGCTGTTTTTTCCTTGGAGGACTCAGCAAGCCGTTGATATGATGAAGGGGGTATGTGTCCTTATTGGTCACTGCATTGACCTTCCTGGAATCTATGCACAGCCTAACTTTACCTGGTTTCCGGACCAGTACCACTACACCACGGAGAGTTTGATTCTTCTATAACTCCCAATTCGAGTAACCTGTCTAATTCCTTAAAAGCTTCGGCTTGCCTTGGTGGCGAAAGAGGGAAATGTTTGCTTTTTATGGGAACGGCATCACCGGTGTCAATGTGATGCTCCACTAATTTAGTATGCCCCAGGCCTAACTTCTCGTACGAAGGAAATGTATCTATGACCTTTTGCAGTTCTATTTTCCGGGCTGGTGACAATTCATGGAGGTTAAGTTCTTCTTCCTTTTCAAGTCTAACCTCTATGCACTCTACACTTGGGAATATTTCGGGAGCTAACGCAAATGCTCTCCAAAAATCTACTCCGAAGTAAGCTTCTTGGAGAAGTGAAGAAACAAAGTAAAAACGAATAAACTTTGTGATATTCTTGAAGGTGACCGGTAGAGATACTGAGCCAAAAATTTTTTGCTTGCTGCCGCCCGCGGTATATACGAAGGCATGTAAGGGCTGATAGTGAAGCCGTTATCCTTTAGGAATTCTAGCCCATTTTTTTCTAAGATGGAGACGTTGGCTCCCGAGTCCAACAACCCTGCAATAAAACTATCTTTAATTTTTTGCCTTTACGAGAGGCCTTTCATCCTCTGTAAGCGTTAACGTGGTGGCTTGCAGCAGTCTACGCTCCTGTACTCTCCTGTGGTATCTCTTCCTGCACTTCAAAATATTGTCCGATACCGGGTATTGTTCAAAAATGGTATGGCTTTTTTGTTCATACCTATGTTCCCTTTCTTCTAGGTTTGGTGAAAAATGCGTTTGGCAAGCGACATCCCTGAGCTGGCGTCGCAGAATCTTGATCGGCTCGCCCATGGCAGATGAGGACGTTTGACTCTCGGATTCGGAACTATTGGAATTGTCCGTACTGTCAGGGTAAGTTATTATCACGTTTGAGAGTTCTTCCGCCAGGGTACTATTGCGCCTCGGAAGCTCACCACCTCCATGCAGAGATTCACCCTCTGGTTCGGTGCACGGGACGACCCCTCGAGCACCGGCTGGTGTGGGAGCTATGAAGCCGAACGAGGTTCCCCCGCCTTCTCGCTCGGGTACTGGTTTCCCTGCCTGCGATAGTCCCTAGGGCATTTGGGAGTAAATACACCCTTATACCCACATCTAAAACAAAAAGGATTCTTAATGGGTTCCTCACAGTATATATAGGAGTGGCCCATTGCCTGGCAATTCCAGTATTGGATTCCTGAATAGTCGGGTCTCCTGTTGCGTCGATATTCCAGCGCCTCTATCTGCGGATCCATTTCGCCGTCCTCGTTTCCCTCTTCATGTCCGGGGTTGTCGCACGTGCTTCGTTCACATGCCGTCCTGGGTAAGTGGCTCCCAACAGCTTGCTTTCCTTCAGCACTTGTTCACCTCTGCGTGCTACATCGCGTAGATCATGAAGGGTTCTTACATCTGCGTTGAAAGCATCAGCTTAAGGCTACTGTTAACGTTTCTTTTTATTATATAAATCAGTAGAACCACCGACATGGGTTCTCTTAAGCGTGCGTTCAAGGAAATTATGTCCGTGTGGAACACGTCATAGCACTCGTTTGCTTTCTGCTTCCGCATGGAGGTCTCCATCATGATCTCGTGGTCAGTTTTTAAAGTTCCGAATTCTCTATTAAGGGAATAGCACAAAAAGGCATAGGTTGCATTTGGGTTTTGTTTCGTGAACAGCCAGTACCACTTTTCGGCCCGCCCAGAAAGGAATAGGTGGAAGCTAGCCATTATCTGGTCGTCCGTGCATTGTGTACGCTCGCACAGGGTGTTTATCTTAAATAGAAAATCTACCACGCTTCCAGTCCCGTCGAACGATATTTTCCACTCCTGCGGTTTCACTAATATGCTGCTCGGAGCAGGGTTCATTGGTGGTACTACTGTTGGAAGTGGGTTACGTTCCATTCTATTCGCGTTCCTATTCAAATTTATGGACTGCTACGCAGATTCGAGCGCGGCGTTAAGCTGGTCCATATTGTTTCTGATTGACCCCATCTCCCTCCGCATCTCTTCCTGCGAAGTCCTGAACAGCTGGTGTAATACTTCCACCCACGAGTCCCCACGAGGAGCTTCGTTATGGATCCCTGGAGTATTCGGCCGGCCACTTGCGGCTTCTCTTATATTTCCCCTTCCATAATTTGGCGTTAAAGCACCAGCTACATCTGGTGCATAGGTCGACACATTGGTCATTAGCCCCGAGATATCATGCGCGTTTAGTAGGGGCGCGTTCAAATGACTGGTGCTTCCCGGTCTATCCAATTTTTCGCGGTGGTCGTTCAGGTCCGAGCCTGTATGTGTCACTGCGGGATTTCCGTATTGCCCCCTACTGGGGTGTGCACCACCAAGGGACGCTTAGCCTTGGAAAAGGCCCCCCTATTATTAACACCCCGGTTCTGGTGCCCTCGAAAATTTCCCGCACTCCCGAACGGAGTATTCTGGCCCGGTTGCCCAAATGACTGGTCACGCGACAGTATAATTCGGTAAAAAAATTTAGTTGTTAGGTCGTAGTTTGGTATTTTATATAGATGATAGATGTAAGGCGCGATAACCTCCGAAGAGATCTAAGGCCGAGCTTTTGTTCCAATTTGCGTCGTGCTCCTCTTGATTTTTCCCACAAATTGGTCGGACGGGACCTACATGTTTTATGCCGACTCCGAACGGCATCTGCAAGGCAGATGAGTTTTCACTGAGAGCTTTTCATGGCAGAAATACAATCGGAGCGCTTGCCAGACACTGCCGAGGGGCGACCCCGCTTAGAAAAATTTTCTTCTAATTGAAAAATCTTATTTCTAAAATTTTGATGTTGCTTTGCCCGGGAGTTGAACCCAGGGCATACGGTGTAATAGGCGGAGCACGCTACCATCACACCACGGTAGTATTTTATATCCTTCTGCTTAAATAAGATGTAAAGCAGTTAGGTTCACCCTATATCCCAAACGATGATTGGTTTAAATCAAAAATTTATATACATATATATAGAAAATATTGCGCGAGGGAATAAGAAAAATTCGCGAAAATAAATACTAACAATATTTATTCGATAATCGTATCGAAGAATATTCCAAGCTGAAAAAATGTGATTAGTTAAATATATATCTTATACAATCAATGGGAATGCTGACATCCCATCCTCAGAAGGCAATAGGCTACAAAAAAAAAAATTTAACTCAAAAATCCGTTCATACTTGTCCCTAGTGCTCCCAACCGCAATGCGGGGGGTCTTAAGGCCCCCCTCCGAGACTGGTTGGGGCCACTAGGGTCAATTTCCTACACACACAGGTTGGTCCCAACACACCCAGCCGCAACGCAGAGGCGGTCTCCAGGGACGCGCTAGTGGGACTGACTGGGGGTGTTGAGGCCTTCCGTCATTCACCCTGGACACCCCTCCTGCCTCCGCCGCTATGGGTGGAGCGGCTTCAATGCCCGCTCCCCAGACTGGTGGGACAGGAAAGGGTGCCGCTTTTAATCCCAGCTCAACCCGTCACTATCCAGGTGGTGTTCTGTGGTACCACCTGAGACGTGGGCTGAGCTGGGGTCCTTACAATTTCACTCACCCACTCACGCCAGACATCACAAATTCGGCAAAAAAAAAAGACGGAAACTAAAAAAAACTATAAAAATTTAAACATTGAAACAAAAAAATAAAAACCCCGATTAACGGACATAAATATTACAAAGCACATAAATATTAAAATATACAAAGGACATAAATATTAAAAGGACAACTTCCGGTAACAAAAAAAACCCCAATTACTAAAAAAAAATATAAAGTGCCTGCAGCACTGCCTCACCGGGTGAAAAAAAAAATCCGGAGACTGACGTTAAGTCTCGTGGCTCCGTCAGATACTGCCCCCGAAGACCAGTCCGGACAACCTGATCCGTCCAACCATCCCACCGCAACGTAGGTGGCATCTGCTGCGGCTGCTCACTCGGACTGGTGGGATGGTCAACTTCACAAGTTGAGCCGACTGACCCTCGCGACCAGCGCCTCAGGTCATCGCGACAGTGCCTCGGACGCCAAAACGTTGGGCGCTATCTGTTATGGATTCTCATTTTCGGTGGAAGCAGTAAGGAGGCAGTCGGCATGATCTGGGGGTGCTCAGTGGCTAGTCATGCCGGCTAGGCGGGGTCCTTGCCAACCTTACTGTTCCTGCGCCATAAACAGAAAAAAAAGTTCCTATCATGCCTTTTAAATGGTCACACAGCGCAGAACTAATTCAAAACGCTGGAAATTCAAAAAAAAAAACGACATCCGGTCGAACCGGATGCCACGGACAGACCGTTAGCACTTCAAAATTTAAAATTTAAAACAAAATCTAACTGCAAAAAAATCGAACCGGAAACGACCGGTTATAACGCTGAAAAATAAAAATAATAAACAAAAAGCTAAAAAAATAAAAGGGGGAAAAACAAAAAGGGCCGAATATACATAGGGGGCGCCGCGGGTGTTGTTGCGACGCCCGGTGCTTGTCCCACCCTCTAAAACCATGACCACCGACGCATCTAAATTTCGGTGGCCCCTTACCTGTATGCCCTAAGTTCCTTCTAAGTCAATAAAGGAAGTCCGCATTCCCATATTCAATTACAATTTATTTATTCATGGCGATTACGATTAGTTTACAAAAATTTAATGGTAGCACATTGTAGGTATGTGGTAGGATATAACTTTAAATATTATAATTTGGTTGCCTTGTATTCGACACTAATATGAAGTTAAATTATTTAGTGTTTTTTGTTTGCTTTATAGTATGTAAATGCAGGTGTTGCAAAAAAAAAAACGCTATAGAGTTAAATTAATTATAAGCTAATAAGGGCGTTCGCATCATTTTGAATTTAGTCTATATGCATGTATACTAGACTAAGTGTTAAATCTTGTCTTTGTAGTAACTAACCGGTATAACTAAATGCTAAACCAAGTTTAATTTTGTATGTTTGTTCCATATCATTTTCAATTGATACTTTGTAGTATTGTTCTGCGAACGGGTAATTAATTTAATTCCAATATATTTATAGTAAGCGGAATAGCTATTCTCACTACGACTATGTACATAGGGTATAAGGTGAGAGAAGAACTAATTCAACCGTTCACCCTTTATAGACTATAAATTGAAAATTAAACCTTTGGTTTTTCCTAAACCGTAAAAATGGTTAAGTGTGGTAATATAACATGATAACTTACAAGACTATTGCATATTGTAACGAATTTACTTGCAAATCCTCTGCTAAGTTCGAATCACTAAACTGTTGAATAAATAACTCCAATATTGAATAATGGAAAAATGGCCTTTATTAAAGTACTTCACAATAACACTTATACTTTGCTACTCGCTGGCTTAATAACCAAACTGATTGATAACTCAAATTAAACTCTACTATTGGCCGCCAGATCGCGTGCTTAATCAATAACTGATGGATAGCTCAACTCAAACTGAATTTCAGCGCCTCTACATCTGTCGCCTTTTATACTCTTTGACTTTAACATTCGCATTTTCTAGTCGCTTCCAGAATCTACTAGTCCATTAGCTCTCAAACATCTCAGCTGTAACTACAATTGCACAATTTTATAGTTTTTCTCATTGCATACTTATAGGAGTATCTCAGATATATGCATGTATTTGTGCATTGACTCTCCGCTGCTCGTATACGTACATGGTACATATATGTAGACGCGGTTATTGTTTCGTTTATGTAGATACATGATGATTGAATTATTGATGTGCATTCACGTCACTGCTTAGCATCGGCTTAGAGCTGGCAGCACTCCTTGGTTTTGCTAATATTCGTAACACTGCTCTCCACCTAAGTCTGATCGTCCCGATCAGACAAATCTCTCGACCTAAACGCTGCTAGCATCGCCAAATATACCACTCTTCTACTCCGTGGTTTCTCAATGCTTTGTATGCGGTAGATGGTATCACTGATCTTCTTCACAACCTTGTACGGGTCTTCCCAACTGCACCGAAATTTGGATGGAACACCTTTCCGCCTGTGAGGGTTGTATAACTGTACCAAATCTCCCGCCAAGAAACCTTTCGAATTATTGTTCTCATGGTACCTGTGTTTCATCGTACTACCCAATACCCTGGTTCGTTCCTTCACACTCTGTTGTTTGGCCGATGAACTACTTCGTAGAGCTTGCGCTGGACGGATTTGCTTTGCATAATCAGTATCGTTCCCACGTTTTCCCACAGTAGTGCGATCTGGCTTGAAACTACCCTCGCATTCTTTCTCGGCAATTCGTTGCTTCGTTTTCCTGCGTCTTTTAGGTTTTGTCAAAGCCAGTGTTTCTCTCGCAGGTACTTTTGAAATTTATTTATTTGGCCCATTCGATCTATCAACCTTTGCCTTTGACTTTCGTGGTCTTTGTCGAGTCTTTTCTACCAGTACCCGATTACTGCTGAACCCTTTTTCCAAACTAAAGCTAAGTGGTATGTCCTGGTTCTTATAGCGCATAATTTTTCTCCGCATATCGATCCTGATGTCATGGTCGACCAAGAAGTCCGCTCCCAATATGACTTCATCAACGATTTCCGCCACAGCGAATTTGTGTAGAACCATGACTTTTCCAATTAATACCTCACATACCACTTCGCCTTGGACTTCATTATACTCGCCTGTGACCGTACGCAACCTTGCTCCAGGTAATGACTTTACTCTCCTGTAGACCAAATCAGATCGAATCAAGGAATGAGATGCGCCCGTATCTACAGTCAGTACACGCTCTTTGCCATCCACATTCCCTCTGACGGTAAGACTGCTTGATTTCCTTCCAATTTGCGACACAGATATCACAGGGCATTCAATAGCTGGATCTAGCTCTCGATCTCTACCTCTTACTCGCTCTTGCTCATCTCCTCCAACTTTGCGTTTACGGCCACCCACATTGTTGGAACTATTAGGACCAAGATCACAATGACGTGCAATGTGACCGGACTTCCCGCATTTGAAGCATTTGATAACTTTTTCACTCCGCTTTTGCGATCCTTTCAGCGCCTCCAATATTGCGTCTACCCACTCTGGTCTTTCTTCTTCCACACGGCGTGCTTTGAAAACTGGCTTACACAATAGTGAGGCCGTTTCCTTAGTCAATGCATGTGATACCGTTTCAGCAAATGTCAGTTTTGGGTTTGCGTATGTAGCTCGCTTCGTTTCCACGTCTCGTATGCCATTTATAAAACTCTGGATTTTTACCCTCTCGGTGTATTCCACGGGTGCGTCCGCATTTGCGAGATGAGCCAACCTTTCAACATCTGAAGCAAACTCCTGCAATGTCTCATTTGCTTTTTGGTAGCGGTTTTGCAACTCAATTTGGAATATCTGTTTTCTATGCTCGCTTCCATAACGTCGTTCTACAGCAGCCATCAATGCTTCATAATTGTTCCGCTCTACTCGTGGAAACTGCTGGGCGATTTAGTTGCAACTGCTCGATACGTCCTCTCAAAGCATCCACCTCGGCCTCGATTTTTTCTTCAAACTGTAAAATTTTTGTATCTTGCGCCTCCAACTTTAAAGAGTTGCCGATTAGGTGAAATGTTTTTCGAACACGAAAAATTGTTTCTTCACCCTCTGCGATAGGGTGAACGAAAACTGTGAATATTTTCGGGTGAAAATAAAACTCGCGATAAGGGTGAATAAGAAGCAATCAGCTGTTGCGATAACACCACCTCTACTGAATTCGCCTTGCACTCAACTGACGGGAACGTTTGCACCGTAACAAAAATTGTGTACGTAGAAAGCACCCACCGACAGTATGGCAGCATTGCTATTCGTTGTAGTAATATCTCGTTAAATCTGACAAATGACTCTGCACTGTTTGACGTTATATTGTCATCTTTGGTTATATTCTGCATCGTTGTGTACAACAACTTTGTTATACAAATTAATAATTATAAAGGTTGAGTTTACATATTACATATTACATATACATATACATACATATTACATATTAATAATTATAAAGGTTGAGTTTACATATTTATTATAAATAATGTCGTCGGAAAAAGATAAAGAAAAGGACAAAAATCCAAAGGGAGATTTAGGCCTTTTGGAAGAAGACGACGAGTTCGAAGAGTTTCCTGCTGAAGGTTAATATTTTCAACAATAAAAGTCTCAAACTTTAAGAAATAATTTCAGATTTTAACATCGCGGATGATGATCAAGATGAAGTGAATGTCTGGGAAGATAATTGGGATGATGATAATGTGGAAGACGATTTCAATCAGCAGCTGAAAGCACACTTAGAAAAACAAGCTATGGAAACGTGAATTCAAAATCAATTGTATCGGACTTGGTCCTTATTTGTAGTTGTTTTCATGATTGATATGTTTCGTGCGACTTCTGCATGTCAAATTTCTATTCAAAAAAATACTACTGGATTAACATAATGTATTTATATTTATTACACGAAGTTTATTTGTATATGACCGCATTTTTAACGTTCCGGAAAATAACGCCGTTAAGTTGATATCACAACGTTGAGCCTTTAGGTCATCCAACCCAGTCCCTTAGTAGGGAACTTGGGGGTCGCCAGAGCCTCGCCTCCTAAGTAAACTGAATTCGCCTAGGGCTAGTTAAGGTCAGAGGGTTGTTGTTGTTGTAGCGATAAGGTTACTCCCCGAAGGCTTTGGGGAGTGTTATCGATGTGATGGTCCTTTGCCGTATACAGATCCGGTACGCTCCGGTAACACAGCTCCGTTAAGGTGCTCGTCCGACCATCTCGGGAACGATTTATATGGCCACATTATACCTTCTGGCAATCTTCCCTCCCCACCCCCAAGGTCCATGAGGAATTAAATTACCGTCAATTCCCCATTACAAGTACTTGAGGAAAGTTGTTGGTGTTGTTGTTGTTGTAGCAGAGCTTCGCTCCATCCAATAGGTGTGACCGATCACAAATTTTCCACAATATCCTCTAACGGGAATCCAAGGAAACTTGCTCTTTCAACAAGGGTGGACCATAAAGAGAGGGATGTTAGAGGAGTTGTTTCCACATTACAATTAAAGAGATGGTTGGACTCATGTGGGGACACATTGCAAGCAGGGCATACATTTCGTATGTCGGGGTTGATTCCGGATAGGTAAGAGTTTAACCTGTTACAGTATCCACGTCGAAGTTGAGCTAGAGTGTCTCGCGTTTTCCTAGGGAGTGTGCGTTCCCCTTCTGCAAGTTTAGGGCATTGTTCTTTGAGTACAGAATTCACGGGCAATTCCTGGCATAGAGGTCCGAGGCCTGTTTATGGAGTTCACCAAGGACCTGCTTGTGTTTTTTAGCTTCATACGGCTGTGTTCTCAGGTGCCGTATTTCCTTATAATCTTACGGAGATGACTCCTTAAGCACCTGGGCGGTGTTGGCTCATCAATCAGATGGCTTTTGGGATGCCCAGGTTTCTGGGTATTCAGCAGGAACTGTTTGGTTAGCATTTCATTTCTCTCCTCATTATGTAGACAGCGTTCTGGGGACATAAGATGACAACCCGTGGCGGTTCTGAGGGCAGTATTTTGGCAGGCCTGTAGCTTCTTCCAGAGACTAGTCTTTAGGCTTGGCGACCATATCGGTGACGCTAGTTGCAAATTTGCGTTGAAATAGGGGAGCACAATGGTTTCAAGCGTTGTGGCGATAGGAGAGATACCGGGCGGTATGACTTTCCTATGTTAGCTGGTTTCACAGGCTTTAGTAGCGGGACCACCTTGGCGATTTTCCATTTTTCGGGGATGACAAAGGTGGAAAGGAACAGGTTGAAGACATGTGCTAAATATTTGAATCCTTCTTTACCTAGGTTTTTAAGCATCGGCATGGCTATGCTGTCTGGGCCCACTGATGTAGATGGTTTAGCATGACCGATGGCATCCTCAACCTCTTTGGCGGTGATGGTAATTGGGGACGCGCTGAATATATGTTTATGTGCGTGTCTGTTGGCCATCGTCCATCTTTGTAGACCATAGAATGAATTATATATTGTCGACAAAAAGCGCTCTCGCATTTTTTCGCATCCGACAGCACTTTATCGCCAAAGGCGATGGAAATTTTGTCGTTGTGCTTGGACGGGCTCGATAGGGACTTTACGGTGGACCAAAGCTTATCCACACCTGCAGAGAGGTTACAACAACTTAGATGATTCTCCCATTTCCCCCGCTGATGCGTTGGTTTCTCTCCCTTATTTGGGGGTCGCCGGGGTCGTGCTGTTTTATAAGGTCACGTTCTCTCGCTAAATTTGCGGCCTCTGCCGAGCCGAGGCGGATTGAATGACCTTGTGGAAAGCACGATTCCCTTGGAGAGCATGAGTCGGGATAGGGACGGCAGTAAAGCGGCTGTCTGTAAGGGATTTGTATTCATCCCACTTTCCTTTTTTAAAGTTTATGAAAGTGGGTTTTTCGGTGACGATGAAGTCGGCGGTAAGTTCGAGCGTAATAAATATTGGCAGGTGGTCGGATGCCAATGTTACTATCGGCTGCAGGTTGACGCAGTTTACGAGTCCTGCGCACACGATTGATATATCTGGCGAACTGTGACAGCTTCCTACCATACGAGTGGGGGCGTCTCCGTTTATTGTTCAGAACGTCGTTTCTTCTATCTGGTTCGGTAACATCTCACCCCTGCTATCCGCCTGCAAGTTTGAATACTATAGGTCGTGATGGGCATTGAAATCGCCTAAGATAATGCGATTATCGTCAGTGAGTAAGTCGCTAATATTAGGGCGGTATCCACTGGGGCAGCAGGTGGCAGGAGAGATGTAGATGTTGATGATTTCTAGTTTGCATCGCCTGACCGGACAGATAAGTCTTGACGTTCTAATACACTGTCCCTGCGGCCGATGTCGGGATCAAATGTATGATATTGCACAGAGTGGTGTATGATAAACACGAGACCGCCTCCATTTCCGCTCTCGTGATCTTTCTGTGGATATTATACCCAGAGCAGGTCTGCAGAGCAGATCTTTCTGTGAGTTTAGTCTCTTGAATCGCAGCAATGCGGATGTCGTGCCGCTTCATGAAAAGGACTATCTCCGTGATCTTGCCAGTTAATCCATTACAGTTTAACTGCAGAATTCTGAAGTGCAGCGGGGAAGACGTCGTCACTCTAGGGGTAAGTGACGGGTGACTACGCCTGGGTTGTGAAAGGCTAGGACGCAATTGCTGTTGCGGCCTTGGGACTGGACGTTCCTGGGTAAGCATTGGGGTTTCCGGTGCATTTGGGTTTGCGGCCTGGCAACATGGCGCAATAAATGCCGTCGGGGGTTTTCGTCGCGGAGACCAGAACATTTAGGAAAGTGGCACCGTCCAAAACAGTAGCTGCATCAATGTCTCCTCGCTATATATCGCCGTTTGGATTCGTTGTTTAGTTATATCTTGCCTAAGCCTAGCGTCATTTCGAAGTTATCTCGAAATCATTTTGGGCTCATTTGAGGATTAATTATATAGGTCATTTGGGAAGCATTTCGGAATGATTTTGGGGACTTTCTTGATGTTGTTGTTGTAGCAGTGCTTCGCCCCACCTAACAGCCGCGACCGATCACAGATTGTCATCAATATCCTCTAACGGGAGTCCAAGGAAACTTGCTGTTTCAACAGGGGTGGACCATAAGGAAAGGGGTGTTAGAGGCGTTGGTTCCACATTAATATTAAAGAGATGGTTGATGTCATGTGGGGACACATTGCAAGCGGGGCATACATTTTGTATGTCGGGGTTGATTCTGGATAGGTAAGGGTTTAACCTGTTACTGTATCCAGAACGAAGTTGAGCCAGAGTGACTCGCGTTTCCCTGGGGAATATGCGTCCCTCTTCCGCGAGTTTTGGATACTTTTTTTGAGTACTGGATTCACCGGGCAATTCCCGGGATAAAGGTCCGACGCCTGTTTGTGGAGTTCACCAAGGACCTGCTTGTGTTTTTTCGCTTCATACGGCTGGGTTCTCAGGTGCCGTATTTCCTCAAAATGCTTACGGAGATGACTCCTTAAGCGCCTAGGCGGTGTTGGCTCATCAATCAGATGTCTGTTGGGATGCCCAGGTTTCTGGGTATTTAACAGGAACTGTTTGGTCAGCATCTCGTTTCTCTCCCTGATAGGGAGTATTCTCGCCTCATTATGCAGATGGTGTTCTGGGGACATAAGAAGACAGCCTGTGGCAATTCTGAGAGCAGTATTTTGGCAGGCCTGTAGCTTCTTCCAGTGGGTAATTTTTAGGCTTGGCGACCATATGGGTGACGCGTAGCACGTATTCGGCTGGCTAATTGCTTTGTATGTAGTCATGAGCGTTTCTTTATCTTTTCCCCAGGTACTGCCAGCAAGGGATTTGAGGATTTTGTTACGGCTCTGAATTCTTGGAACAATTGCGGCTGCGTGCTCACCAAAATGTATATCCTGATCAAACGGTACACCCAAGATTTTGGGGTATAGGACAAGCGGTAGCATAGTGCCATCAACGTGGATGTTCAAAATGGTCGACATTTGGGACGTCCATGTTGTAAATAAGGTCGCGGAAGATTTTGTCGGTGATAATGCCAGGTTTCGCGAGGAGAAAAAACTGGGGAGATCAGGGAGGTAGCCGTTTATTTTATTGCATAGCTCATCGATTTGTGGGCCTGGGCCTGTGGCCATTACTGTGCAGTCATCGGCGTAGGAAACGATTGTGACTCCTTCCGGTGGTGAAGGTAGCTAAGATATGTAGAAATTAAACAAAAGTGGGGATAGGACACCACCGTGTGGCACCCCTTGTTCAATTCTCCTTGGTTTTGATGTTTCGTTTCTAAATTGCACCGATGCCTGCCAACCACCCAGATAATTTGCGGTCCACCTTTTAAGACATGGGGGAAGGGTAGACCCTTCCAGGTCTTGTAGTAACGAGCCATGGTTGACCGTATCAAAGGCTTTTGATAGGTCTAGCGCTACGAGTACTGTTCTATGGTGGGGGTTTTGATTTAAACCGCAATTTATCTGGGTGCTAATGGCATTTAGCGCGGAGGTAGTGCTATGGAGTTCTCTGAAGCCATGCTGATGAGAGGCTAGCTGCAAATGTGCTTGGAAATAAGGGAGCAAAATCGCTTCAAGCGTCTTTGCCACTGGTGATAGGAGAGATATCGGACGATATGACTCACCTATGTTAGCTAGTTTCCCAGGCTTTAGTAGCGGGACCACCTTGGCCATTTTCCATTTCTCGGGTATGACAAAGGTGGAAAGAGACAGGTTGAAGACATGCGCTAAATATTTGAAACCCTCTTTCCCTAGGCTTTTAAGCATCGGCATGGCTATGCCGTCTGGGCCCACTGCTTTGGATGGTTTAGCGCGACCAATGGCGTCCTCAACCTCTCTAGCGGTGATGGTGACTGGTTACGCGCTGAATTTGTGTTTATGTGCGTGTCTATTGGCTCTCCGTCTATCTTTGTCAACCGTAGGATGCATTATATATTATGAAAGCGCTCGCGCATTTTTTCGCATCCGACAGCACCTTATCGCCAAAGGCGATGGGAACTTTGTCTTTGTGCTTAGTCGGATTCGATAGGGACTTTACGGTGGACCAAAGTTTACCTACACCGGTAGAGAGGTTACAACCTCTTAGGTGCTCTTCCCATTTCGCCCGCTTATGTTCGTCCACAAGCAATCTGATGCGTTGGTTTATATCCCTTATTTGGGGGTCGCCTGGATCAAGCTGTCTTATAAGATCGCGTTCCCTCGCTAAGCTCGCGGCCTCCGCCGGGAAGTGGGGCCGGATTTCGGGAATTCTCCCGGCGGGAATGAAATGTGCCGAGGCGGATTCAATGACCTTACGGAAGGCACGCTCCCCTTGGCGGGCATCAGTCGGGATAGGGAGGGCAGCAAAGCTGCTGTCTGTTGCCGATTTATATTCTCCCCACTTTCCTTTTTTGAAGTTTATGAAAGTGCGAAGTCGGCGGTACGCTCGAACGAAATAAGTATGGGCAGGTGGTCGGATGCCAATGTTACCATCGGCTGCCAGTTGACGCAGTTTACGAGTTCTGCGCTCACGATTGAGATATCTGGCGAGCTATGACAGCTTCCTACCATACGTGTGGGGGCGTCTCCGTTTATTGTGCAGAACGTCGTTTCTTCTATTTGATCCGCCAACATCTCACCCCTACTGTCCGCCCGCAAGTTTGAATGCCATAGGTCGTGATGAGCATTGAAATCGCCTAAGATAATGCGATTGTTGCCAGTGAGTAAGGCCTCGATATTAGGGCGGTATCCACTGGGGCAACATGTGACAGGAGGGATGTAGATGTTGATGATTTCTAGTTTTGCATCGCTTGACCGAACAGGTAGGCCTTGACGTTCTAAGACATTGTCCCTGCGGTCGATGCCAGGATCAAATATATAATATTGCACAGAAAGGTGTATAATAAACGCGAGGCCGCCTCCATTTCCGCTCTCGCGGTCTTTCCTGTGGACATTATACCCAGAGCAGGTCTGCAATGCAGATCTTGCTGTGAGTTTAGTCTTTTGAATCGCAGCAATGCGGATGTTGTGCCGCTTCATGAAATCGACTATCTCCGTAATCTTCCCAGTTAGTCCATTACAGTTTAACTGCAGAATTCTGAAGTGCATGAGGGGTGACGCCGCCACTCTAGGGGTAAGTGACGGGTGACTACGCCTAGGTTGTGGAAGGCCAGGACGCAATTGCTGTTGTGGCCTTGGGACTGGGCGCCCTTGGGCAAGCATTGGGGTACCCGGATGATTTGGGTTTGCGACCTGGCAACATGGCGCGATGAAACCCGTCGAGGGATTGCCGTCGCGGAGACCAGAACATCTAGGAAAGTGGCACCACCCAAGGCAGGAGCTGCATTGAGCGGATGTCGCAAACCTATATATTCTGTGCTGGCAGACGGTGCAAACGGAGGTAGGGATTAAGAGTCTGTTTCCCTGACCTGCATGATTGCTGGCAGAAAAGAGGGGGGAGAAGAAGACGGGGGCAGGGGCTGATGCTCAGCATTGCTACCAGCTCTACTACAAAGGTAGTAGTTATGAGTGGTATCAGCTGTTTGAGTTGTTGGCGCCGTGTGGCGCGAGCAGCAGCGGGTACTTGTTGTGGCTTGCTGAGCAGCGAGGCTGCTGGAAGGTAGTGGGGGGGGGGGGGGGGGGCGCTTAGGCGTAGACTACGGGACGCCCTTGGGCGTGAGCAGCAAGGAGCCACAAAAGATTTATAAAAGTTACGTGGACGTCGGGTTTTGGGATCAAGCCCAGAACAACCTGTCCGATGCAACCATCCCTTGCACGAGACACACTGAGCAGAGTATGACCTTCCTAAAAAGATTCTTTTCTGGCAAATGCAGCAAAACCATTTCTCAGGACCGGGGTCAGGAGACGGGCTCGGATTGGGTTCGATACCTTCCCGGAGTAAGAGAATATGTAGCAGTCCTGCTGCAAGGAGCTGCTGGGAGGATGACAATTTGTGGGAGGGACGAAACAAATTAAATTGGGTCACACTGAAATGACAGTCCTTGGTCGGGAAAAATCCCGACTCGCTCCGGTACATAGAACCGACTGCCTTGGGAGATTTTGTCATTGTGCTTAGTCTGGTTATGGACCTCTACGCGTTGGCGATGGCGAGTACCGAAGAAGATTTAATGATGAGCTGTACGAGCTATACGCAGACACCAACATAGTCCAGCGAATGAAAACGCAGGGGCTGCGCTGGCTAGGCCATGTTATGCGAATGAAAGATGATGCTCCGGCCAAGAAAGTGTTTCTATCGGAACCCGCCTATGGAAGCAGAGGTAGAGGGCGGCCCCCACTCCGTTGGAAGGACCAGGTGGAAAACGATTTAAACTCATTTGGTGTGACCAATTGGCGCCGGTTGGCGGAGCAAAGGAGCAACTGGCGCGCCTTGTTGGACGGCCATAACCGTTTAGATGGTTAAGCGCTAATTAAGTAAGTAAGCTTAGTCTGGTTCGATAGGGACTTTACGGTGGACCATAGACAGATAAACGTTGTCTTACAATGGCATGACTTCCAAGTCTCCTGAAGATACAGCTAACCTGCTTTCAGATTTCTTCAAGTCTAATTTTGTGGATGACTCGTCTGATGATAATTTAAGTGTTTTAAATTTGTCAACGTCAATAGAATTTGGCGCTTTAGTAGCCCCCGAAGCTGCAACATGGATTTGCACCTGGCAGGTCAACTGTTACTAACCTGTTGGTATTTTCTAGCTATTGTATTTCGTCTTTTGTTGAGGGTGCTCAGGTGTATGCTATCTACATTGACATATGAAAAGCCTTCGACAGTAATAGCCACAATTTATTGCTGAGTAAGCGCTTCTCAATGGGTGTGCATGATCAGTTCCTCAACTGGATCAAATCAAACTTACTAAGAGGGTCAATTTTGTTATGATCGACTATGCGAGAACATATTAACTTTATCCTTCCCAAGGCTTATGTTTCCTTGGCATTTGTTAAGAGTTGTGATTTTAAGGACCCCTATACAAAAAAGGTCCTATATAATGCTTTTGTTAGGCCTAAACTTGAATATGCTGCCATAGTTTGGAACCCCTTCTACGCTATTCATTCGAATAGAATTAAGCGTGTGCAAAAAAGATTCGTGCACTTTGCATTGTCTCATTTGGTTTGATTTGCCTGTTCTGTCATACATTTCTCGTTGCAGATTGATTGATATTCGGAGAACAATGTCTGGATTTTATGTGTGATCCCCCTTGTTGTTGTTGTAGCGATAAGGTTACTCCCCGAAGGCTTTGGGGAGTGTTATCGATGTGATGGTCCTTTGCTGGATACAGATCCGGTACGCTCCGGTAACACAGAACCATTAAGGTGCTAGCCCGACCATCTCTGGAACGATTTATATGGCCACATTAAACCTTCAGGCCATCCCTCCCTCCCCACCCCAAGTTCCATGAGGAGTTTGGGTCGCCAGAGCCTCGTCTGTTAGTGAAACAGGATTCGCCGCGGAGAAGCTATATATTGCGCTGGTAATCTGAGGGGTTGCGCTACACAGCCCTTTGAATGTGGTATTTTAGTCGCCTCTTACGACAGGCATACCTACCGCATGTATATTCTGACCCCCTAACCCGCTGGGTATCATCCCTTGTTGGATCTGTTTTATGTTGAATGTTGTGGACGCAATTACGCTCAGTTCGAGCCAATTGCGATAATGTTATCTGACTATAACACTTTGGCCCGGTTTTTTCAGTATTCGACGCCATTTCGAACTAACGCAAATCACCGATAAGTTAACTGGAGTTTAACCCTGCCAGATCGGCCACTTAAGCTCAGCTTAAACTTCAGTTAAAGTGGACTAAAAAACTGCAGAATTAGTTTAAGCGTAGTTTAACTAACAAACTGAGTTGAACTTGTACTGAAAACTCGGGCCTAAAAATAAATATTTAAAAGCGTGTTTTTTAGTTTTTTTAAACTATATTTATTATTTTTTTGGTTTGCTTCACTGTGTAATAAATTGTTATCTACTCTGTAAGGTTTGAAATACTATAGACTAAATAAATAAAAGTAAAACAGGAAACAGTCCCTTCTTAACATATGTTTATTACTCCCTTTTGTCTTGCCTGTGTATTTTAATTAATCACAAAATTACCGCCTATTTAAACGCCAGGAACGGTTCAACCGTACCAACCTTACGTATTTCCTTTATGTACTTTTACAAGTGCAGACAACCTCTGACTGAATATGTCGGTTTAGTGGAGTCAATTGCTCCTACATCAAGCAATTCAAATAGCCCGTTTCGCTGTATATATACGCCGTGATTAACTTATTAAGTTTTCGAAATTATGAAGGGTCTACGTTTATTTCATCCTCATTCAAATCAGAGCTATATACATAGATATCTCTTCGACGGGCCAAAACTAATTCATTTTCCTTAGGATGAGTATCTAGTGAATTAACAACACCGTTGCTACCTGGAAATATATTTGAGTTAGTGTTATGCATAGATACCATATTGAAAACTAAAAACTGACTAATTTTAATATGCTGCAAAATTTTTCCATCTAGTAGGTCCCAAATGACAGCACATCCTTCGCTTGTTCCTGAAACTATATGATCATCATTCGCCATAATGCCGCATTCAATATGATAGTCCTCCGCTTTGTGTCCTGTGTATTCTGATAACAAACTGCCCGTATCACAGTCAATTAGGCGAACCGTACTATCTTGACATGCCGACACAAAACATTGTTCATCCCTTGTCAGTTTTAAAAATGTTATGGGTTCTCCAATTTTATCGCAAACTAATTCACCAACTCTTATATCATATTGACGTATACAGCCATCCAAAGAAGATGTTATAATTTTATGTTCATTGGTTTGAATACTTGTAATACAATCTTTCGCTTCTTTCATTGCTTGTACAGGATCTAAACGACGTGTTCGTATATCCCAACATAAAACTGCATTATCGCGACCACCAGATATTGTAATAGAGGAGTCTTCATTGAAACAAACACAGCGTACACCCCCCGCATGACCTCTTAGTCGACGTACAGGTACTCCTGTGGATACATCCCAATAAATAATGCTTTTATCAAGACTCGACGAAACAATATGACAACTGTCACAACTGCCAGATGCATCGGTGACCTCATCAGCGTGGCCTCCATACGTTTTCAACAATAAACCCGATTTTGGATTCCAAAGTTTTATTTTTTTATCCGAACCACAACTCAGGCAATATGTGCCGTCAACTAAAATTTGAATTTTGTAGTTTGCAGCTTCTCATAGTAATTAAAGCTTACCATTGTATCTGACTGCACGTACAGCGCCCTGCTTGCAATCAATTACTTTACACAGCTGGAAGTTTTCATAGCTTGTGCCCATTATGAATTGGTTCTATTATCAAAGAGGATAAATACAATTTTATTATTTATTTATCCTCTTTCCTATTATCGAAAATAGAGCTGGTTTTGATCCGATTCTTAATCGATTTAATCGATTTTTTTTTAAGGATGTAGAATCGATTTTTTTTTTAAATTGTTTTATTCTTTAGGCATCGAAGCTTTCATTACTATCTGCTTTAGGGACGCTTGAGGAAATACATATTCTGTAATTTTTATCCAGCCCAATTCTAAACAAAAAATATTCTCACTAGCTGTGTTTTTTTATACACGCGTATACGACGTTTCCGCTTGCACGTAAAAAAAAAACGCCTATCCTCGCTTAGATAATGCTTAGGAGACCCATCTAGCGGCAGTGGCTAAATAACTAGCTACAGCTACAGGGTGTACCAAAAAGCGGAGACACAACCCTCTAATGGCCATAGGGTATAACACATAGCTGAATCATTTGCGATGAATTGTGGACACACATAGAATTGGTGTAGACGGTGAAGCATAGACAAATATTACAGTTACATCTGTGTATAATGCGTACTGAAATTTAGTAGTACACATTTTATGCGCAGCAATTAAAGAGGTGTATTTAAAGTTTGACGCTTAAAAAAATAAATGTAAGGCGCGATAACCTCCGAAAAGATCTAAGGCCGAGCTTCTCTTCCAATTTGCGTCGTGCTCCTCTTGATTTTTTCCTACAAATTGGCCGGACGGGACCTACATGTTTTATGCCGACTCCGAACGGCATCTGCAAGGCAGATGAGTTTTCACTGAGAGCTTTTCATGGCAGAAATACACTCGGAGCGCTTGCCAGACACTGCCGAGGGGCGACCCCGCTTAGAAAAATTTACTTCCAATTGAAAAACCTTATTTCTAAAATTTTGATGTTGCTTTGCCCGGGAGTTGAACCCAGGGCATACGGTGTGATAGGCGGAGCACGCTACCATCACACCACGGTGGCCGCCGAAAAGTTTGACGCGTAAAAAAAAAAAACACAACTACTGTTAATACAACAACCACAATATTCTTTATTTTAAGTCGAAAAGTATATCATAAGCAACGGAAGAGCTCTTGATATATTTGATGCAGCCATCCCGAAATTGCGCAAGTATTTTTTAAGAAGGCTTAAATAGATTTTGGCATATGGTGAAAAGCGAACTCAACCCAACTTGGCCGCTATAAAATTGCTTTGCTGAATCAAAGCGGCCAACTCCGCCGGATTTGTGTTATCCTCTGTTGATGTTGCTGTGGCATTAATTGATTACTCATTTCAGTGAATACCACATGAAATGCAGTACTGTGCATTGTTTATAACTTATTTTTAAATTTTAAACAAATTCGCAACAATAATTAAAGTTTTCAATTTTTTAAATAAAGTAAGAAATGCGCAACGAAATTTCAATTGACAAAACAGCTGACTTCGAAAATTCGAAATTCCTATTCCCCAATTATTGTTCTCCCTAGGAGTAAAGAATAGGAGGAATTTTTTCGCGGGAAAAAAAAATCCGTGAGAACAAAATTCCGCGAAAATATTTAGAATTGGTCTGATCATTTTTATAAATTTATCTTTATTGTGTTGGTGGCTTCTAGAGAAAGATGAAGAAATTTCTGCTCACTTCAGAGGCCCTATTCAGTAACTATGAGTTTTGAAATGTACATTTTTCTTTCATACAAATTATATGAAGAAAAATTGTACATTTTAAAACTTTCAGTTACTGAATAGGGCCCCTGGTAAGCAATATATTGAAATGTGTTTATTTTTTGGTGTGATCATATATGTAATACTCCTATATTGCTAATACAGGCTGGGTACACTTACAAATCATGATGGAATTATAGAAGGTGGCGCGTTGTGCATGTAAACATTATTTTATAGACAATTTTTACGTCATTTTCCTTTAGCTTTTGTTTTTTTCTCTCTTTCATTCGCTGAAGCAGTCAAGTGTGACGCAGATGCGCAGAACGAAGCAATTTTGAACTCGTGAATGCACAATCTACTGTGTGTGATTTGCGCATGGTTCAACTATATACAGGTTGGCTCATCTGTAAAGCAACAAAATATGTCTGTTCAAATTGTCAAAATCTGTGTATTGGTTTTGGTGCGAATGGTATGGAATGGAAACATAAATCTTAGCAGTTTTTGTATGTGTAAGTAAAATGTTGCCAATGTGTTGGTTTCATTTTGAGTTTGCCATCTCCTTTTGACAATCCCTTCGACTATGCAATGACATAAATAAAATCAGCTGATGAGATGAGCCAACCTGTACATAACTGAACCATGGATTTGCGTTTACAAACATCAGTGTGCCGATTAGCGTTGCCAAATGTCCCGTATTGGCCGGGACATCCCGTATTTTTCACAAATTTTAAAGTGTCCCGGCGGGAAATGCTATGTCCCAGCATTTTCACAATATCAAAATTAATAAATTATAATCTGCTACGAAACATGGCCATATTTGCGGCTTCGATTGTATTCGGCTCGTTAGCATCTGTGAAGAAGAAAAATTCATCCCTACCCTGAAAAAATATTGTGAGTAAAAACGCCAGCCACACGGAACGATCACGAATGAGCAACCCATACATATATATAGGTGTTCCTTGTTTTTCAAATGTCCAGGGAAATGTTTAAAAATCCCGGGAATTTGCCGATATATTGCTGTGTAAAAGTTTTTGTTTTTGTAATCAAAAATCGAATGTACCCAAATTTAAATTTTTTCTTCTCACGCTTATGCTTCTACAATCACAAAAATTTCGTAGGCTGTCTTTTTTTGATTTCGAAATCGAAACTCATTGCGAACATATTGTATTAGCAATATAGGATATGTATTTGTACATATTACATATGTATTTGGGTATGATACTGTGTTTTGAAACATGTTATGGTCCACTTGGGAGATGCAGCCTTTTGAACGTACTAGTTGGCTAGTGATTGTTGAAAAGGTTAGGATTCACCCTCACTCATGGTAACCTGGGGCCCTATTCAGTAACTGTGAGTTTTAAAATGTACATTTCAAAACTCATAGTTACTGAATAGGCCCTCAGGCCTGAGGTAATCGAGTGAACCTGGTGGCGATAAAACCTCGTGCTGACCTTTACGTTCTGGATGACTTGGCCATTTTGGCGTTAGTTGTGTTATGCAGCAACGTACTGCTGGCCCTGGAGGCGGACTTGGTGTCGGACGCTGTTCTGAAGGTGGTAGGGTACTTCGTAGACGTATACCTTGTTTATTCCTGCAAGAAAACCGTTCTGAAAACAAACCGAGTTGACTGAGCACACATTTTTATCAAGTGTTTATACTCTCATCCCTATATCGATATCAAAATAACCGCCTTGAATTGACAGTACGTGACAGCTGTGAATTTCGTGGAAGTGCTAATTTGGAAGTTTTGTGAAAATATATTAATTTAACAAAATTCTATTTTTATCAACATATTTTTTGAAGTAAAGCAGTAACTATTACATAAATCAATAATTTTCCGTGTACGGGACTCACGTAAACAAGTACATAAAAGTAAAAGTAAGTTGTTATGGTCATTGGAGCACTCCAAAAAGCAGATGCTATAAGTTAATTTTCTACAGGTTTTTGTTATTGCTTTAAGGGTTATTTTAATAATAAAAGTGTGAAACAGCGATGGAATTTAACAATAAAATACTTGTATTTGGATTAATAAAATCGTTGCAAAGCAAAAGATTGATAGTCACAAATCATCTTGTAAATACTAACTCCTGCGTTGAGAAGTGCTTGAATGAAAGAAGAAAGAATATAAGAGCTTTGCTTCTGTCCCAGGCCAGTCTACCAAACATACTTTTTTCTACAAATATACATCGGATCAGAAATTTACATAAACGCCATAGAAAAGAAAATTTCTGGTGGTTTCTCCTGCAACCAGAAAATGAAGGTTGCTACATCGAGGCTTTTCGAATGAGCAAAAAGTCTTTTACATTACTCTGTAGTAAATTGGAACCCTTACTCCGAAGAAATTGCATACCTTGCATCACACAACCTCTTCCTATAGAAAAACAGGTAGCCATATGTTTATACAAACTCGCTTCCTGTGGAGAATACCGAGTAGTTGGTGATGTTTTTGGTGTCCACAAAAGCACAGTACATAAATATTTTCATACCGTTGTCGCCGCTCTCCTCCAAGTACAGACAGAGCTAATAAAGTTCCGGCAAATAGATGACGCTTTGAAAATTGCTTCTGAATTTGAGAAGAAATCTAATATACCGAACATTATTGGTGCTATCGATGGTAATTATATTTAGCTCTTATTACTAGAAAAAAACAACTAGCGTCAATATTATACAAGGATAATATATTTTATCAATTACTATTATATTTTGTAGGTACCCACATACCGATGTTGCCGCCTAGTGAAGGGTACTTGGATTATATTAATAGAAAGGGCTGGCCTTCGATTGTAATGCAGGCAGTTGTGGACTGCAATTATATGTGAGTATATATTTTGTTCAATACCGAAAGGCCCGAAGCGGTTTTGTGTAAAATTTAAAATCCCAAACTCAAGTAGGGTCTAGGGACAAAGAGATCTCTCAGATCCTTTTATAATTTGTTAATGTTTTTGAAACGATTCTTCGCACTACGTAACTATTATTATTATTAGGCCTTTATACACGACGACCTTTTCGATCTTTTGTGCTTGACATTTGAGCTTATTGCTCTAGGCGGAGGCTCTTTATGTATCTGAGCACCTTCGCAGGCTTTTTATCCCAAATCACAAAAGGATTTAGAGTCACACCACCTAGGTGGGAGAGTCTATCTTGCTAACGCAACGCATTCGCAGAGTATATGAACCCGAGTTTCATCGTCCAGCTCGCAAAATCGACAGATTGGTGCATCCGATAGATTTAGCTTACTGAGGTGATAACGTAGACTGCAATGCCCTGTATAATAACCAGTGAGAGTTCATAGATCCTCCCTTCTTAAGTTAATAAGCCTCGCCGATGCTCTTTGTGATGGCTGTATAAAGCTGTAGAATCCTGTAGAAAATTGTTCCAGGATGGTGAAGTTCTGCGGCTCGTAATATTTTCTCCAGTATAAATTAAATAAATCGCACGATAGTGAGTCATCCTGTCTGAAACCTCGTTTAGTTTCGAACGGCTCGGAGAGGTCCTTCCCAATTCTGACTGAGCTGATGGTGTTACTCAACGTCATTTTGCATAGCCATATTAGTTTTGCAGGGATATTCGGATATAGCGGCATATAGGCAACTCCTTTTCATGCTGTCGAAGGAGGATTTAAAATCTACAAAGGTGATTTGTGTAGATTTTCTTTTCACGGTTTTTTTCCCAAGATTTGCAGATTTCAGGATCTTCTTTCTTGTGGATTGGGCAGAGAACACATAGATTCCAATCGGCAGGCATTCGCTTTATAAGCTCCTCGCCGCCGAACTTGATTAGCTCAGTCGGCAACCCATCAGCTCCCGCGGCTTTATTGTTTTTTAATCGGGATATTGCTCTTCGTACCTCGAATTAAAAGTACAAATTGGAAGTAGACCAAAGTGTTAGAGAGTGGATTCTATTTAACACTAGAAAAGACGAATTGTATCGTGGAGGTTCTCCACATGCGATACATATGTTGGTACAGGTGGTGCTTAAGCGTTTATAACGGGATTGACTGTGCGTTTATCTACGAAACACTTTACCGCCAATTCGTGGGTAGTGTATCTGTCTCCCTCCAGAAGGTCCGATTCAAAGGCCCAGTAGATGTTAATTTGTACTGCCTTATTTCGAAGTGATGCATACGGAGATAGCCGTTAAAGGCCTGGGAGGGAAACAAGGCTATTGATAAGAGCCCCACTCAAGATTTTAGGGAATTTAAATTCGGTAGCCCTAAGCTATCGGCAATCTTCGTTGATAATTCTGGTTGGGCCTTTCAATAGTATTGAATCTTGTGCAATGGTGTATCATCATTGCACTTGTATAATTTTTTTACAATGATGTTAAACCTTTGCCCAAGATTGTGAGCACCCTTATTATGTAAAAACGAGTTCGATACAATTTTCATTTTAACAGGTTTACTGATGTCAGCGTTAAGTTACCTGGAAGCACTCATGACGCAACCGTATTGAAAGAGTCAGGGTTTTTTACAAACTCTTCGAAACTCATTCCAAGATCCACAAAACTAATTAACAATGTAGAAACTCCATTATTTCTTGTTGGAGACCCAGCCTATCCATTGCTTCCTTGGCTGATGAAGCCATATACTGGTAATTTAAATGCAGAAGAAGAATCTTTTAATTGTCATTTGAACACTGCTCGAATTGTAGCGGAAAATGCGTTTGGCCGGTTTAAAGGGCGATGGAGATGCCTTGCCAAAAGGCTTGATGTCAATCTCATAACTTTGTTGAGCAAAAAAAGGAAACATATCTGGAAATTTGGTCACAATCGTCTCAAAACCTACAAGAATATCCACAGCCTCAAGACACCTTTTCAACTGAAATAATTTCAGAAGAAAGTATGCATCCAAAAGATTTAAGAAACAATTTAAAAAATTATTTAAAAGATAATTTTCCTTTGAGGACAAGTCACTATAATCATTCATTTTAATTTTAACAAGGAGCGGTATCGTCGTACCCTTCATGATCGAAACCCATTTTGACTCAAGCAATAACTATGAAAATGTCAGTAATACAAATTTTGTTAGCGTTTTGTTCATTACTTCGTTTAAATTCATTAATTATTACAAATTGATCTGTATATGTATTTTATATATAACCTATAAACTTTAAGTAAAATGTAATAATATAATAAAATAAAAGTAATGGTATGTTAAATACAAAATCAATTCAATTGATCAGTCAATATTTGCATTCAGTTTCTTAAGCATTTAAAAGCATATTGCTTTCTATTCACAGCATAACAAAACTACACGTGTCAAACGATTTGATAACAATATTAGAGCCACTGTATGCATTTAATCTTTAATTAGTAATAATATAAATGAAAAAAATAAAATAAAAATTTATTCAATTAACTGTATACCAGAGCTATTAAAAAATTATTTTGTGTGTTTCGATTAGATGCCAAAAAAGAAATCTGATATTATGAGCCATTAAGGATAGGGTTCCCCGTACCAACAACACAGACATTTTTTATTCCGATTTGTATAACTTCTAAATTATACGCTTGAATATTTTTTTATTATAAAATTAATAGCTAACTTTAAAAGCTTTAAATGACAATTGAATTGACTTCTCGGCTAAAAAAATTATTTTCTTTGAATCAATTACATTTACATTAAATTTAAGTAAATAAAGTATCTAACTGATTCAAAGAAAATCTATTTTATGGCTGAGAAATCAATTAAAATATCATGTAAAAATTTTCAAGTTTATTATTAACGTAGTAATAAACAAATTATTTTTCGCATTTTTTTATTCACATTTTAATGTATCGATAATAGGAATATGGCTCATATTATGAGATACATATTTCGGCTCTAAAACTTTTAAGCGTGATTCCGTAAGGAAATGTGTAGTATGTTTTGGAAACATTTTGAATTTTTACTTAAGTTCTTTGTTATTATTATTAAAAATTAAAGTTGTGTTGAACATTGAAATGTACACTTACACCTTATTCATAAAAAATAAAGTAAAACTCTTATAATTGGAAACGTCTTTATAAGACCTTATAAACCTTTTCTCTGTTTTATGAATAAAGGCTGCTTTACACGAGCTGCATTGCGAGTGATATGGATATTTTTTAATATTCTTATTCGCGAATGCGAGTGATGGGAATATTTTTTATTATTCTTATTCGCGAATGTGAGTGTGAAAGAATGTATTTGAATATTCAAAAATGAGAATTTTCGAACCCTGGTTGTTCTTTTAAATATAAGTTTGAAAAAATTTCTTTGGGGTATAAGTAGGTATTCGCAGTTTTTGAAACAAAAAATCTTATTTGAGCTTATATTTTTTCGCAGCATTGGGCCATATTAATAAAAAGTAAGCAATTGCTTTTTCTCAAGATTTAAAAAATTTGACATAAATTTGTATGGAGAAAGTTTCAAAAATTTAGTAAAAGCTCTAAAAAGTAAACACTGTCCCTACAGGCGTGTTTAAGTCATACCAAAGTGGAACTCAACGTATTCAATTTATAACGTCCGTATTCTTGAGCTGTGACAGTGCTTGTCATATTGATTTAATCGTGACTTTTAGCTTTATTCTGACCTTTAGTGCAGATTTTTTTCCAGTAAATAGCTTCATGGCCCAAGTTTATGATACAAAAAATGTAAAAAAAAGCGCTGTCACTGCTCAGAATACGGATGTAAAACTTATACAAAACTCTTTGCTTTTTTATAAATTTTGTACATAGTTTGATTTTATGTATGTATTTGTGTTTGCATGAATTAAATTCGGGCACCGATGTTTCAGCCAGATGTAGCTTATTCCTGCGATTCCGCAAACGATCCAAAAATATCAACATCGTTATGAGAACCCGATACTACTTCCGAAGTCAAAGAAATTGAAGGAGAAAGGAAATGACGCGGTACGTAAAGAGGAATATTATGTGACTGTGGTGTCTGCATTGTGCATAATAGAGAATTGAATATTTTAAGTGTTTCGCGACGCTCATCTTCTAGCATTTTCTGAGTTTCTTTGCGATTTTTTTCTAATAAAAGTTCGACGTTGCTGAAATGGGTTTCATCTTGTTTTTTCATAGCGTCAACTAAATTATCTTGCGTGTTCTTCCACTCATTTGTGAAAGATTCCATAACTTTCGAATAAGAAGCCTTTTCTGAAAATATGTATAAAAAAATGTGTACACTTTTACTTAAAAATCAAAGTTAAACTGGTTGGACAGATATCCAACTGGAATCATGTCGAAATCATTATACGGTTATAAGTTCCATACCAAATTGCAGTGAGTCACTCGTACCAGGGGTAATACTTGACATTAGTATCCTACAGGTAAAACACGGGTTATATTTTAAATCACTCCCAACTGTCATCAACCCAGAGGTACACTGCACCTAAGGACTATAGATCATGTAAAATAAGACTCGCATTCCCACGACATTAATCGGGCCCTTATTGCAATTTGGTTTGTAACCCCTCAGGTATGGACTTACTTTGATTTTTGAAAGTTCCTTTATTTCGAGGAGTGCTGCATGCGACGTTGGGTTCAGAAGTATTTTCAGACTCGCTGCCTAGAGGATCGTCCAAATTCACTTCCATAAAGTTACACTGTGACGTGTTCATGTTATTGGAATTCACTTCGACTTGTGAAGTGTCCTCACCTTCTGCCGCTACTGCAGGGCGATTACCAAGAACTTCGTCCAGCAGCTCAAAATACTCACATGTTTGTCTCCCAGCACCACTTTTATTATTATGACGCTTAGCTTTGTAATAATCACACTTCAAAGTTTTAAATTTTGCCCTAATCTGGATGGCATCTTTATTTATTCCTTTGGAATTTAACTCTCTAGCCACCTCCTCAAAGATACAGCGGTTCCTCTTAACCTTACTGTCCAGCAATTTAAGGATGTGTCGTTCTTTAATAATGGATATCATTTCAACAACATCCCTTTCTCTCCATATATTTCTTTTCTTTTTATTTTCCATTTTATTTTGCAAGAAATCTGTAATTTAATTAATTTGCAAATATACAAGTAAACCGCGAACTCAAAATCAGCTGTTTTTCAATTCGCCTTAAATACTAGATGTGTTCATACGCTCTGTGCATGCGTCTGGAGATAATAACGACCGATTTTAAAACAAGTGTAAGTCAAAACACTTTGTACTTTTAAAGCGAATTGAAATTTAGTTTATGCATGCGTTTTGAGTGAACCCATATATATTCAAAGCGACTTATGCATGCGTATAAACATATTAGTAGAGAAAGGGGTTTATCTTCGGATTGCAATGGTTCTCCTCACCGTTTAGCTTCACTGGATATGGTTTGCTACCACCTTACTGTTCCTCTAATAGTTGGATTCGGCCAGCAATTCCTCGCTGCAGTCCTTTGGTTCTTCCACAATGCTCACTTGAATACGTGCACAGCCGGCTAGGGTGTTTGGCGATTAGTTAAATATAAGTGGGGATGTGCAGTGGACGTAGCAGCAACGTCAATAAGGCAGTTGGCATCTTGCTATTTACGTTGGGCCAACTGATGCTGCACGATTTCCTTTTTGTTTTTCTATGTATCTGGGCCAGCACAAAATTTTGGTGCTGCCTATCACGCTATTTCCCGGAAACTCAGTCAGTTTTCTGCTGGTGATGGCCGGTCTGTTTTTTTCCTTGTTTTCGATACTTTTTATCGTAAGTTTCGCCCCATCACTAGGTGGGTTCGCGCGAATACGCTCCCAAGTGGACCGTAACCGTAGACCGTAGCAGCAGACCCTAACAGGATTGTTGTTATTGCATTTGTTGCTGCATGTGATCTTGCACTCAAAGAAATGAAATATGATAAGAAATTTATAGATTTTCTTTCGAAACGTTTATATGATCGCATCACTTCAAGATTATCACATGGTAAATGTAATGGTGATCCAGAGCAAAGCTATAGCGGTTTATTAAATTTATCAATTAAATTAAAAAAAAAAAAAATCGGCCCACTCCGGGATTAGTGGGGATGATTGCAGAATTGATTGAAGTTTATTATGAGAAAAAAAAAATCGCGAAATTCGAAAAATCTCGAAAAACTGAAAAATTACAAAAAAAAACCTTTAAAAATTTTTTTGTATTTTTTCCCAAAAATTACATTTAAAAACAAATTAAAAAAAAAAGATCCCAAACGGTAAATTTTTGAAAACGTTATAGCATTTTGAAAACAAAAACGGTGTTTTTTAAAAATTCATAACTTTTTTTGAGTGGGATGAAAAAATTTGAAAAAATTCTGAAAAACGTCTTTCGTAAGCTAGAAGAAGAAGAAAAACTTTCAGCCAATTCTAAAGGGGTCGGGTCAAAATTGGTCGAAATGGGATGGAATACCCCATATGTATTTGGGTATGATACTATGTTTTGAAACATGTTATGGTCCACTTGGGAGATGCACCCCTTTGAACGTACTAGTTGGCTAATGATTGGTGAAAAGGTTAGGATTCACCCTCACTCATGGTAGCCTGGGGTGGTTAAGCACTTTCTGTGTTAATTTCATGCGGATGGCATCGCCAAGAATTCCATGTCATCAGCTGACTTTGATCTTCTTCCAATTCACTGGCATAGGAATTGTCAAAAGGAGATGACAAAGGCAAAACGAACCAACACAATGCGCATAATTCTCTCACGACATAAAAGTTGCCTCTGAATCCCATACGCGTCAATGAACTGCAAAAATCAAGCACAACAACCTTCGATTACATTCGGCAACATGATCGTGTTCAATGATCCAACTTGCTTAAACGAACATAATCGAAATTAATTTAAAATCAACCAACTTATTGCATGCGTGAATATAATCAACTCAGGCGTTTGCTCGTTTGCCTCAACGTTGATTACATTCATCGGAATGAAAAAGCAAATATGAAAACTCCATGCGTCTGAATATTTACATGATTCTTCTGCCCTTACGTCACGGCGACAAGCTACATATAAAGATACATATAAACATTGCTTACGATTGTGTTTGTTTGCCGAACGAAACGATACTAATTCTCGTGCTTTGATTTTATTCTCCGCTTGCCTTCGTTTGTTCAATACAATCGTACGCAAAACCTATTCGGTCATTCGATCGCAATCATGCTAACAGAGTCTTGTAAAGACAGATGCTGAGTATATTCAATTACGAGTTTATTCAATTATGAGTTTCTTCAATATGAGTTTATTAGCATGATTGAATGTGAATGCAAGTTTTGGTGTTTGAATAAATCAACAATATTGTGATTTTTGCAGTTCTCTGAAACGCGTATCATCAACACGACGATTTTGAAATCTGAACAAGGAATATGTGACAGGGATATGAGCCAACCATTGGGTTGAACAAAACGATATAGCGATCACAATTCGAGTCGCTTCGACAGAATATCGGTGTATCGATTTATCGGTGGGAACCAGATAGCGGAAATTGGCTGCTTGATTGTCTTCTTGATTGATTCTTTCTATTTTTCGTTTTGGCTGGGTAAGGAGGAAGGTTCATTTTGCTAGAACTTGCCCGATCTGAAATAAAAAAAATATTGGTTGCCACCAGCGGCGAAGTCTTCGATTTACTAGTACCTACGTGGATGATTCATGAAAGAGGCTGAGGAAATACCCGATCTATAACCCAAACTAAATAATTCATTTTCGGATTTGCATTAAGCAAGGAACATTTTCGTTTCCAGGTTATTCCATATGGGGGCATAGCTATGGAGCTGGGTGGATGATATTGATGGTATTGCCTGCGGCGTTAAGCACCTGAACGTTAAATGATTAATAACAGTGTTGATGTGGAATAAATATAAAAAAAATAACATTCGTTGATTTTGTTGCACTCGTGACCCAATTAATTCTCTGGGCAGTGTTCCAAGTTAAGGAAAAAGGAAAAAATTCCACGCCACTAATTACATTCGCGTAGGCGCGTATCAAATATTTCAGCCAAGTGTTTTCGCAAGCGCCTTAGCTGGTACCATCGCGTTAGGCGTGTTAACCAATATTTCACGAGGTCTATTATCTATAAACCTAAGCGGACTACAGCCTCAACTGGCAGAGAGAAAAGGCCAATTGACTTAACCGACGTTATGAAAACTGTGACACGGTCTCACTCAAAAAGTTCAACGGCGTACAGTGTCTGAAGGAAATAGTTTCCTCGGAACAAGAGATCGCTGCTATTGAAAGTCTCGTCGATGTATTGTCAACTCTTAATTTAGCTCAACAGACACAGCATCATAACTCCCACCACATGAGTACACATCATCATCATCATCAGCAGTCGCACAAATCACCTCATCATAGTCACGTGCATCCAACGCCAAGAGAGATTCCGACACATAGTGGAAATGGTAATATTAGTCAACAACACCACAACACTACCGACACAGTGGGTGAGTTCTGTCCATGGCGAAAACTAGTAAGGCAAACTTATTATATTCCAATTTACGCTAAAACAAAGACGACAAATCCAATATCAGTAAAATGAGGTTTTCTAGTTCATTCGATGACGAGTTTTTTTTTTTTGTTTAAGAATTTGATTTTTCACTGTCAAAAGTCACTTTGAAAACTTCCTACTTCCTACCTAGATGCATATGCATGTACAACATCCTTTTTAATTCTCCTGTGAGGATATAAAAAAACCAAGAGAAGAGTTGGGTATCAGCAGAAAATGAAGCAGAGGCAGGAAAAGGAGTTGGTTAAAAAAAAAACGCATTTTGAAATATTTCAAATACATATATTTTCCATCTTCATTACTTATAATTAATAGGAAATAAAAAAGTAATATACAACACTTGTAAACTTATACCTATATATGTGACCAATACATGTACTACGTCATACTACTGCTATGACATCATATAAGATATCTATACACTAGGCCGGGTCGATTTGTGGGGAGGCAAAAAAATCGCCCACTGCTCTGTGAAAATCATATTCTAGGGATCAAAATAAGAAACTTTGCCGAGGAAACCATACCTCTAAAACGAATTCTGATGTCCCCCCCTTTGGGTCGTACGGGCAAATTTTGAAAAATCCCACTTTGAAATGCCTATGTTTTTTTCTTTTTGGAGTTTATTTTTCACTTTAGAAATTTATTTAGTCAGAACATATGTAAATGAAAAAATGAATTTAACTTAGTAATAGAAAAGAAATAAAAAAAAAAAATATTTGAAATTAGCGTTTCTACAACCCCCTTTTAAAACCAAGGCATCACTGTGATGCATTTGCATGTCGTAAACATAGTTTTGTGGGTTTTTTATTCAACCGTTTTAAAAAATGAAGGTATCACTGTGACACAATTGCAGATCGTAAAATTGCTTGTGTTCTGTTTTTAAGCCACCACAAGACACAGCAGGTAGAATTGAAATTGCCCCTACCCAAAAGTTCGACCCAAAGGGGGGGGGACATCAGAATTCGTTTTAGAGGTATGGTTCCTTCGGCAAAGTTTCTTATTTTGATCCCTAGAATACGATTTTCATAGAGCAATGAGCGATTTTTAAATCGACCCGCCCTACTATACACCCAATATAAAAAGTGACGTGCACTAAACTTTTTTTTTGCAAAACACACAACAAATTAATTACTACAAAAAAAAAATAGCACTTAGTCTAGTATACGTACTTATATACAAAATACAAAAGATGACGAACGACCTTATTAACTTATAATTAACTTAGCTCCATAGCGTTTCTTTTGGCTACACAATCACATATATTAAATGCATATACGACGATATAATTATAGGTATTCATAGACATATGATAGCTTACTTTGTAAACACAAACACTACGGATACCTACATATTCCTATATAAATAATTGCTGAAAATCGTTAGAAGCATGGTAGAGAAAAATTAATGTACTTAAATGAAACAAAAATGGTGTAAGAAATTCGAAAACCATTTTCCTAATATAATCATAAATGGTATCCGAAGATTGTTGGTTGCTGTATTGCGCGCTTGTATTTAAGATCCAATTTTTCGTGCGTCGTACAAGTAACAACATGTTGGTACTCTATGTACTATGAAGCAAATAATTTTGAACCTAATATTTCAACAAGCTACGCTCACGAAACACATATTTCAATTTATATAGTACTACAATCAAAAATATTGTAAAATTTGCAAGACAACCGAAAAATTTCTTTAAAATACACAGACAAGTTATTTTAAAACCAAAAAAGGGATTTAGAACACGAAGTTATATTTTATAACCACCAAATACAAATACTTTAACAAATTTTACTTTCCCAGTTTTCCTGGCGATAGTCGTATGCGAGCTCGTTTGCGAATCTTCTGCAGGAACCTATAGGTACACATTTAGAGAAATCACTGCCTTATACGAGGGCTATTCATTTGCACACATAAATACAATCTTTGATATAGTTTTTAATACGTATAGGTTTTTTTTATTACATAGTTATATATTATATACATACTTTGTGCGTGAGGGATTAAAGGAAATAATTAAACGTACAAAAAGAAATATATTGTAACGAATGTTAGCAGCACTGAGCGATGCTATCGTCTCTAAGCCGATGCTAAGCAGTGACGTGAATTCACATCCATAGATCAATCATTATGTATCTACATAAAGAAACAATAATTGCGTCTACACATATGTACCATGTACGTATACGATCAGCGGAGAGTCATTGCACAAACCCATGCATATATATGAGATACTCCTGAAAGTATGCAATGAGAAAAACTATAAAAATCATGCAATTGTAGTTACAGCTGAGAAGTTTGAGAGCTGCTGGACTAGTCGATTCTGGAAGCGCCTAGAAGATGCGAACGTTGAAATTCGAGAGTATAAAAGGCGGTAATTGTAGAGGCGCTGGAATTCAGTTTGATTTGAGATTTCGATTAAGACGCCATCTAGCGAGCAAGAGCAGTATTATTTTGAATAGTAGAGTTTCAATTGAGCTATCAATCACTTTGGTTATTAAGCAAGCTATTCGTTGCAAAGTATAAGTGTTATTGTGAAGTACTTTAATAAAGGCCATTTTTCCATTATTCAATATTGGAGTTATTTATTCAACAATTTAGCGATACAAACGTTGGCAGAAGATTGCAAATAAGGGGAATTGCAGTAAATGCGTTACAATAGGTGTCAGAAGAGGAATTGTTGAATAAATTCCAGAGGACAACAAGGACATGGCAAAGTTCAGTGAATTGAAGATCCAGCAACTAAAGAAGGAGTTGGAGAGCCGTGGATTGAATACAAGCGGCGTTAAACTCGTACTTCAGGCACGGCTACGAGAGGCAATGGAAGCAGAAGGAATTGATGTGGACGAGTATGTCTTTTATCCTGATGGGGACGAGACAACAACAAAAATTGAAGAGAAAAAGGAAACATCGCAGACAGTTACGAGCACAGACTTGAACATGATATTGGCTGCAATAACTGCTCAAACATCGACAGTGGCATCTCAGCTGGAATCGCAGGAGACACGTTTAACATCCAAGACGGAAGAACAGAAGACATATATGGCATCTCAACTGGAAGAGCAGAAGACATATATGGCATCCCAACTGGAATCACAGGAGGCACGTATTTCAGAAATGACGACGCAAGTGTCATCTCAACTGGAAGACCAAAAGACATATATGGCATCTCAATTGGAAGCGCAAGAGGCACGTATATATGAAATGTCGGCAGAAATTTTGGAACAGGTATCATCAAAACTGGAGGCGCAGGATGCAAAAATGGCTCAATTTCAGGCAGAAGTAGATGATTTAAAAGGTAGTATGGAACAGTTACAACTAAATCGGCCAGCTGTTTCAGCAAGCAATCCAAAGGTAAAAACACCATCCTCTGACGGGTCTGTTCCTTTCCAGGTCTTTAAGCTACAGTTTGAGAAGACCGCAACAGTGAACAACTGGAATGCTGAAGATAAAGTTGCTGCACTCTTCGTAGCATTGAAAGAACAAGCTGCCGAAATCTTACAGACTATTCCAGAGTACGAACGGAACAGCTATGAAGCATTGATGGCCGCTGTCGAGAGACGTTATGGAAGCGAGCATGGAAAACAGATATTCCAAATTGAGTTGCAAAACCGTCACCAAAGAGCAAATGAGACTTTGCAGGAGTTTGCCTCGGATGTTGAAAGGTTGGCACATTTGGCAAATGCCGACGCACCCGTGGAATACACCGAAAGCGTAAAAATTCAGAGCTTTATAAATGGCATACGGGACGTCGAAACGAAGCGAGCCACATACGCAAACCCAAAGCCAACATTTGCAGAAACGGTATCCCATACGCTGACTCAGAAAACAGCGTCACTTTTGAGTAAGCCCACATACAAAGCTCATCGCGTGGAAGTGGAAAGGCCAGACTGGGCAGACACAATTTTGGAAGCGTTAAAAGGAACGCAGCAGAAAAACGATGGTGCCGTCAAATGTTTTAAATGTGGAAAGCCAGGTCACATTGCCCGTCATTGCGATCTTGATCCTAGTAGTTCCAACAATGTGGGTGGCCGTAAACGCAAAGCTGGAGGAGATGAGCAAGAGCGAGTAAGAGGTAGAGATCGAGAGCTAGATCCAGCTATTGAATGCCCTGTGATATCTGTGTTGCAAATTGGTAGAAAATAGAGCAGTCTTACAGTCAGAGGGAATGTGGATGGCAAAGAACATGTACTGACTGTAGATACGGGCGCATCTCATTCCTTGATTCGATCTGATTTGGTCTACAGGATAGTAAAGTCATTACCTGGAGCAAGGTTGCGTACGGTCACAGGCGAGTATAACCAAGTCCAGGGAGAAGTGATATGTGAACTAAAACGAATTCTGATGTCCCCCAATTTGGGTCGAACTTTTGGGTAGGGGCAAATTTTGAAAAATCCCACTTTGACCAATTTAGACTGCTCCAATCGAGTCCAAATGTATGATCGACCCCCACTATCTTTGGAGGCCCGACCCACCGATGCCAGTGGCACACCCCCTGGTACCCCCCTGGGGGTTCACCATACAAACATTTCAAAAAATCGCCGGTTTTGCACTTTACATGAAAAAATCAGCTAAATGGCTATGTTTTTTCTTTATTTTTATTTATTTATTTATAATAATATTTGTTATTTATTTAAAATAATATCTATTTTTTCTCTTAAGAAATTTATTTAGTCAGAACATATGTAAATGAAAAAATTAATTTAAGTGAGTTATAGAAAAGAAACTAAAAAAAGTTATTGTTTGAAGTCGTTTTTACTTTTAAGTCTGGGCAATTTCGCACGGCTCTCTAATGTCTTCATAACAGCCTCTACATTTTCCGGTATAACCCGTTTGGAAACACTAGCTAGCAATTGAACATGTCGTTCCGTTCCTTGTATGTGTGATGGAATTTTTGGATCATTAAACGGTGGATCATCTTGATTTAAATATTCTTTCAATGTATCGTACGGAATGCTTCGCGTGAACGGTGGTTCAAATACAATATTTATATCATTCAAATTGATCATTTCCGTATAACTTGTGCAATTAAAGTTTATATCTGGTTTTTTATAAACTCTAAGTTCCATTGGCTCGTCAACATCGGTTCGATAGCGTAGAATTTTTTTGATGGCACAGTCGCGCTTTTCTTTGCTATCATCAAACAACATTGATAACAAGATATTTTCCGAATGCGCATAATATGAATTATATTTAATTACTTGATTGACAATTTTGCGTAAACGAGGTTCTAGAAATCGTGACTAACCAATGAACTTGAAAAATAATGCACTGCCGTACACGACAGAGCTGTAATACTTGATATTGAAGTACATTGGCACATAACATTTAATTATAAATTCAACCAGAATTCTTAAATTTGCATCCGGATTTTCCGTTGTCACATATAATCGCAATAATCTAGCGGCCTTGGTGAGCCACCGAGAATGTACAATTTTCCCTGGTTTGATGTTAGCCAGATCCACCGGAACCACGCCGCTAGAAATTGCATGTGCCATGTCGTATAAGTACTTCGAATCGGTGGAAAATTCAATTTTTTCTGGAGCAGGGGGCATATTTTGCAACTCATTTTTCTGGAAGCCGTCCACCACCTGAATATATATAATAATAAAATAATTAAAAATGGTTGACAATTATAATAAATGAGTGATAGCAATAACTTACCGGAAGAGTTTCACAAGTAAAAAATTGTTTCCAGAGATTTTACATACTCTGTAAATTGTTGGGTGTTGTTTCTTCTCTTGATTTGCTCTTGATACTTGTTAAGCAATTTATTCAATTTATTAAATACACTTTTTTCAGCATTATTTCCATACCAAGTTTTTCCCAAATTCCAATCAACTTATCTTGTACTTGAATAGTGAATGATTTATGGGAAACCTTTTTTTGTTCTGTTTTAGCACGTTCGCTTAAGTACAAATAATATATCAAGATATCCAGATGGGTTGGTAAATTAAGATCAGTTAAATCATTAGACACACCAAAAACAGTAACATCATGCTTGGGTATATGAGTCATTGGAATTTCGATACTTGTTGATGTAGTTGCTTCATCTTGCGGTGTAGAGGATGGTGGATTCATTGTAAACTTTTTGATTTGGAATGGTCACTTCACTTATTATTTTTTTTGAAATATTTTTTTATCTGAAATTAGCACTTCACACTTTGAGTTCTTCACAACGACTTAATGCATTCACAAAAACTGTTGCGTTATATATGGTCTACGAGACGAGGTAATAAGAATGAAATGGTAATTTCAATTCTACCTGCTGGGTCTTGTGGTGGCTTAAAAAAAACAACACAAGCCATTTTACGATCTGCAATTGTGTCACAGTGAGACCTTCATTTTTTAAAACGGTTGAATAAAAAACCCACACAACTATGTTTACGACATGCAAATGCATCACAGTGATACCTTGGTTTTAAAAGGGTTGTAAAAACGCTAATTTCTAATAATTTTTTTTAATTTCTTTTCTATTACTAAGTTAAATTCCTTTTTTCATTTACATATGTTCTGACTAAATAAATTTCTAAAGAGAAAAATAAACTCCAAAAAGAAAAAAACATAGGCATTTCGCTGATTTTTTCATGTAAAGTGCAAAACCGGCGATTTTTTGAAATGTTTGTATGGTGAACCCCCAGGGGGGTTCCAGGGGGTGTGCCACTGGCATCGGTGGGTCGGGCCTCCAAAGTTAGTGGGGGTCGGTCATACATTTGGACTCGATTGGAGCACTCTAAATGGGTCAAAGTGGGATTTTTCAAAATTTGCCCCTACCCAAAAGTTCGACCCAAATTGGGGGACATCAGAATTCGTTTTAGAGGTATGGTTTCTTCGGCAAAGTTTCTTATTTTGATCCCTAGAATATGATTTTCACAGAGCAATGGGCGATTTTTTTGCCTCCCCACAAATCGACCCGGCCTAGTGTTTAGCACGGTAATAGTCTAGTTGAGGGGTCGACTGCTAATACGCCACCAAAAATATCGAGAGAGGTGTCAAACGACGCATCTTGACATCAGTATTAATAATCCGAAGGCGCAAAATAAAAATTTTAACGCGTTCAAAAGATATTAACGAAAAACCGAAAAAAGACCCGCGGGTACCCCCGAAACCGGGGGTCGGATCCATAGTATTTTTGCGCAGAACACTTTTCTGCGTTGGCGGCCTTCCGCCGCGCTTATACAAAATAACCCTGGGCTACGCCATGCCAAGTCCGGGTGTGTGGTATAACCGTGGCTACCCCCACGGTGATGGAAAATTTTTTTTGGGGGGACAAACACAACAACAACCACATGGAAATCGCCTACTTCAACTGCAAATATCTCCGGACAGAGATAAAAATTTTCTTTTCCGCCATCGGATTATTGTTCTCGAGATTAATACGCGTCTTTTGACACCTCTCTCGATATTTTTGGTAGCGTATTAGCAGTCGACCCCTCAACTAGACTATTACCGTTTAGCACTGACAGTGAAATTGGTCTAAAAATTATAAATTGTTGAGAACAAAATTTTAATTTAAAATTTTGGTATCGAAACAATTGAAATTTTATGCCCGAATGTAACATTTGTTGGTTTTTAAGAAATATGAAACGATGTTAATCTTTTCCTGCGTTCTTTCCTTCCATATACTTATTGAAGTGCTTATGTAGCTCTCGTAAGCAATTCTTTAACGCTAAATATTAAGCGGAACACTTTTCTAAACGTCATACTTAACTTATAAAATTTATGTAAAAGTAAAAAATTGCACCCAACGTGGGGCATATGAACCAGGCTTGGATCACAGAAAGCGGGCTCTTACCTATTATAAATGTGATGTGAGAAATAGAGTTTTTCAGAATTTCAATAAAGAGTTCCAAAGTAATTCGTGAAAGTAGATGTTTGCCCTATAGTCCAAGGTAATATAAATTTGCTGCCGTATTTTATTAATTTATGCAGTTTCTCAGAAGTTATCTGTAGAATTTAGAGGATATAATGCCCACAGGTGAGTAGATTAGTAATTTGCAAGGCGTTACCATAATTTTTACAACTTTAAGGTATAATTGGGCGAATATATTTATTTCAAGCTTTTCCCTAAGATAATTTTGCGTTATAGAAATGGATAACGCCTCAACTAAAGGAAGCCCACAAGAATGTAGCCTGTAAGTATTTGAAATGAAAAATCATCTGTATATGGCTGATTCTCTACAATGTGTCAATATTCATTCATGTCTTTCCTTTCCTTCATCGCTAAATGGTGATAAAAAAAAGTATCAGCACGGAAGGTCGTCCTTCACAGACTCCATTCGCAAGCTTTAGGCAATAAATAACTCGTCCTGTTTCAGAGAACGAAAACAAGTCAAAACTTTATTACGTTATGTCCTTTTCGTAGTTTTTTGAGTGTCTGGGTATTAAATATCCTATTTTAAGTTATTTTTTTTTAAGTATTATATAAATGCATGCGGTTCTTCATACATTTCATAGATATTTACATATGGATGAAAATTTCAGCTCAAGATTCTGCCTTAATTATAGAAATTCGGATTTCGTATTACTGGTATTATTTGTATTTTTCCAAGATGTCTCATTCCATAGCCTTTTGTAAAGAAATAATGACACTTGATTTTTGTACTGATAAGCTTTCGAGAAACCGCTGGTCCGTTTTTCAAGTAGTTCTTGTATCCACCTAGAGGATGTCTCTTTTTTTTAAAGAATCACGCCTGCATGGGGACTTATGCAGAGTACACCTGAAATGCTGATGACACCAATCAGGTGCACATTCGGCCCCCTTGACGGTGGCAAAGTCAAAACTGCGCTTGTTTCAGAGCGGGCTCGACATTTGGTCGGACGTCAAATGGTGTTAAAATTCGCTTCATCGATATCCATGATTTGTTTTCCTTCTTGGATGTCCTGTCTCAACTTCGCCTCATTTCCTCTTGTGGTCGTGGGAGTTCGTGCTCACTGATCTATGGTAGACACTTTTGACGGTGCAAAGTCTACCAACCAAATAATTTCCCACTGTGGACCTACATACTTCTTTATGAAGCTATGCTTCAAGCTTAGTAACAATAGTGCTCAATGTGATATTCGGAATATTTTCTATCCATATAATTATTTCGTCGACCGCTTCTTCCGTTAATTTTTCGTATTTCTCCCGCCTATTCTTCGAACTTCGATAGCTCAGATCGCGCCCATTTATATGCTGTTTTATAACTAATGCGCGAGGGCGACGCCAAGTTGCATCAGTTCCCGCCTTTGTGGGCGGCCTCACTATGCGTGCTCTGCCTGCCTCGTTGTGTGCGGAATACTTCTTTCTGCCAACGAAATCGGTTTATATTTCAAAGAAAATAAACCTAGGTCGAATAAATTTAATATGTATATAAACTTTCCACATTTTTAAAGGCACTCATATATCAAAGCATGAATATGAAATATGTGCAATAAATGTACGTACCAACCGCATCTGCCCTGCATATGGGGCAAATTTTTACATCGATGATGGGGCCTCTACATTTCTGGTGCAGTAAGTGGCCGCAAAACGGCAGACGAACTACTGCTTTTCGGCCATGTCAGCTCTGCAAATAGCACAGTTGATCTGAAGCTCCATTTGTGTAACTACTTATAAATGATATTTGAAAGGCGCACTATATGTATCTCGTAGTTTGTAAGGCTATAGCATTAGTGATTTTTTTTTTAAACGGCTTTATTTAGCTTGACTTGTAATTGAAATTTAAATAACTTCCCGATAAGCTACAAGCTTGAAACTTGGAATATAGTTCAGAACCCGATGACAATGCAATAATAAGAAAAAAATCGCCGCTAGGAGGCGCAAAGATCGAGACATTGAAAAAAAATCGTATTTGTGGTCGGATTTGGTCCATATTTGGAACAAATATTACATACAGTCCGGTGAAGTGACATCAAAATATTTTGGAGTTGGAGGAGGGCCAAGCATACGTGGCGCAGAGTCGAGTAAAGTCTTTGGAAGGATTGTGTATTGAGGACTTACATTGTAACAAATTGTCAGGAAAGAGTCCTTGTAATAATGAGTCACTAAATGAACTAAATAGAATGAGAAATAATGGGCAATTAAATAAAGACCAAAAACTTGAAAATAAAATAATAAAAAAAAAGTTAAGTTAAACGATATTATTGAAAACAATACTTACATGAAGTAATAATAATCAGGGCTGCAAACCGCCTCGAAAATTGAAGCGTTTCGGTTCAGTGGTTCAAACCACTCAGGCAAATCTTGACCCGGTCCGTGAACCGGTTCGCGGGTGCCTCTGAATCGCCAAACCGGTTCGGTTCAAGTGATTCGAACGTTTAAAACTAAATTTTGATAGTATACAAAATTTGAAATTCGTCACTTGGGATCTGTGTGCAACCAACCTTCGATATGTACCTACTAAGCCTACAAATAAAATGCAGTTATTGAGATCAAATCCATGCATGACTATACCTATAGGGAGTACATATTTACAACGTACATATATATAAAACATACCTACTATATTTCAGATGCGAGATTACTACTAGCGTTGCTAAATTTCCTGTATTTTTTACACATTTTAAAGTGTCCCGCCGCGAAATGTTATGTCCCGGCATTTTCATAATATAAAAATTAATAAATTATAATCTGCTACGAAACATGGGCATATTTGCGGCTTCGATTGTATTCATCCCTTTTTTCGTATTTGGTATAGAATTATGGCATTTTTTTCATTTTCCGAAATTTTCGATATCGAAAAAGTGGGCGTGATCATAGTCGGATTTCGCCCATTTTTAATACCAAGGTAAATTATGTTCATAAGTATGTACGTGAACTAAGTTTAGTAAATATATATTGATTTTAGATCAAGTTTTCGTGTTAACGGCCAAGAGGAAGGACGGACGGTCAACTGTGTATAAAAACAAATACATATATATATAATAGTATTGAACATTTTCAAGAATACGGTGTACATTTGACGACAATCGCAAATGGTTGATTACATAGTCTATGAACAATTTTGAAATGAATTTTGAATAAACTTTTGTAATTAAAATGGGAATGCTGGCATTCTTTTGATTTGATTTTGAACTCAGGTAAGGGGTCATCGAGAATTAGATGCGTCGGTGGCCATGGTTTTTGAGGGTGGGTCAAGCACCGGGCGTCGCAACAACACCCGCTAAGTATATTCGGCCTTTTATTTTTATCTTCAGCCGTTTTAGTTTCTTTTGTTTCAGCAAGTTAGTAACCGGTCTTTGCGGTTCGGTAAATTTTTTTTTGCGTTAGATTTTTTGAATTTTAAATTTTAAATGTTTAACGGTCTGTCCGTGGCATCCGGTTCTGCCGGGTGTCGTTTTATTTTGAAATGTAAGCGTTTTGAATGAGTTCTGCGCTTTTTGACAGTTTTGAAGGCATGATAAGTATTTTAGAGGCTTAGAGGTGTTAGAGGCTTAACTCCTCCGAAACGGCTGAACCGATGCTCATGAAATTTTGTGAGCATATTGGGTAGGTCTGAGAATCGGCCAACGTCTCCCTTTTTTCGCTACGTACCTAGGGTCTTGAGATCAAAACGTGGACCCGGGTACCCCTAGAATGTGTTTATACAAAGCTGTTGATGAGTGCTATAGTACAGGATAATTTTCATACCCCTGGGTGACTAGGGTCTCGAGATATGGGCCAAAACGTGGACCCGGGTACTCCTAGAATGTGTTTATTCAATATGGGTATCAAATGAAAGCTGTTGATGAGTGATATAGTACAGGATAATTTTCATACAACTGGGAGGCTAGGGTCTCGAGATATAGCCCAAAATATGGACCCGGGCACCCCTAGAATGTGTTTATACAATATGGATATCAAATGAAAACTGTTGATGAGTGCTAAAGTACAGGATAATTTTCATACAACTGGGAGGCTAGGGTCTCGAGATATAGCCCAAAACGTGGACCCGGGTACTCCTAGAATGTGTTTATACAATATGAATATCAAATGAAAACTGTTGATGAGTGATATAATACAGGATAACTTTCATAGAACTGGGAGGCTAGGGTCTCGAGATATAGCCCAAAACGTGGACCCGGGTACACCTAGAATGTGTTTATACAATATGGATATCAAATGAAAGCTGTTGATGAGTGCTATAGTACAGAATAATTTTCATACAACTGTGAGGCTAGGGTCTCGAGATATAGCCCAAAACGTGGACCCGGGTACTTCTAGAATGTGTTTATACAATATGGATATCAAATGAAAGCTGTTGTTTTCTTAAATTTTCTGAAATATAATTTATATTCACATACTTAGCTTTGCGATAATGATATGAGGATAAGGTATGTCGAAGCTTCGCATCCTGGCGCCTGTCGCGATTCTTTTATTTCGAATTTCAGCGACCTACGTGCCCACTTTGAACAGGAGTACTTGAGCGGAGCAAACAACTTCTGGCTTTAGGTAACATTTTACGAAATTGCACTTGTATAACATTTTTCCTATGTTGACGACTCCTACCATTAGTGTTGTAAGTGAATTTAAGATGTTTGTACATGCTTAAGCACATAAGAGGTCCACAATAATAAATAATCTGATGGAAAAGTTTCTGTGCGTATATAGAGTGCTCCGCAAGTCCTAGCAAGGGGAAACATAGTCCAGGGACTAATAAAGAAAAATAACGGGAAATGGTAACGTTATAGTGGGGTGAGAATGCCGGGGTTTACGTGGGGCTTATCGCCCTTTCTTTATCATTGGGGTTTACAGCGATTGTAAACACTATTCTATATTATGGAGTTCTTGTTTGGTGGACAGCGACACACAAAAAAACCTACCTCAAACAAGTAAGGAAGGATAAGTTCGGGTGTAACCGAACATTACATACTCAGCTGAGAGCTTTGGAGACAAAATAAGGGAAAATCACCATTTAGCAAAATGAAGCTAGATTAACCCTGGAATGTGTTTGTATGACATGGGTATCAAATGGAAGGTATTAAAGAGTATTTTAAGAGGGTGTGCACCATAGTTCTATAGGTGGAGGCAATTTATATATGTAATACTACGAACAGTATTCCTGCCAAGATTCCAAGGGCTTTTGATTTCGCCTTGCAGAACTTTTTCATTTTATTCTACTTAACATGGTATGCGTCACACCCATTTTACAAAGTTTTTTCTAAAGTTATATTTTGCGTCAATAAACCAATCCAATCACCATGTTTCATCTCTTTTTTCGTATTTGGTACAGAGTTATGGCATTTTGTTTCATTTTTCGTAATTTTCGATATCGCAAAAGTGGGCGTGGTCATAGTCGGATTTCGGCCATATTTTACACCAAGATAAAGTGAGTTCAGATAAGTACGTGAACTAAGTTTAGTTAAGATATATCGATTTTTGCTCAAATTATCGTGTTAGCGGCCGAACGGAAGGACAGACGGTCGACTGTGTATAAAAACTGGGCGTGGCTTCAACCGATTTCGCCCATTTTCGCAGAAAACAGTTATCGTCATAGGATCTATGCACCTACCAAATTTCACAAGGATTGGTAAATTTTTGTTCGACTTATTGCCTTAAAAGTATTCTAGACGAATTAAATGAAAATGGGCTGAGCCACGCCCATTTTGAAATTTTATTTTATTTTTGTATTTTGTTGCACCATATCATTACTGGAGTTGAATGTTGGCATAATTTACTTATATACTGTAAAGATTTTAAATTTTTTGTTAAAATTTGACTAAAAAAATTTTTTTTTTTAAGTGGGCGTGTTCGTCATCCGATTTTGCTAATTTTTATTTAGCACACATACAGTAATAGGAGTAACGTGCCTGCCAAATTTCATCATGATATCTTCAACGCCTGCGAAATTACAGCTTGCAAAACTTTTAAATTACCTTCTTTTAAAAGTCGGCGGTGCCACGCCCATTGTCCAAAAATTTACTAATTTTCTATTTTGCGTTATAGGGTCAATGCACTTGCCAAGTTTCATCGCTTTATGCGTCTTTGGTAATGAATTATCGCACTTTTTCGGTTTTTCGAAATTTCCATATCGAAAAAGTGGGCGTGGTTGTAGTCCGATTTCGTTCATTTTAATTAGCGATCTGAGATGGTTGCCTAGGAACCTAAATACCAAGGCGTAACTCCTCCGAAACGGCTGAACCGATTCTCATGAAATTTTGTGAGCATACTGGGTAGGCCTGAGAATCGGCCAAAGTCTCCCTTTTTTCGCTACGTACCTAGGGTCTTGAGATCAAAACGTGGACCCGAGTACCCCTAGAATGTGTTTATACAATCAAATGAAAGCTGTTGATGAGTGCTATAGTACAGGATAATTTTCATACCCCTGGGTGACTAGGGTCTCGAGATATGGCCAAAACGTGGACCCGGGTACTCCTAGAATGTGTTTATACAATATGGATAACAAATTAAAGCTGTTGATGAGTGCTTTAGTACAGGATAATTTTCATACAACTGGGAGGCTAGGGTTTCGAGATATAGCCCAAAACATGCACCCGGGTACCCCTAGAATATGTTTATACAATATGGATATCAAATGAAAACTGTTTATGAGTGATATAATACAGGATAACTTTCATAGAACTGTGAGGCTAGGGTCTCGAGATATAGCCCAAAACGTGGACCCGGGTACACCTAGAATGTGTTTATACAATATGGATATCAAATGAAAGCTGTTGATGAGTGCTATAGTACAGGATAATTTTCATACAACTGTGAGGCTAGGGTCTCGAGATATAGCCCAAAACGTGGACCCGGGTACTTCTAGAATGTGTTTATACAATATGGATATCAAATGAAAGCTGTTGTTTTCTTAAATTTTCTGAAATATAATTTATATTCACATACTTAGCTTTGCGATAATGATATGAGGATAAGGTATGTCGAAGCTTCGCATCCTGGCGCCTGTCGCGATTCTTTTATTTAGAATATCAGCGACCTACGTGCCCACTTTGAACAGGAGTACTTGAGCGGAGCAAACAACTTCTGGCTTTAGGTAACATTTTACGAAATTGCACTTGTATAACATTTTTCCTATGTTGACGACTCCTACCATTAGTGTTGTAAGTGAAATTAAGATGTTTGTACATGCTTAAGCACATAAGAGGTCCACAATAATAAATAATCTGATGGAAAAGTTTCTGTGCGGATATAGAGTGCTCCGCAAGTCCTAGCAAGGGGAAACATAGTCCAGGGACTAATAAAGAAAAATAACGGGAAATGGTAACGTTATAGTGGGGTGAGAATGCCGGGGTTTACGTGGGGCTTATCGCCCTTTCTTTATCATTGGGGTTTACAGCGATTGTAAACACTATTCTATATTATGGAGTTCTTGTTTGGTGGACAGCGACACACAAAAAAACCTACCTCAAACAAGTAAGGAAGGATAAGTTCGGGTGTAATCGAACATTACATACTCAGCTGAGAGCTTTGGAGACAAAATAAGGGAAAATCACCATTTAGCAAAATGAAGCTAGGGTAACCCTGGAATGTGTTTGTATGACATGGGTATCAAATGGAAGGTATTAAAGAGTATTTTAAGAGGGTGTGCACCATAGTTCTATAGGTAGAGGCAATTTATATATGTAATACTACGAACAGTATTCCTGCCAAGATTCCAAGGGCTTTTGATTTCGCCCTGCAGAACTTTTTCATTTTATTCTACTTAACATGGTATGTGTCACACCCATTTTACAAAGTTTTTTCTAAAGTTATATTTTGCGTCAATAAACCAATCCAATTACCATGTTTCATCTCTTTTTTCATATTTGGTACAGAGTTATGGCATTTTGTTTCATTTTTCGTAATTTTCGATATCGCAAAAGTGGGCGTGGTCATAGTCGGATTTCGGCCATATTTTACACCAAGATAAGGTGAGTTCAGATAAGTACGTGAACTAAGTTTAGTTAAGATATATCGATTTTTGCTCAAATTATCGTGTTAGCGGCCGATCGGAAGGACAGACGGTCGACTGTGTATAAAAACTGGGCGTGGCTTCAACCGATTTCGCCCATTTTCGCAGAAAACAGTTATTGTCATAGGATCTATGCCCCTACCAAATTTCACAAGGATTGGTAAATTTTTGTTCTACTTATGGCCTTAAAAGTATTCTAGACGAATTAAATGAAAAGGGGCGGAGCCACGCCCATTTTGAAATTTTATTTTATTTTTGTATTTTGTTACACCATATCATTACTGGAGTTGAATGTTGGCATAATTTACTTATATACTGCAAAGATTTTAAATTTTTTGTTAAAATTTGACTAAAAAAAATTTTTTTTTTGAAAGTGGGCGTGTTCGTCATCCGATTTTGCTAATTTTTATTTAGCACACATACAGTAATAGGAGTAACGTGCCTGCCAAATTTCATCATGATATCTTCAACGACTGCGAAATAATAGCTTTCAAATCTTTTAAATTACCTTCTTTTAAAAGTAGGCGGTGCCACGCCCATTGTCCAAAAATTTACTAATTTTCTATTTTGCGTCATAGGGTCAATGCACCTACCAAGTTTCATCGCTTTATGCGTCTTTGGTAATGAATTATCGCACTTTTTCAGTTTTTCGAAATTTCAATATCGAAAAAGTGGGCGTGGTTGTAGTCCGATTTCGTTCATTTTAATTAGCGATCTGAGATGGGTGCCCAGGAACCTAAATACCAAATTTCATCAAGACACCTCAAAATTTACTCAAGTTATCGTGTTTACGGACGGACGGACAGACGGACGGACGGACATGGCTAAATGAATTTCGTTTTTCACCCAGATCATTTTGGTATATAGAAGTCTATATCTATATCGATTAGTTTATGCTGTTACGGATTACCGTTATGCGAACAAAGTTAATATACTCTGTGAGCTCTGCTCAGCTGAGTATAAAAATTAGAGGGGGTATGCAGACTATCAATGCTTAGCATTACGAGAGCCCTGAAAACAACCGCAACAGCTGCACTGTATGCCATTCTGCACATTCCACCTGTAGACCTGGTAGCAAAGAACATAGCGTTAACAACTGCAACCAGGCTCGATGCCTCGGGGCAGCTTGAACGCCGACCATACGGCCATAGTAGTATAGCGTCATCAATCACAAGACGAACAGACTATCTGATTCCCTATCTGCGCTTCGAGGGAGATCTTAAGGCCACAATAGAGGTGGGCGGTTGGCCCAAGGGTGCGCAAATGGCGGACAAGGCGATACATGTGTACACAGATGGTCCCAAAGTAGTGGAAGGAGTAGGGTCTGCGGTATACTGAGCTGATCCGGATATAAACAGATCTTGCAAGCTGCCAGATCACTGTAGTGTTTTCCAAGCTGAAGAATGAGCCGTAAACAAAACTGTAGAAACCCTGGAAGAGAATAGCTTTAACTGCAGACGTGTCAACTTTTACATTGACAGTCAAGCAGCAATTAAGGCAATAATCTCACATAGCATAGCACCTAAATGCGTGTTAGCGTGTAAGCAGTCCCTGGAGGGAATCGGGAAAGGGGGAAGCATACATATATATTGGGGCTGTAAAGTGTCGAAGATTGTAGGTCTTACAACCTGGTAATAATATTCATTCTCTAATACCACAAAAAATTGTATATATATTTATAATATAAGACACCTCATAGGTCGCCAGAGGAAGGCTCAAATCAAATGAAATTCCATGAAGCGCATGCAAAATGTGGAAACATTATTGAACGTACGAATGGTGTGCTGAAAACCGCTGGAGGTGTATCCTAGATGCACGAGAGCTTCACTATTCGCCGAAGAAAGCTGCGCAAATAGTGAACGTTTGCTGTGCTTTACATAATGTATGCATACAAATCATGATGTGACTGAGTGTGAGGTTTTAGATCCTTCGGACGCGGATCCAATTTCAACAATTTAATCGCAATACACGACTGTGGCGCAAGCAACAAGAGCAAACATAGGAAATAGTCTATAACTATTTAATTCAACAGTGATGTGGTAGGGTGTTTTAACTCAACAATAACATACTCACTGATAAATAACGATTCTTTTTTTATATTATAGAGTTTCGGCACCTGGATTGGTGGTAGAGGAGATCAAATATTTGAAATAGGGTGAGATATACGTACATATACATTCTATTATATTAGCAAAAATAAAAAGAACACAACAAATAATTCACAGCATAATTAAATTGCTCAGTCATGGAAAAGTGTGATGTAGAAAATCAAAGCAATAATTCAGTTCTGATTTCTACATTACTTTCCATTTGTTTATTCTTAATTCTAGATAAAAAATGCTTTTCTTGCAAAAAATTCCCTTACAACCAGATAGGACAAAAAGAGCTTCTGGAAAATATTTTAGCTAAGTATAGCGATGGTTAAAACGGCATTTTAAGGTTATAGAGAGTCCATAAATGAAGAAAATTAAAAGAAGTCCGTCGACACAAGTCACATTTTCAGTCGTAACAGCTCTTCAAAAACTGCATTGTGCCGCCGCATTTCCTCAATTTCCTCCATTTTAAGGCTCTCCATCGCCTCAAAATGTCGTTTTTCAACTTGGTTGTGCTCGACAATACTGTTGACAGCTAGCGAAATATTTTCCAGAAGCTATGTCCGGCCTACCCTCTATTAAAGTAACGAGTACTTCTAGTTGCTGTTTATTTGTGGATTTCTTCCACCTTGAACACACAAAAAGGCTTTTTATTTAAGTAAATTGAAAAATTAAACGATAACGTGTTACAAGACGGTGCGCCACCTAATTTGTATCAAAAATTATCAAAGGTGGTATCAAAAGACGCATCTCTGTTTTGAGAATCCGAAAGCGGAAATCAAAAATTTTATTTCTGTCGAAAGTTATTTACAAAAAACCGTAAAATGACCCCGAGAGAGTCCAAACTATGGGGCCCGATCCATAGTTTTTTTTGCACAGAACACCTTTCTGCGTTGGCGGGCTACGGCCGCCATTTAAAAAACCCTGGGCGGATCCGACACCGGTTTGGGGATCAAAACTAAATACGCGCAGAACACCTTTCTGCATTAGTGTGTGTGTGTGTACAACAAATCTGACAAAACACAACAACCACATGAAAATGTTATCCGATTTTTTGCTTATATCTTTTGACAGAAATAAAAATTTATATTTTCGCATTCGGATTCTACAAACGGAGGTCGAGGCGCGTGTTTTGATACCATCTTTGATAATTTTTGATAAAAATTAGGTGGTCCAACGCCATGAAAACATAAAAAACTTACATTTTTTAATTTTCTTTAATTTGCAGCTTATTCGATGCTCTTTCGAGTGATGTTTCAAATTCTCTTATTTAAAATTACTAGTAGAAAAGTAAATGATTTTTAATTTGTTAATAAAATAATATTCTACTCCCTTCAAAGTCTTTAGGGAATTAACTCCCAAAACGAACAAATCAATTCAAATTTTTTATTGCGTTCGCGATGCCTACTTTTCTCCCCAAAACACTTTTCCCCTTTTTCGAAGTTCGTCTGTGATAGCTGGAATGGGAAATGGGAAAAAACTCCCAAGAAATTTGTTTTCCTGATTGCGGGAATGGGAAAAATCTCTACAAAAAGTTATTAAATTCGCCAACTCAAATATTTTTAGGTTATGGATATGGCGAGAAACCAAAATCTATTGGTTGGCTGTGATATGGTTATGGCGTTAGCGTTATGGTATGGCACCATTATTCGATTACATGGATTTCCATAAGGTAGGTTCTATCAGCTGTTTTATCTGGTTATGGCTTTATGGTTATAAGTCAACATTAATTCGCCCTTAATTTCCTTACGTACCAGGCATTCGTAACCAACGAACCGATATCATTTCGTTACGATAATTAACGTTAATAAACGGAACAAAGTCATTTCGTTTCGTTTATTAACGTTAAGAACGTCAAATTAACGAAATGATTTTGTTTCGTTTTCTGCCATATCAAAACGAAATCAAATCGTTTATGTTGATTATTAATTTCAAACTATGCTGGCAAAGCTGATTGATGGCGGAGTCATTAAAGGTGAAAGCATTAGCCAAATTGATTGGAACTTTTCTCATGAATTTTGACAGTACGAACATTTCTCAGAATATTTTTGACATTACCACCAACGAATTACACCAGGCATGCTTAACCAATGAACCGATATCATTTCGTTACGATAATTAACGTTAATAAACGAAACAAAGTCATTTCGTTTCGTTTATTAACGTTAAGAACGTCAAATTAAGGAAATGATTTTGTTTCGTTTTCTGCCATATTAAAACGAAATCAAATCGTTTATGCTGATTATTCATTTCAAATTATGCTGGCAAAGCTGATTGATGGCGGAGTCATTAAAGGTGAAAGCATTAGCCAAGCTGATTGCAAATTTTCTCATGAATTTTGACAGTACGAACATTTCTCAGAGTATTTTTGACATTACCACCAACGAATTACACAAAAAAATTACATGGAGTTTGTGTGTATGTCCGCTCGCTGTTACCACCTTACGGCTTCACCATGGCTATAGCATTGCCAGCACAATTCAAACATAAAATATAACGTTTTTGTTAACGTTTTTAACGTTAAAGAAAGCTTTTCGTTTCGGTTAAAAACGAGATACAATTTATCTTGATAATTTCTTTATCGATAATATTTCGAAGTGTTTCAACGAAAACGGTGGAAATTTTTTGATAAACGATTAGCTTAACGTTAAGGTACATCCCTGAATTACACAAACAAATTACATGGAGTTTGTGTGTATGTCCGCTCGCTGTTACCACCTTACGGCTTCCCCATGGCTATAGCATTGCCAGCACAATTCAAACATAAAGTACCATGTTTTTGTTAACGTTTTTAACGTTAACGAAAGCTTTTTGTTTCGATTAAAAACGAGATACAATTTATCTTGATAATTTCTTTATCGATAATATTCCGAAGTGTTTCAACGGAAACGGTGGAAATTTTTTGATGAACGATTAGCTTAACGTTAAGGTGCATCCCTGTTACGTACATACAAGTGTGACAGCTTGCTTTATTGTTGTTGTGGCTTTATTTACTTAGTATCAGATTTTTTTTTTTTTTTTTTATCAGATTAGGGATGTGAGTATCACTTAGTTTTACTAATATTCGTCACACTGCCCTCCGCCTAAGTCTGATTGTCCCGATTTCGATCTAAACGCTGCCAGCCTTTCCAAATGAACCACTTTCATTTTGGTTCGTGGTTTGCCAATGGTTTGTATGCCGTACACTACATCGTTGATCCGTTTTACAACTTTGTATGGGCCTTCCCAATTACACTGCAATTTCGTGGACAAACCTTTTTTTCGTTGTGGGTTGTATAACAGCACCAAATCTCCTTCCTGAAACCCTTCCGAATTAAATGCTTTATCGTATCTGGTATCATCTTGTCACTCATAATCTTTGCTCGTTGCCTTACCAGATCGTGTATCTCTCTCAGCTCTTCTTCCAAGACACCAGTGGATTTCTTGACATTTCTCTCCGCATCGGCATCTATCCCAAACTTCAAATCAGTTGGCAGTCGAGGATCATTGCCAAAAATTACCTTTGCGGGAGTTTGGCCCGTTGTCTCGTGCACTGCCGATCGGTAAGCCATCAAGAATAATGATATGTGTGTATCCCACTCCATATGGTATTTGTCTACTACTTTCCCTAAATGCTCCTCCAATCTTCTATTGAAACGTTCCACCACACCATCGGACTGAATGTTGTTGTGTGTGTTGTCCGTGTTTTTCGAATGCCCAACTTCTTACACATTTCTTGGAACACACCTGATTCAAAAATCCTGCCTTGGTCAGAATGTAACTCCATTGGTACACCATACCTTGAAACCCAATCGTTTGTAACCATTTCTGCTACTGTTTCCGCTTCTTGGTTTGCGATCGGGTATACCTCTGGCTATTTACTAAAATAATCCATAACCACCAGTACGTATTTGTTTCCGCGGTTGCTAGTAGGAAATGGACCTGCGACATCCATGGCGATCCTTTCAAATGGTGCACCTGAAATATACTGCTTCATCTGGCCATGACTTCGTGTTTTGGGCCCTTTCGCTCTGTTGCAAACCTCGCAATTGGCAATCCACTCGGTGACCGACTGACGGCAACCAACCCAATAGAATCTCTGCTTAATTTCCTCGAGCGTCTTCATGATTCCAAGATGACCTGCACTTGGACCATTATGCTGCTCGCTGAGCACGTCTTTCTGGGAACAATTATCAGTTTCTTCTTGCATTGACCATCCTCACTCTTCCATACTCGATGCAAGGAACCAGATATCAATTCTAAACTGTTCCACTGTGCCCAATATGACTTCCAAATGGGACTCTCTGCTGACATCTCCTCTCTGTTTGGTCTTTCATTTCGTTCGAGCCCTTGCATAACCTGTGACAGATCTGTATCTTCTAGCTGACACTTTCTTAGTTGTTCCTTGTCCCATTCATCCGTACACGTTATAGTCATTAGTCGGACATCTATAATGTCTTCTTTAGCCTCGACCTTTGAACAGTGCTTGCATTCCAAACTACATGGTCTTCGTGACATTGCATCAGCATTTCCATGGGTATTACCTTTTCGATGCTCAATGCAAAAGTCATAGCTCTGTAGTCGCTCGATCCACCGTGCCAATTGTCCTTCCGGATTACGGAACTGCAGAAGCCATTTAAACGCTGCGTGATCTGTCCTGACGCGGAATCGCTGGCCGTAGAAGTATTTGTGAAAATGTTAATGCACTGTACCAATGCCAACAGCTCTCTCCGTGTAACGCAGTAGTTCCTCTCTGGTTTTCCAATTGAACGGCTGTAATATGCAACTACCTTCTCCTGTCCATCAACCAGTTGTGACAAAACGCCTCCTATAACATATCTACTCTCACCTGTATCTAGAATAAATGTTGCTCCTGGAATCGGATATGCCAACATTGAAGCAGTGCACAAACGCTCCTTCAATGTTTGGGAAGCCACCTCTTGCTGCTTCTTCCATTCAAAAGCTTCATTTTTTCTTGTAAGCTCATGGAGGCTATGGGCTACGCTGGAAAAGTTTAGCACAAATCGGCGGTAATATGTCCAACGCGCAAGGAAACTTCTCAATTCATGCAGGTTCAGTGGTCTTGGCCAATCCTTTACTGCCTCTATCTTTTCATTCGCGGTACAGACGCCTTCTGTCGTTACCTTGTGATCCAAATAACTTACTTCCTTTTTAAACAGCGAACACTTTTTTGGACTTAGTTTCAGACCAGCGCCAGCTATTCTCTGGAAAACTTCCTCTAAGTTTTTAAGATGTTCATCAAAGTTCTTGCCCACTACGATGATGTCGTCCAGGTACACCAAGCATGTTTTCCAATGTAGTCCTTTCAATACCTGACCATGAGTCTCTCGAAAGTAGCAGGTGCATTACATAGTTCAAAGGGTATTACTGTAAATTGCTAAAGACCATCTCCGACACTGAAGGCGGGTTTCTCTTTGTCTTCCTCCTTCACCTCCACTTGCCAGTAGCCAATTTTCAAGTCCAGTGTGGAAAACCATTTCGTACCAGAGAGCGAGTCCAGAGTGTCGTCAATTCTTGGCAATGGGTAGCTATCCTTTTTCGTCACGTCGTTCAACTTGCGGTAGTCCACGCAAAACCTCCTTTTCCCATCCTTCTTCTTCACAAGTACCACAGGTGAGCTCCATGGACTAGCTGATGGTTCGATGACGCAGCTGTCGTTCATTTCTTGTACGATTTGACTCACAACTTCCCGTTTCGCTAGTGGAACACTACGAGGAGCTTCACGTATCGGCCTCGCGTCTCCAGTGTCAATTTTATGTTTCACAACATTGGTGCGGCCTGGTTTGGAATCATCCTGGTCAAATATGTTTGCGTACTTTAGGAGCAGTTGCTTTGCCACACTCTGATAATTTTCATCTAGCCCCTCCGTCCATGCCGTGATGTCATTTGAAAGATCAGTATTGCTAGATGAAAGGTGTTCCTGGAGCTGTTCACAGTTAATAACTACTTCAGCCTATTGGCATCTTCCCAAAATAGCTCCTTTGGTTGGTTTGAGTGGTGACTTGAACTCATTGAGTACTCTTACCGGAATACGTCCATCTTGTTTTGTCATAGCCAGGGTTTTTCCTACAAGTGCTGATTTGTTTGCTGCTTCGACAACCCACAATTTGTTTGTCCCACAATCTCCACCAACCTTTGCCCAGATGACTGCTTCTGATTTTGGTGGTATTTGCTGACTCTCTTCCACCAGCACTCGTTTACTGCTGTAGCCTCTCTCGTAGCCGAAATTAAGTGGTACATCCATGTTCTTATATCTTATCGTCTTGCTTTGCATGTCGATCTTGATGCCCTGGTCGATTAAGAATTCCACTCCAACTATGATTTCATCAACAATCTCTGCCACTATAAAATTGTGTACTACCGTGACGTTTCCAATTGCGACTTCACATGCTACTTCTTCTAGAACCGTACTGTCTTTTCCATGCAATGGTCTTATCTTCTTGTTGACTAAATCCGCTCTAATGATGGAATGAAATGCACCCGTATCTACAGTCAGTAAACGTTCCTTTCCATTTACATGTCCTCCGACAGTAAGATTGTTTGACCTTCTTCCAATTTGCGAGATAGAGATTATGGGGCATTCAATTGCGGCACTCAATTGAGTGGACTTGGAGATTTACTCATCTCCGTTAGCTCTGCGTTTACGGCCACCCACATTGTTGGAACTATTAGGACCGGTGCTGCAATGAAGTGCAATGTGGCCTGGGTTGCCGCACTTGAAACATTTCATAAATCCAGAGTTTTTCTGTTGTGATCCCTTCAGTGCTTCCAAAATTGTGTCCCCCCCAAACTGGCCTTTGTACGCTGGCTTACTCAAAAGTGAGGCAGTTTCCTGAGTCAGTGCATGGGATACCGTTTCAGCAAATGTTGGCTTTGGGTTCGCATATGTAGCTCGTATAGTTTTGATATCCTGTATTCCATTTATAAAGCTCTTAATTTTAACCCTCTAGGTGTGTTCCACGGGTGCGTCTGCATTTGCGAAATGAGCCAATCTTTCAATATCCGACGCAATCAATGCTTCATAGTTGTTCCGCTCTCCTTTGGGAATTGTCTGTAGGATTTCGGCTGCTGGCCCCTTCAATGCTACGAATGGGGCTGCCACTTTACCTTCAGCATTCCAGTTGATCACTGCTACAGTCTTCTCAAACTGTAGCTTAAAGACCTAGAAAGGAACAGAGCCGTCAAAAGATGAAGTTTTTACCTTCGTATTGCTTGCGGAAACAGCTGGGCGATTTAATTGCAACTCCTGTATACGACCTCTAAAAGCATCCACCTCGGCTTAAATTTTTTCTTCAAACTGCGTTATTTTCTCGTCCATACGCGCTTCGAGTTTTGATGATATACACGCCTCTCGCGCTTCGAGTTGTATGTACTGTTATGCGTGTCTCTTGCTCTTTCAGTTATGTTTCCATCTTTGATGTAATCTGTGTCGACATTTCTGAAATACGCGTTTCTTGTGCTTCAATCTTTGATGTTATGCGTGTCTCCTGCGATTCCAGTTAGGATGCCATATATGTCTTCTGTTTGGCCAGTTGAGATGTTATATTTGTCTTTTGTTCTTCCAGTTGAGATGACATATATGTCTTCTGGGATTCCAGCTGAGATGACATTTCGGTTGATATTTTAGACGACATTTGCTTCAATACTGCTAGTATGGCGTTAGTGTCAACACTTGCCAATATATGTATATTTTATATATATATATATTTATTTATAAATTCCAAACACAACAACCATAAGTTTTATTTACAGTGTTTGGTGTTAAAGTAACATAATATTAAATGTGTTTTTGTAAAAATTGTAGAGAGAAAGATATAAGATTTAAAAGGAGAGGAGAAAAGAAAAAAAAGTGAAGGAGTTTCAAAAGTATTTCAACATGTTAAGCAAGATGACTCAATAGTTTCCTTTTGAAGTGCATTATGTTAGAAATGATTGTAATCTCCAAAGGCAAAACATTACAGAGACGTACTGTTATAACAAAAAATTGACGCTCAGAAATTCGTGAGCCATATCTTGTATGCAGTAGTTGAGATGGTCGCACGGACCGTGATAGCTGAAGTCTTTCGTATAGATAGGCAGGCTCCTTAAACAACACTATTCTATGAAGGAGTGAAATGCATCTAAATTTAAGCAGATTGTCGAATGTTATATTGTATATCTTATGAGCATATTCGGAAATATGTTCATAAGGACGTATACCATTAATATAGCGGGCTATGTTATTGTAAATTACATTAAGTTTTTTACTACACTCACTGTCACAATAGGCAAAAACTTCGCAGCCATACATCAATGATGGTAACAAGTAAGACTTTGCCAGCAGCAATCTAATTTTAACTGGTGTGAAGTGTTGTGTTGTCCATAGTGTTCGTAACCTGCCATATACTATGCCTATTGTAGGAAGGATATGATTATTCCAAGTTAATGTTCTGTTAAAAATTACACCAAGATTTTTTACCGTGTCGACAAAGTTTATCGCAGCATTGTACGCTGCTATTTTGGGGCACTGATCTATGTTAATGGTTTTTTTTTATAAATAGCGATGCATTTAGACCTTGGGTTTAAGACTAGCCCGATATCACTAGCCCATTTATTTATGAGACATAGATCGGAAGGGTCTACCACGTTATCTCCAACATCAAAATCCCCATTTTATGTGTGAAATAAATTCAAATTAGGTTTAAAATCGCCGCGACCAAAAAATGCTAATAATCCATACTAACTTTCTGCATAGGCGACCTACGGCCGCGGTTATAAAAAATAACCCTGGGCTACGCCATGCCAAGTCCGGGTGTGTGGTATAACCGTGGCTACCGCCACGGTGATGTCCTTCTGCATAGTACACCCTTCTGTTCGAATTAGAGCGACTAGCACTCCTATATATGGATAAGTAAAAATATGTATTGCCAAAACGTGAATAAATAGTTATACATGCATAAATATGAATGAAAGAGGAAAGAGATATTACTATTTTTTACACGGTCATGAAGTTTATCATAGCACTGGGATTTTGTGTTTGGGGATTTTGATTTTGGGGATTACTTATTTGGGGATTTTGTGTCACTCCCAGATCGGAATTTAAATTCTGTACGCAGTTATTAATGGAGGCTGAGGGCCCGCCTAAATATACTTGAACGTCATCTGCGTAAACGTGCACTTTACTATATTTAAGAGTTTCAGGCAGGCCATTTATATATAGAACGAATAATAAAGGTCCAAGTACAGATCCTTGGGGGACTCCCTTGGCTACACTTAGAAAGTTTGACATGGAGCTACCGACGCTTACTGCTTTATATCTCCCAAGAAGATTCGTATTTACTAGCTCCAAGGCTGGAGCTGAGAAGTTGAAAAGCGTTTTACGTTTCAAGCGTAGTAAAGTATGGTCAACTGAGTCAAATGCCTTCGAGTGGTCCAAGAGTGTGAGGAACGTTACATGGTCCTTACCCATATTTCTTCTAATATCATCTGAAACGCTTACTAGCGCTGTGATACAGCTCCTGCTTGTTCTGAATCCCGACTGATGCGGTCTTATCAGGGAGTTGTTATTGACAAAAATATTTATCTATCGATGCATCACGCGCTCGAAAACCTTAGAAAGAAAAGGCAGAATAGCAATAAGTCGAAAGTCACCATTTGGTTTCTGAACAGGAATAATTTTAACTTTTAGGGTAAACTGATGTATTTAAAATGGAGTTGAAAGTGTAAACTATATATGAAAGAATTTTTGGCAGGATGCATTTTACGAGCTTAGGATGAACACCATCAAGGCCAACGGCGCTTGACTTGATTGAGAGAATGGTCTCGACAACATCGCATTCATCGACGCATTGAAAGGCAAAAACGGGTAAGGTAACACTTGGACCAGAACTATAACGATTTTAGTTAATATTATGCAGAGAAGGTGGGCAATTTTCAAAGGTTGCGTTTAACTCATCTACATTATTCGATTCGGAAATATGTGTAGTTTTTTCCCAATGCCAATTTCGCGGATCTGCTTCCACGTCTTCTGTGAGCCAATGACTGTACTGAATTGATATTCATAATACTTTCTTTTTGGCCTCTTAATTGTTTTTGTCACGTCTCTTCTCAGTTTCTTGTAATCATTATAAGCTCTCTCTGATCGATTTTGTTTCCAAATCAGATAAGCTTTGTTGCGTTTTCCTATTAGCTGCTTTATATTTTTAAATCAAGGATGCCTCATGGACCCAGCTGACCTTGTTACAAGCGGAACAAATTGGTCAAAGAGGTTACTTATATTCTTTTGAATAAAACGTATCTGATCATTGGCAGAAGTCATACTATGTATTGAGCTCCAATTTACAGCATTAACACTATGATTATGCGCCATTATGTCTACGTTAGAGTCTTCGAAAAGATATCTGAATTCGTCGATTTTATTACGCAGGCTTTGCGCATTGATATGGCAAACTTTAAGCCCTTCTCTTTGTTTGCTTAAAATACGAATCATGTTATATGAGTTATCTTTGGAACAAAAAGCATTCGTATGATTTAAACAATTCAAATGCATTATTAAAAAATATCAAAAATACCCTTATAAAGCACTTCATGGAAACTAACTTGATTTTGTAATATATATCCACCGAATATGGACATGCTAATGGTGTCGAATGTATGATAGAATTGATAATGTAGAATAGAAAATAAGAGGATGAGAGAAAATGAAACTTTACAGATTTGCCTACAGTCTAAGTTTTCATACATTGTGAAATGAAGTTTAAATAAATATGATCGATTTAAATGTAGATATGTAAATTTGTATGTAACAAAATTCATATGCTGAGAATCAGTGTTTAAAAAACTGTGTGTTATTTGATTTTGCTTGTGCTTGCGCTTTTGAGAAAAACAACAGTCTCAGTTCTAGCACAAGCAAAACACGAAAAGCGAAAGAAATGAAATGCCGTAAACAGTCGCGCCTTCGTATATTTAATTCAGATGTTGGCATTTAGTGCAGATGTCGGCAAATTTGAAATGAAGATGTGTTAGTGAGAGCGCGATGATCGCGCACATCACTTGATGCATAATTTCGCGTTCTTCATTCCCTTATTAGAAAGCAAAAAGTAAAGACCGTTTGCTATTATTATTTTAATGCACACAATGGCAAGCGGAAAATATTTTATGTTGCCCAACCCTTTTGGGCAAATACAATGTATTTTATGCTACAAGTCCTTTTTAAATAACCGCGTTTCTACGCTTAAAAGACATTTTAATTTTTTTCATAAAAATATAGACAAATTAAATGAAAGGAAACAAAATGATTTGTTTAAAGAAAAAATTTTTATTTTTGAAAAAAGTTAAAGGCTGGTTGACTGCAATGGATAGTTATACTAATGAAAAAAAAGTAGAACGAAACTGAAAAATGAATTGTCGTCTTTAGTTTCATTTGAAATAGTAAGACAGGGTAGGCCGTTTTCTGATGGTAAATTTGTTAAAGGTACGACAGTAAAGATTTTCAATAAATTAGGTTATAATACCGAATTTATTGAAGGAGTACCTTTATCTCCGAGAACTCTGGTCCATCGTACGGATAAGTTAGGCATTAACATTAAATCCGAAATCAAAAACATTTTACAAGATTGCAAATTTTTTTCGATATGCCTAGATGAAAGTACCGACGCTACCGATGTGGCTATTTGTATTCGTAGCATAAATAGTGAATTTCAAATTTTTGAGTCTTTATTTTCCATTGAAAGCTTTTATGGTAACGTGACTGGAGCATCTTTGTTCAGTGTTGTAAATGAAAAGCTTTTTTCCTTCGTTGATATGGGAAAACTTTCGGTAGTGTGTACAGATGGTGCGAACATTATGGTCGGTGGGCACGAAGGCTTCGTAGGTCAACTAAATCTTAATGGAATTTCAGTTCCAACCTTCCACTGCCTTATACACCAGGCGGCTCTCTCCTCAAAGTTCTTATCAAATCACGCTGTTATGAAAACAGCAGAAGAAATTATTAATAAAATACGTGGTGGCCACCAGTCACTTTCCCACAGAAAGTTTAAAATGTTTCTTAAAGACAAAAATGCTGCAGCAAAGGACCTTAAAATCTTCACAGACGTGAGATGGTTGAGCCGCGCCGACTGCCTTAATAGACTGTTCGACTCAAAGGTAGAAGTTCTGCAATTCCTGGAAATAGAAAAAAAAGAATTGCGACTTATCTTGTTATTGAAGAACAAAACGTTCATTTTAGATTTGGCATTCTTGTCCGACGTAACAAAGTTTTTAAATGATTTTAACTTCGAACTTCAAGGAAAATTTAAAAGTTTCCCAGATGCCTATAAAGCCTTAAGTGCTTCCAAAACTAAAATTTGTTTGCTTCTGTGTGAAATACGCTCAGACAATTATTCAAGTTCTCCAAAAACAACAATAATTTTGTCCCAATTAAGCACTAGATATAAAAAAAAAATGGAATGTTGTAATATACTTGCAACGCTTTTCGAAAACTTTGATGACAGGTTTTAAGATTTTGAAAATGAAAAACCAGTCATCGACCTTTTCGAAGCACCTTTTCATTGCGATGTGAGCAGATACGAGTTCGCAATTCAATGCGAGCTGGTCATACTCAGGAGTGAAATTGTTGCTCCAGATGTCACAAACACCACTGACTTCTGGAAGAATTTGAGCGAGGAGGATTATCCTCAATTAAAAAAAATGCTTTAAAATGTTTATCATTATTCTTCTCAACATATTATTGCGAACAAACGTTTTCGGATTTGAAATATATTTGTTCGAAACAGCGAAGTAAGTTAACTTCAATAAATTTGAACAACATACTGTTGATCAGGAATTGTCACCCAAATATAGTTGGAAAATGTGCTCAGAATATAACACAATGAAATACTTTTTTCTTATTTTTATTGAATGTAATTATTTTATATTCAAAATTACATATATCGAATCCTCAACCAAAAACTGTCACGACTCAGTAACAGATTAGCTATATGATACTGCTTCTGTACACCACAAAATTTTCAAAACTTTTATAAAAATGACCTTTAAGTTGTGGTGTTTTTTGGTTTAGGGTGCGATTTGCTTTTTCATAATATAATTTGCAATACAATATAATTAAGTTCGATGAATATATGAAAAAAGCAGGGATGCGCCTTAACATTAAGCTAATCGTTTATAAAAAAATTTCTACCGTTTTCGTTGAAACACTTCGAAATATTATCGATAAAGAAATTATCAAGATAAATTGTATCTCGTTTTTAACCGAAACGAAAAGCTTTCGTTAACGTTAAAAACGTTAACAAAAACGTGATACTTTATGTTTGAATTGTGCTGGCAATGTTATAGCCATGGTGAAGCCGTAAGGTGGTAACAGCGAGCGGACATACACACAAACTCCATTTAATTTGTTTGTATAATTCGTTGGTGGTAATGTCAAAGATACTCTGAGAAATATTCGTACTGTCAAAATTCATGAGAAAAGTTGCAATCCGCTTGGCTAATGCTTTCACCTTTAATGACTCCGCCATCAACCAGCTTTGCCAGAATAGTTTGAAATGAATAATCAGCATAAACGATTTGATTTCGTTTTGATATGGCAGAAAACGAAACAAAATCATTTCGTTAATTTGACGTTCTTAACTTTAATAAACGAAACAAAATGACTTTGTTTCGTTTATTAACGTTAATTATCGTAACGAAATGATATCGGTTCGTTGGTTAAGCATGCCTGGAAAAAAGTAAGTTGAGGTAGAGATAAGCACTTTAAACTCGCATTGAATCCCGAACTCATATCTGTTAACATCGTAATAAAATAAATAAAAGCTTTCAATGGAAAATAAAGATTTAAGAATATCAAATTCACTATTATGCTATGTTTTGCGGGGCAGTGTGGACCCGGGGAAGTCGGGCGTGTGCGTTGCAAATAAAAGAGAATAAGTACCGAATTAGTAAATCGTAACCACAAGTTTGTTTACAAAATATAATTTTATTGAAAATGTATAAAGGAATTAGCGACGAGCTACAATATGATTATGAAAGTGAAACACTCACAAACTTCCTGGTTGTCAGGAAAGTTAATTACTTCACAATATAAATAGCAATTCCGATTTAATATGCAGTAGTGCAGAACGAAATTAATGGAAATACAAAATGCACTTGACACATTCCAATTTATCAAAGTGATTACTTGCAATTTTACTGCAAGTGCAAGTAGTTAAGATATAAGAAATTTACACTTGGCAATTCAAAGCGTACAATTATAATTTTATTAATTCAAATGCGCACGGATGAGCGCAAGTATGATGCGGAAAAGCTATATATATCAATTAAATCGACAATCCACTGTGCACTTGGAAAATTTACATTTATGAAAATTAATAATTTGCAAATATTAATTACAATGAAAATCGCACTTAGTAAAAAATGGAAAATGTGGGAAATGGTTGGTTTATATTACTCACCTGGGGCTAGCTGCTGGCTCGTGAACGTTCCAAAATAGAAGAAGGAGCCAAGACCGCGAACAAGCCCGCGGCACCTGCCGATAGCTAACTTTCGTTGAGTTTTTCCCCTTCAAAGTTAGCTCTCGGCTGGTGTTAGCCGTTACCGGTATTAATAATAAAATAACTAAAGTGCATGTTAGGGTGGTCCGAAAATGTTTAGGCTGGTGGCCTAAACATGCCGGCCCCTTGCGGCGAGCAACTTGAAACTCGGTGAGTACGCCAGCAACCTTCCCAAGGCAGGATAAACTAAATAAATTAAAATTATGATATGTATGTATAGTTGCATGGTAAGTGCGATCTCCGTTGGACATCCGTGCTTTCAATACTGCAGCCTCGCTGAGCTGTGGATGAAAGAGAAAAGCGTTAGTGTTCACGTACGTTGGGTTGCTTGGTTTAAAATGCACCTTGTGGTATAGTTAAAGTTTTTATAGATTAGATTATTTATTTATTACGGCCAGAAGCCTAATTCGTAAATTTGAAAATATTACAGTTTTTTATCTTATAGCTAAGGTTTTACAATATTCATATAATTTTGTTTTAAATACTGTTATTTGGTTGCAACTTTTTATATCCATGGGCAGTTCATTGTAACTTTTCAGACCCTTGTAGAAAATGTTCTGTTGATCAATTTCAGTTCTAAAAAACGGCACTTTGAAATTATGTTTGCTCCTCGTATTTATGTTGTGAGTTTGCTCAACTAATGCTATATTTTTATTTAAATACTCAGGTACATTTCCATGTTTAATATTAAATATGAATTTCATGGAGTGGAAAAAAATCTTTTGTTTCACACTTAACCAGTCTAAAGTCTTCAACATGTCAGCCGTTCGTGTATCTCTAGGTTTCTGAAGAATAAATCTCATGCATCTATTTTGAAGCTTTTGGAGCTTGTCTACTTCTTTATCCGATATTATGAAAAGAATGGACGGGCAGTACACGAAGTGTGGTTCTATAACTGATTTATATAAGATTATTTTGTACTTTTTCTGAATGAATTTCGTTGTTCTCTGCATCACTCCTATTTTATTAGCACCTTTTTTAATTGTATAATTTATATGATCTTCAAATTTGAGTTTCTTATCAATTATTATTCCCAAGTATTTTATACTGTTAACTCTTTGTATGATTTCGTCATTTATTTTTAGCTCGGCTATATCCTCCTCATTGATATTCCTCCTTGTTATTATCATATATTTAGTTTTATTTATGTTTAGTTTCAGTCTATTACCACACAACCATTTATACAAGTTATTTATTTCATGTTGCATTTTGGCGAGGGCAGTATTAATATTATTTTCACTTATCATAATTAATGCATCATCCGCAAAAAGTCTAATTTCACAACCTTCGATAGCATTGACTATGTCATTTATGTATATAAGAAATAATATAGGTGCCAATACTGAGCCTTGAGGTAACCCTATGGGTACCTCTAATTCATCCGACGTCACAGCATTTATAACTGTTTTCTGCTTTCTCTGCTTCAAATAGTTGCGGAACCATTTAAGTTCAATATCAGTTATGCCAATCCGCTGAATTTTTTTATTAATATCTCTCTATCCACCGTTTCAAAAGCTCTTTTGAGGTCAAGGAAAACTGAAACCACTACTTTTTTGTTGTTTAGCTCTTCTTTCCAATCAGATATCACCAAGTTCAGCGCTGTCTCACAGGAGTGTTTTTTCCTAAATCCTGACTGTTGGTAGACTAATATATTATTTACTTCAAGATGATTCACCAACTGATTCTTAACAACGACTTCGAGAATTTTAGCATCACTTGGCAGGGTATTTATGGGTCTAAGTTCTTCAGGTTGCATTGTCTTTTTAACTTTTTCCACAGGTATTATTGTTGACGTTTTCCACATTTCAGGTACTACACCATCTTCTAAGCTGTTATTAATTATTTGAGCATAGAAATATCCGGTATACGATATACAATCTTTTAGTCGGATAGCAGTTTTCTTCCACCTATTTTATATTTAAAGTCTGTTAAGATATTAATAACATCATCGGTGGTAATTTCAGCAAACTTTAATTTTGAATGGACTTGTGTATCCTCTAGTGCTACTTGACAGGTTTCGATGTTATTATTAATTTCAATCACACTGTTTACAAAAAATTTATTTAGACCATTCGCCAGATCGGTTTTGTTTTCAACCAGTATGCCATCCAGTATCACCTTTTTTATCCCTTCGTTATCTTTAGTTTGGTTGACCGTTTGTTTGAGATATTTCCACATTTCTTTAGCATTATATTCATTCAAAATGATTTTATTCTCCATATACTTTATTTTTTTCAATTTGACTAATTTTTTGTAAGACCTATTTATATTTTTATATTCATCCCACTCTCCAGTTTGCAACGCACGCGTGTACAGATTGTATTTATATTTATTCATGTGTGCCAATTCTCTATCATACCATTTATTCATTAACTTGATATGCACTTCTTTCTCGTAGGTTAAACTTTCCATAGCCTGAATCATTATATTATTAATTAATTCGACTTTTACATCAATTGATAAGTTTATAGTAAAGTTGAAGTTAAATGATCTAAGGGCGCTTATTAAAATATCACTATTATATTTGTCCCATGCTATGATTTTTTTGGTCAGTCTCATCTTGTATACTTTGGACGTTTTAATATTAAATTTTATAGTTTCATGATCAGATATTTTGTATTCCTGCAAATTATTACAGAGAATTTCATCCGAGTTTGAAAATAATAGATCAATTTTCGATTCACTTGTATCTGTGATTCGCGTATTAAATTCTATTTTTTGGCTCATCCCCATCACAGAAAATATCTCATTTAATTTAGTACTATATGTTGAAATGCAGTTCATGTTAATATTAAAATCACCGACTACTATATTATGGTTACTTTTTTTATATTTATCAATTCGAATTTCATTTAGGTATTCAACAAAAGCTGCATCACTAGTGCTCGGCGAGTGGCACAGAACTCCAATCTGCCACTTTTTATCAACCTTCTTCAGTTTTGTTGCAATGCACCAAACGTTTTCATGTATGTTATCATTATAGATTACTTTAACATCAATTGTACTATGTACATAAACTAACACACCTCCTGTGTGCCTACTATGGCAATCACATCTTATCATTTTATAGGTTGCTATTTTTAATTCATTGTCTAGAATATCTTTGGTTCTACAAGTTTCAGAGCACAGTATGATGCCTGGTCTATGAACTTCCGCCAACACTTCCAACTCTGATTTGTTAGCTACTAGGCTATTTATGTTTAAATAGATGCATTTAAAGTCATTGTTGATGTCCTTTGTGGATCGTTTTTGGTACTTTGATACTCTACGTTGCATAACATTAGCATGGTCCAGGTGAGCCAGTGGCCTGATTGTTAGTTGCTAGTATCCTAGCCTTTGTTTTTTTTTACATTTAAGTGTTTTAAGTAGACAGGGCAATGTCTGCTATTGCAAGGGTGATTGGTATCAAGCCATAGATTTAATTTCTCATTAGCCCTAATACAATTTATGCACATGTTTTTTGGTTGTTCCTTGCACTCCATGGGTTTATGTTTACCCAAGCATTTGCTACAAACATCTTCATTTTTGCATTCACTAGCTTTATGGTTGTATCCATTACATTTAAAACACATTGGTTTATCAACACCATCGTATACTTTGCACCTTTCCCATCCTATATTCAGTTTATCTAATTTTAACGCTTCAGTGAATATTTCCACATCCACCTCAACTATTGCATTATAATAATTTTTGTGACTAACTTTAACATTATATTGCTTAATAATTTTTACTTCACCCTGTTCAAAGCATTTATTTTGTTTTCGTAGACATTCAGTTAATTCATCACCATTCTTTTCAAATTGCATACCTGTTATAAATAGTCTTGGTTTATATTCACGAGGTATCTTTATCTCATATTCATTGCTAATTTCTTTGTCCATTATTTCTTTTATTTTGTCTCTTTCATTTTCATCAACACTATCGATCACCATAACACCATTATTACCAGCTTTAATATCTGTTATCTTTAGTTCCTTAGGATTAATTTTATTGTTTAAATCTTTCTTGGTTTTTTCACACGATTGTTTTACTTTCGGTTTAACAATAATAGGAGTACGTTTCTTTAATTCAGGCACTGTAGTAACTTTGCTTTTGTTTTCATCTTTTTTATTATTATTTTTCATTACTTCTGCATATGACAGCCCTTTTTCCTTATTATTACTACTAATTTTCTTTATTTCGTTACATACCTTTTCATTGTCTTTACCGATTATTTCAGTTTTATTTCTCACTTCTTCTATCATTTCATATAAGCTTTTTATCTCACCAATTTTTTTCTCAAACAGCTTTTGTGATCTTTCCATAGTTGCTACTCTTTGAGTATATCGACCTTCTACAGCTTCCAATAAAGCCTTTATTTCATTTTGGCTTTTCTTCATCACCTCTTCAAACTCATATTTATACTCATTTAATATTGTATTGTTTTTCTTCACACTCATTTGCATTTCATGTAGCACCAAGTCTACATTCTGAATATATGTAACACATTCATCACACATAAATCGTGCCATAGGTTTTTCCTCAAACATTTTAACACAATATTTCTCAACACCTGCACATGCAAGGCTTAAATGGTACACTTTATTACACACACCCTCGCATCGTATACCTGTCTCTCCTCTTATAGAGTGATTGCATTTCGCGCACATACCCATTTTGCTTTTGCCTTATTTCTATTTACTTCACCGTTTATTAGTATATGTATGTGTTTAAATTTGTTTATTAAATAAATTTATTTGAGTCTTTTTTCTCAAAGTTAACTCCTATTATATTAGGAATTCAATACCGTATTATTACATTATTTGTTACATTTTGTGAAGCGCGAACAAAACACTTTATTTTGCACAACTTTTTATTAATTTTTTAAAATGTTTTACCACAATTTTCCTGCTCGAAAAATGTGCAAAAGGTTTTCACGTCTGCTCACGTCAACTCCAGCGGGTGGGCTCCGGACACGACGAGGCCGAAAATTGTGGCTTGGGTGAGGAGCCCGCCGACAGTCGACGCGGGTGTGCCGCTGACCATAATACTGGCGTAGACGTCGGCGCCCAAAGTGAGCAACACTGGCGAAGATCGGTAAAACGTCGGATCGGCCAGCTTCATGAACTGGAATGGGGCCGCTACCGACGGGTCCAGATTTGCCGTGGGGTTTAACCTGGCATAGTTTGCTATTACGGTGGCTTGGGTCGTGATCTTTCCCGCTACCCCATACTTCCCTCGAAGAACGACGGTGCACCTCGAAAGACGTGCGGTATTGTTACGCTCCAGGTGTAGATCCTTGCACAAATTGGCATCGATAATACTGGTGGGAGCGCAGGCATCTAAAAGGGCGCGGACCAGGTGTAAACGGCCTCCTGCCTCAATTCGGACTATGGCTGTCGGCGCGATGGCGATCAATGCTCGAGTTATAGTCGGTGCCGCTAAATTGTCCCGGAGTCGACCACTCCTGAAGCCAGTGGGGGTTTGTTGTTGCCTCACGAGAGCTCAATGGTTGCTGCGCATCTTATTAGGGGCCGCCCTCCCAGTGAACTGTCGTGACGAGCGGGACGGACGTGGTTCCGCGTCGTCACGCTGTTTACCAGTAGGGCGGTGCGATGGGCGGAAAGGACGTGTCTCCGCGCCATCCCCGATTTGTAAGCGCGCGAAAGCGCCGTGCATAGGCGAGCGGTTCTCAGGTCTCTCATGACGTAATGGTGGCCGGAATCGCGGCGTTTCTAAGCTGCCCGAGTGGGCTACCTCTGCTGCATTGGCCAGTCTCTCTTCTTCCTCGACTTGCTGGGCCCATGATTTCGTTTGCTCCGTGACATGGATGGAGAGGACCCCATCCAAGCTCGCATCGTCGTCGTCGTGCTTGCTTTGAGGTGGCGACGGCTGATCCTCGTCCATATGTAGCGTCGTGTGATGTGGTTCACTGCAACGTCGGCATCGGTCTTGGCTGGGGCATATTTCCAGGCGGTGGAACGGAACGGATAGGCAGTTGGGACAATAGCGGTGAATGAGTATTGCACGTAGTCGCTCCTCAGTCGACATACCACGGTAAATTGGGCACAATCGCACTCCGTGCGGTTTGGTGCACAGACGGCAAGCGATGGTGAACACATTGGAGCGTGCCTCGGTTTTGGAGCGTTTGAATGCAAATCCAGGCATGTCTGGAAATGGTAGCGTTTAGTAATATCGCTGCATAGGTTGGTTGGGTGGCTAATGGACGGAGACCAGGGGTCGATTCTGGCTGACCTATTGGTTGGCGTACTCGGGATAAGGGATTAACTTTGAATGCATAACCTTATTAGGTTATTCTGCAGATATTTTATATGCTTGTTGTGGTTGAAACCACTATTAGACCTTTATCTAAACCTTTATTTAGATAGTACGCCTAAATGTATATTCTATTTTGTTGAATATTTTCAACAGGGTGAAAATTTGTATATTGAAAACAATCAAAACCAGTGAAAATAGGGTTACCGAACATAAACTAAGGCAATTGTATTTTTTCCCATTTGTTTCTTTTCCGATGCAGGCAATCAGCGTTTATATGCGCGATCATGGTAAATCCGTGTTGTAACGGCTCTTTGTAATTCAGAGCTGGTGGATCAGATAGTCGTTTAAGCGACGTCGTGCAAATAAAAGTGCGACAGATGTAAAATGGCCTTTATTCGCTGTCTGGGAACACTCTTTGTGCTGATTTGGGCCATGTTGTGGGAGAATCACAAATTGTGGTGTGTTTGTTGATTTCAACACAACCCTGGCGGGAGTAGCCTACACTATCGAGTGTGGTCATTTGTAGAGCTGTCAGCTGATAACTCTTCCACTCATTGGAGTGAGACAGCTGTGCGGTGCTGCCAATTAGGCAGCGTAATGAGACATAATGGTCATGTCATGCAATTATTTAGGGACAGTTCGCGTCTGAGTCCTTTCGCGACATAATATTTATAATCTTTTCTAAAAAGTTTAACTTCTCCCTTGATTGTAGTATCCAGAGCATATATGACGCTACTTTATTCTTGCTTTGATTTCAAGCTGAAAGGACTGACGAAACTTTATCGGACTTCAATACACAAAAACAATTTCTATCATGAAAGCGAGACCACTATTGAGTGTGACATGTTTTTGTTTATGTTTTACATTTTTAATTTTGCACTAACCTTTTTAACAAGGAGAACAATGCGAATATTCCGCGAAAATTATTTCGGTCTCGAGTGGCTCACCCTTTTTTTTCTCACAAGGAAGTTGATTTTGATTGGGTTTTGTGCACCAAATTGTTAAACTAAAACAAAATTTTCATTTGTCGGGAAAAAAAGGTAAAGTTGTTTAGGTACTGACACTCGAGTTTGTTGGATCCCGCGGATCCCACTTGTGATCCCATGGGGTCGCGCGCAATGTGTTTAGGGCGTAAGAAAAGACAAAAGCAAATGTCATCGAGTGGCAACCGTGTTTCGTTCATTCAAAATGTCATTCATTCATGGAAATGAGTATAGAGACATTTTGAATGAATTTTCACTATGAAGAAAACTTGTGCTGGGTAAGTATACTAGTATCGTTGCCTTTTGATACTTTTATAAATTTTCCTAATTTTTTATTCTTTTATTTCATTTCTGGTACTCTTTTATTTCATTTCAGGTACACGGCTACAAATTAATGAAATGTTGGATACAAATACAAACACGTTGCGAATGGGAAGTCATGCAACGTAATATGAGCGGTTCAGCGGCGTTAACGAAACCATACATCGAATTAGAACATCTTTACGCCACATATATTAAAAATGCCACTTACTGTTTACAAGTCTTCACACTACCTCAAAAAATGATTGGTGTGAACCAATCGATCATTTCAAAAATATATTTAGTCTACTGGTTGCTATGAAAAAATATCCAGCTGTAATTACGCTCACTGAAAGTGTGTCCAAATCATTTTCAATGGAGAATTGTACAAAGGTGGATGTAGCATATACGAAAACGTGGACCGATGTTGCATTTACTAAGGCTGGTGGCGTCACGCCGGGTCAGTGCGAAACAACATGGCTTATTTTACGTGCATTCTATTGGGAACTGGTTACTATGCGCAAACATAGTTATCAGCTTCAGGATAAATGTTATTTTGAAACAATAATTTCGGAATTGTATGCATTAGCCAATGTACATAAGCCGCAGTCTAAAACGAGACCATCAGATAATTCTGTGATATTATCGAATACACCTTCACCACCCTTAACGTTAGCAACATCAACAACAGCAATAACAAACCAACAAAAAACGGTTCTGGATGTAATATTACCGTAAAACTAGTTGAAGGGGAAAAAGTATTTCGATATTTGGGTTATTTTTTGTGTTACGGTCTGCTGCTACGGTCTACGGCCATGATCCACTTGGGAGCGTGTTCACGCGAATACACCTAGCGATGTGGTGAAAGTGGCGATAAAAAATATCGAAAAACCGGAAAAAGACAGACCTGCCATCACCAGCGAAAAAAAGAAGCATTGAGTTTCCGGTCATATACACACCCATAAAGACAGAAAATTTTGGAAAAACTTAAAAGGAAAGGCCACGATTGTCCGGCCGGGGAAAAAAACAAAAAAAAAAACAACGCAAGAATTAGTCCTGCGTCATTTTCGCTATTGCTTACATTAACTGCACATCCCCGACTATATTCAACTCCTCGCAAAGCACCCTCGTCGTGCTGTGCGCATATTCAACGAGCATTGTGGAAGAACCAAAAGGCTGCAACGAGGAATTGCAGGCCCAACTACTAGAAGTACGAACAAGTGGGAATAGACCTTATCACGGTGGTGTCGTGTTGACACAAGCGCAACGTAAATAATATCTAGTGAAGTAGGTCGGCGTTTCACAGCCACCCGCAGTGAGGAAAGTGTCAGTGATTCCGATACGGATTCGGACGGCACTGAGCTAAATGTGATGAGAACCATTGGTATCCGAAGATACACCCCTTTCTCTACGTTCACGAAGTACAATATCACCTTTGGAAAAACATCCAACACCACCTCCGCCTCCAGGGCCAGCAGTACGCTGCAGCATAATACAACGAAGGCCGGAAGTAGCGCCAGATCATCCAGAGGTTTCATTGCCACCAGGTTCAATCGATCACCTCAGACCAGAGCGCAGCAGCCACCAACAGTACCAGTACAGCGCGCCCAAGACCGCGCACCACAACCAACAGTGTCAACTTCACCGGCAAGGTCGGCTTCACCAGCGACAACACGCCGGCAGAGACCCATGGTACGTACTCTGTCGGCCATGTAAGTACCAGCACGGTATAAATTTAGATGTAATTACCCTACAAAAAATTCTGGTCATGAAACTTACCCACGCCATGCAAATGTGACTAAGAACATAACCTATGACTGTAAAGTAACGGGTCAAACGGCGTGGAATGACTAGAGCATTTTTGCAGGGTAGTTAAACGAACTTCCAAGTGGTACTTAGAGGGTTTCATATACCCCGGGTAAACCATTCGACAAGGATCGAATTTTTTTGTCAAAATTACGGCACTCCTTTTTTTTGAATTATAAACATACAAGATGAACAGATAGTTTAACGTACTATATAAGAAAAGTTACATATAAATGATTGCCACTATTTAAATTTGGCTTGTAAGATTTAGCTAACCAAAAGAATTACCACATGAACACTCATGTTTGCAACTTAATAAGATATTAAAGAATGTAACCACAGTTTAGTATATTTACACATTTTAAAGGTTTGTTCACAAAGAAACAGGCAGTTTTGTCTCAGTCAGGTCAAGTAGCACCTGCCTGTTAGAACGCGTAACACTAATTCCGACATACGCCGTTTATTTGTGAATGCACCTTTTTTACATTATATTGAACCAAGCTCTTTAGATATAACCAAGGTTGTATTCAGCAACTTACGAGAATAATTCCATTTACTTAATACCTACCTAAGCCTTAGCTTTACATAAAAAGAAAAACCATACATTTTTTTTTCGATCATTCTTAGAATATATTTTGTCACCTTAAGATGTCTAAATTTAGCCCTATACATTTTATGTAATGTAACGTGAAACGTTTTAGCGATTCATTTTGGAGCTCACCCATAAAATGTTAGAAAAAAAAAGGAAATTTTATGCACGAATCGGCTAGAGGATTTAAACTTTCTTTTCTTATATCATTCAAGTACAATATATATATATATATATATATATATATATATCTACACATATGAATTACTATTGCTAGCAATATTGTTCGAACCACCAGAAGGAGGTAATATACGTGCATATAATGCATAGCGCTACATAAAATTTATCTTTATTGCTTTTGTAACAAATTTTCTCAGTACATATTACATATTATTATTATCATTATAATATGCGCGTTATACCAAATTGATATTTAGTTACACTCAAAAAAATAAGTTTTACCACAAAGCATATAATAAGTGATTATTGTAACAACGTACTAATGTAAGGGCAAAATGAGTAAGGGGCTAAACCATATAACACTAAAATAGTATGTGCATAGATCAAGTATGTATGTATGTAACTTATATACACTCGCAACCAACAACACCAACACAATCAGCAACCCCCTACGTTAATCACCAAAACTAGCTAGAACTTTATATATATTTTTTTTTATAATGAATTGTGAATAAATATTGTAATTAAAATGGGAATGTTGACTACCCTATTCTTTTAGAAGGCACTTAGGGCATACAGGTAAGGGGCCACCGAAAAATAGGTGCGTCGGTGGCCATTGATTTTGAGGGTGGGCAATGCACCGGGCGTCGCAACCCCACCCGCGGCGCCCCCTATATATATTCGGCCCTTTTTGTTTATTTCCCTTCTTTTGTTTTACTTTTTCAGCTTTTTTGTTATTATTTGATTTCAGAGTAGTAACCGGTCATGTCCGGTTCGGAATTTTTTTTTGGGGTCAGTTTTTTTTGAATTTTTGAATTTTGGAATGTCTAACGGTTTGTCCGTGGCATCCGGTTCGACCGGATGTCGTTTTAATTTGAATTATACGCGATTTGAGTCGGTCTCTGCGCTTTTTGACAGCTAGTTTTGATAGGCATGATAGGAATTTTTTTCTGTTTATGGCGCAGGAACAGTAAGGTTGGCAAGGACCCGCCCCAGCCGACAATGACTAGCCACTGTGCACCAACACATCATGCCGACCGCCTGCCTTACTGCTTCCATTGTAAATGCGTTACCATAACAGATGGCGCCCAACGTGGCACCTGAGGCGCTGGCCGCGGGGGTCAGTCGGGTCAACCTGTGAGGTTGACCATCCCACCAGTCCGAGTGAGCAGCCACAGAAGCTGCCACCTACGTTGCGGTGGGATTGTTAGACGGATCAGGTTGTCCGGGCTGGTCATCGGGGGCAGTAGCTGACGGGGCCATGTGACTTCACGTCGTGTTACCCGGATTTTTTTTTATTTCTCCCAGTGAGGCAGTGCTAAACGCACTTGATTTTTTTGTAAGTGGGGTTTTGTGTTTCCGGAATGTTGTCCGTTAGTCGGTTTGGTAATAATATGTCCGCTAACTTGGGTTTCAATTTTTTTTGTAATGTAAAATTTTTTTTTGCCGAATTTGTTTTGTTTTGTGTTGTCTGGAGTGTGTGTAGGTGTTGATAGGACCCCAGCTCATCCCACGTCTCAGGCGGCAACGCATAGTGCTACCTGGATTGTGACGGGTTGAGCTGGGATTCAGAGTGGCACTCCTTCCTGTCCCACCAGACTGGGGGAGCGGTTCCGAAACCGCTCCACCCATTGCGGCGGAGGCAGGAGGGGTGTCCAGCGAGAATGGACGGGAGGCCTCAACACCCCCAACCAGTCCCAGGGGCAAGCCCTGGAGACTGCCCCTGCGTTGCGGCTGGGCGTGTTGAGACCAACCCGTGTGTGCCTGGAGTGACCCTAGTGGCCCCAACCAGCCTCGGAGGGGGGCCTTAAGACCCCCTCGCACTGCGGTTGGGAGCACTAGGGACAAGAATGAATGAGTTTATGTAATTTTTTTTCTTTTTTCGCCTGTAGCCCGAGTGCCTTCGGGAAGGGAATGTCAGCATTCCCATTGATTGCACGACACATTTAAATTGCTTAATCGCTTCTGTTTTTTTTTCAGCTTTTGAAAGTTTTATTCATTTTTTTGCGTATAAATTTATATACAAAAACCTTGTTGTTTGAATTCCTAACTGCCTTACGTGGCAAAAGTTTTTTTTTGACCTATAACTGACCTTTTTTTTTAATATGTCGCGCGACCAGTCGTTCGGGCAACCGGGCCGGAATACCCCGTTTGGGAGTGCAGGAAATTACCGGGGAAACCAGAACCGGGGCAGTAAAAATATAAGGGCCTTCCCTCAGGCCAGGCGTCCCTTGGTGGTGCACACCCCAGTAGGCGGACAATATGGAGACCCCGCGTTAATGAACATGGGCTCGGACCTGAATGACCCTCGCGAGAAACTGGACGGACCTATAAGCACCAGTCACGTGAACGCGCACGATCTCTCGGGGCTAGTGGCCAATGTGGCGACCTACGCACCCGAAGGAGCTGATGCTTTACCACCAAATCAGGAAATGGGAAATTTTGGAGACGCTACAAGTGATCGGACGAATACCTTAGGAATGCAGGACGAAGCCACTCGTGGAGGCTCGTGGGTGGACGTGCTACACCAACTGTTCCAGGCTTCGCAGGAGAAAATGCGAATCCACGCAGCAAGCGAATCAGCAAAATAGGAACGCAAGTAGGATGGACCGTAACCCATTTCCAACGGGAGTACCACCAATGTACCCGACTCCAAGCAGCATAGCAGTAAAACCGCAGGAGTGGAAAATCGCATTCGACGGCACTGGGAGCGTAGCCGATTTCCTTTTCAAACTGAACATCTTGTGTGAGCGCACACAATGCCCTGACGAACAGATAATGGCTAGTTTCCACTTGTTCCTTTCTGGACGAGCCGAAGAATGGTACTGGCTGTTCACAAAACAAAACCAAAATGCGACATATGCCTTTTTGTGCTACTCACTGAAAAGGGAATTTGGCACTTTGAAGACTGACCACGAGATCATGATGGAGATCTCCATGCGAAAGCAGAAAGCAAGTGAGTGCTATGACGTGTTTCACACGGACATAATCTCCTTGAACGCGCGCTTAAGAGAGCCCATGTCGGAGCTTCTACTGATTGACATAATAAAAAGAAACGTCAACAGTAGCCTTAAGCTGATGCTTTTCAGCGCAGATGTAAGGAACCTTCATGATCTACGGGATGTAGCACGCAGAGGTGAACAAGTGCTGAAAGAAAGCAAGCTGTTGGGAGCTACTTACCCAGGACGGCATGTAAACGAAGCACGCGTGACAACCCGGGACATGAGGATGGAAAACGAAGACGGCGAGACGGATCCGCAGATAGAGGCGCTGGAATATCGACGCAGCAGAAGACCGGACTATTCGGGAATCCAATGCTGGAATTGCCAGGGAATGGGGCACTCCTATATATATTGTGAGGAACCCATAAAAAATCCTTTTTGTTTCAAATGTGGGTATAAGGGGGTATTTACTCCTAAATGCCCTAGGGACCATCGTAGGCAGGGAAACCAGTACCCGAGCGAGAAGGCGGGGGAACCTCGTTCGGCTTCATAGCTCCCACATCAGCCAGTGCTCGAGGCGTCGTCCCGTGCGCTGAACCAGAGGGTGAATCTCTGCATGGAGGTGATACGCTTCCGAAGTGCAGTAGTACCCTGGCAGAAGAGCCCTCAAAAGTGATAATAACTTACCCTGACAGTACGGACAGTTCGAATAGTTCTGAAGCCGAGAGTCAAACGTCTTCATCCGCGACGGGCGAGCCGATTAGAATTCTGCGACACCAGCATAGGGATGTCGCTTGCCAAACGCAACTTTCACCAAACCTAGAAGAAAGGGAACATAGATATAAACAAATAAGACATACCATTTTTGAACAATATCCGGTATCGGACAATATTTTGAAGTGTAGGAAGAGATACCACAGGAGAGTACAGGAGCGTAGACTGCTGCAAGCCACCACGCTAACGCTTACCGAGGACGAAAGGCCTTTAGTAAAGGTTAGAATTAAGGATAGTTTCCTTGAGGGGCTGTTGGACTAGGGAGCCAACGTCTCCATCTTAGGGAAAAACGGAGTAGAATTCCTAGAGGATAACGGCTTTGAATATCAGCCCTTACATGCGTTCGTATATACCGCGGGCGACAACAAGCAAAAAATTTTAAGCTCAGTATCCCTACCGGTCACCTTTAAAAATATCACCAAGGTTATTCGTTTTTACCTTGTCCCCTCACTTCTCCAAGAAGCATACTTCGGGGTAGATTTTTGGAGAGCATTTGCGTTAGCTCCCGAAATATTCCCAAGCGTAGAGTGTTTAGAGGTTAGACTTGAGAAGGAAGAAGAACTTAACCTGCACGAATTGTCACCAACAAAAAAATTAGAATTGCAAAAGGTCATCGAGACGTTCCCTTCGTACGAGAAGTTAGGCCTAGGACAAACCAAATTAGTGGAGCATCACATCGACACCGGTGATGCTGTACCTATAAAAAGCAAACATTTCCCTCTTTCGCCACCGAGGCAAGCCGAAGCTTTTAGAGAACTAGACAGGTTACTCGAATTAGGAGTTATAGAAGAATCCAACTCCCCGTGGTGTAGTCCTGTAGTACTGGTCCGGAAACCAGGTAAAGTTAGGCTGTGCATAGATTCGAGGAAGGTCAACGCGGTGACTAAGAAGGACTCGTACTCCCTGCCTCATATCAACGGCTTATTGAGCAGACTGAAAGATACGCATTTTATTAGTGGCATTGATCTGAAGGACGCGTTCTTCCTCTAAGGAAAAAAAAGCATTCGCAGTTCCGGGGAGGCCTCTGTACCACTACAAAGTAATGCCATTTGGTCTGTGCAATGGACCGCAGACTATGAGTAGGCTGATGGACAAGGCAATCCCTTCGCGCCTGCGAGAGAACGTCTTTGTCTACTTGGACGATTTGATGGTATGTAGCACTAATTTTGAGGATCACCTGAAATTGCTAGCGGAAGTGGCCCAATGTTTGAGAAACGCAGGGCTGACAATAAACGTGGATAAAAGTAAATTTTGTCAGAAGGAAATACGCTACTTAGGATACTTGATAGGCAGCGGGTGTCTGAAAGTGGATCCGGGAAAAGTAGAAGCAATGCAAAACTTCCCGATCCCTAAATCCCCTCGGCAAGTGCGTAGGTTTGTGGGCATGGCGAACTGGTACCGAGCGTTTATTACCAATTTTGCTGACTTGGCAGGTCCCTTGACCGACTGTCTTCGTAAGTCAGCAGGCCCGTTCAAGCTTACCTCTGAAGCTATAGAGGCCTTCGAAAAGCTAAAGGTAGCTTTGAGTTCCGCCCCTGTTTTGGCCCAACCAGACTTTTCAAGGGAATTCGTAATACAATGCGACGCTTCCAAAGAAGGTGTTGGCGGAGTGTTGTTCCAGGTCGATGATGAGGGCGCTGAGCATCCAATCGCATTCGTGTCGAAAAAGCTGAATAATGCTCAACGCAATTATACAGTAACCGAGCTGGAATGTCTTGCAGCCATAATCAGCGTGAAGCGTTTCCGACCCTATGTCGAAGGATTACCTTTTCGGATTATTAGGACCACTCCAGTCTCAAGTGGTTGATGACACAGAAAGACTTAAGCGGGAGGTTAGCGAGATGGTCACTCTTACTGCAAAGATACGACTTTAGAATGGAACATCGTAAGGGCACCCTGAATGTAGTACCAGACGCACTGTCGCGTTTTGATGCTGACGAGTTAACTTTCACTACCACACCCGGAGAAATAGATTTAGTCTCCCCCGAATTTAGCAGCAACGAGTATTTAGACTTAATTCGGACCGTCACCGAAAACGAGGAATCACTTCCGGATTTACGAGTTGTGGACGGTGTAATTTTCAAAAGAGTTAAGTTTCGTAAGGGGATGGAAGGGGAAGAAGACTCGCTGTGGCGTTTATGGTTGCCAAAAGGTTGACTGAGAAAGCAGTGAGATTAGCACATGACGCTAACCGGAGTTACCATGGCGGATGGCAGAAAACCTTAGAACGTGTTAGGCAGAAGTACTTCTGGCCGCAGCAGGCTAAGGACGTCAGGGACTACGTCCAGCGTTGTGACACCTGCAAAACGGTAAAACCCACCAATCAGCAGTCGAGACCACCTATAGGGAGTACCTTTGAATCCGAAAGGCCATTTCAGCGGTTATATTGCGACTTTCTAGGGCCGTATCCGAGATCTAAGCGGCGAAATCAATTTCTTTTCATAGTACTAGACCATTTTTCAAAATACGTTTGGCTAAAGCCCATGCAGAGAGCCACCACTGTTAACGTTATAAATTACTTCGCTTCAGAAATTTTTCCAGTTGTAGGGGTCCCTGAGTTTATTCACAGTGACAATGGTAAACAGTTTATCTCGAAGGAAATGAACCAATTTTTAGTAAATTACGGGGTGACGCACGTGAGGACGGGGCTATATTCTCCCCAAGCGAACGCATCCGAACGCGTCAACAGAGAAATTGTTTCTAAGATTAGGATTTTCCTGAAAGATAAACCTGACCATACCGATTGGGATAAGCATATACCCGAGATTTTATCAGTTTTGAGAAGTGATTTTCATACGGCGATTCAGTGTTCTCCATACTTTGCATTATATGGCCAAAACATGGTCCAGCATGCCTCAACGTACAACATTTTAGGGAAACTCGGCAGCCTTCGGGAAGACCAAGTTACGGTAGTAAGCCGAGCTGACAAGTTGACTAATAGTCGCGAGCAGATCCGTAGAAATTTAGATCAGGCCAAGGATAGGGGAGTAACCACCTATAACAAGCGCTCTAGACAGGTCAACTACAAGGAAGGTCAGGAAGTTTTCCGAAAAAACTTTGCCTTAAGTAACTTCAAACAGGGCATTAATGCCAAATTCCTACACAAATACCTGAAGTGTCGCGTGCTTCGAAAGATAGGCAATGCATTGTATGATCTCGAGGACCTAAACGGGAAATTGATAGGTCGCTTCCATGCTTCGGATATTCGTCCGCAATGAACCAACAAGGGCGTTTCTTTTGCCAATTTACAATTTGATTTTTTTTATATACCCACCAATTGGACTTTTTTTGTCTGGGCGTTTTGGCGGTCGGGGACATCAGTATTCTCCCCGAGCAATGACCTCATAGGTTGTTCACACGCGTACTCACCGAGGACCGTGAACACCCTGGCAGTCCACGCTTAGGTCGGACTAGCCTTTCGGAGTTTGGACGAGTTCTCCAGATCAAAATGTCTACACCCTTTTTTGTTTTGCATTCCGGTGGGAGCGATAACCACTAGGAATCATCTTTCGGAGTTTTGACGAGTTCTCCATAACAAATGTCTAATTGCCGCAAAGCCCTTATAACTAGGAAACAGAAATTATTCCCAACTTGACTTAATTTTTTTTTGATAGACCTATGTTGCCCGGCTAGCTTCGTAGTAGGACTTTGAGACTCTTATCTCAGGGGTGAGTCGTGCCCCACGTTGCTTGTCGTCGAAGATTCCTGGCAGTAGCTTCCCACAGATGATCCGGTTTCCTGTTCGCTTCATCGTCAGGTCTTCAAAGCGAAGCAGGTTTGTTACGGTCTGCTGCTACGGTCTACGGCCATGATCCACTTGGGAGCGTGTTCACGCGAACACACCTAGCGATGTGGTGAAAGTGGCGATAAAAAAATATCGAAAAACCGGAAAAAGACAGACCTGCCATCACCAGCGAAAAAAAGAAGCATTGAGTTTCCGGTCATATACACACCCATAAAGACAGAAAATTTTGGAAAAACTTAAAAGGAAGGCCACGATTGTCCGGCCGGGGAAAAAAACAAAAAAAAAAAACAACGCAAGAATTAGTCCTGCGTCATTTTCGCTATTGCTTACATTAACTGCACATCCCCGACTATATTCAACTCCTCGCAAAGCACCCTCGTCGTGCTGTGCGCATATTCAACTAGCATTGTGGAAGAACCAAAAGGCTGCAACGAGGAATTGCAGGCCCAACTACTAGAAGTACGAACAAGTGGGAATAGACCTTATCACGGTGGTGTCGTGTTGACACAAGCGCAACGTAAATAATATCTAGTGAAGTAGGTCGGCGTTTCACAGCCACCCGCAGTGAGGAAAGTGTCAGTGATTCCGATACGGATTCGGACGGCACTGAGCTAAATGTGATGAGAACCATTGGTATCCGAAGATACACCCCTTTCTCTACGTTCACGAAGTACAATATCACCTTTGGAAAAACATCCAACACCACCTCCGCCTCCAGGGCCAGCAGTACGCTGCAGCATAATACAACGAAGGCCGGAAGTAGGGCCAGATCATCCAGAGGTTTCATTGCCACCAGGTTCAATCGATCACCTCAGACCAGAGCGCAGCAGCCACCAACAGTACCAGTACAGCGCGCCCAAGACCGCGCACCACAACCAACATCAGTGTCAATTTCACCGGCAAGGTCGGCTTCACCAGCGACAGCACGCCGGCAGAGACCCATGGTACGTACTCTGTCGGCCATGTAAGTACAAGCACGGTATAAATTTAGATGTAATTACCCTACAAAAAATTCTGGTCATGAAACTTACCCACGCCATGCAAATGTGACTAAGAACATAACCTATGACTGTAAAGTAACGGGTCAAACGGCGTGGAATGACTAGAGCATTTTTGCAGGGTAGTTAAACGAACTTCCAAGTGGTACTTAGAGGGTTTCATATACCCCGGGTAAACCATTCGACAAGGATCGAATTTTTTTGTCAAAATTACGGCATTCCTTTTTTTTGAATTATAAACATACAATATGAACAGATAGTTTAACGTACTATATAAGAAAAGTTACATATAAATGATTGCCACTATTTAAATTTGGCTTGTAAGATTTAGCTAACCAAAAGAATTACCACATGAACACTCATGTTTGCAACTTAACAAGATATTAAAGAATGTAACCACAGTTTAGTATATTTACACATTTTAAAGGTTTGTTCACAAAGAAACAGGCAGTTTTGTCTCAGTCAGGTCAAGTAGCACCTGCCTGTTAGAACGCGTAACACTAATTCCGACATACGCCGTTTATTTGTGAATGCACCTTTTTTACATTATATTGAACCAAGCTCTTTATATATAACCAAGGTTGTATTCGGCAACTTACGAGAATAATTCCATTTACTTAATACCTACCTAAGCCTTAGCTTTACATAAAAAGAAAAACCATACATTTTTTTTCGATCATTCTTAGAATATATTTTGTCACCTTAAGATGTCTAAATTTAGCCCTATACATTTTATGAATAATAAGCCGGCGCTATCACGTGAAACGTTTTAGCGATTCATTTTGGAGCTCACCCATAAAATGTTAGAAAAAAAAAGGAAATTTTATGCACGAATCGGCTAGAAGATTTAAACTTTCTTTTCTTATATCATTCAAGTACAATATATATATATATATATATATATCTACACATATGAATTACTATTGCTAGCAATATTGTTCGAACCACCAGAAGGAGGTAATATACGTGCATATAATGCATAGCGCTACATAAAATTTATCTTTATTGCTTTTGTAACAAATTTTCCCAGTACATATTACATATTATTATTATTATTATAATATGCGCGTTATACCAAATTGATATTTAGTTACACTCAAAAAATAAGTTTTACCACAAAGCATATAATAAGTGATTATTGTAACAACGTACTAATGTAAGGGCAAAATGAGTAAGGGGCTAAACCATATAACACTAAAATAGTATGTGCATAGATCAAGTATGTATGTATGTAACTTATATACACTCGCAACCAACAACACCAACACAATCACCAACCCCCTACGTTAATCACCAAAACTAGCTAGAACTTTATATATATATTTTTTTTTATAATGAATTGTGAATAAATATTGTAATTAAAATGGGAATGTTGACTACCCTATTCTTTTAGAAGGCACTTAGGGCATACAGGTAAGGGGCCACCGAAAAATAGGTGCGTCGGTGGCCATGGATTTTGAGGGTGGGCAATGCACCGGGCGTCGCAACACTACCCGCGGCGCCCCTATATATATTTGGCCCTTTTTGTTTATTTCCCTTCTTTTGTTTTACTTTTTCAGCTTTTTTGTTATTATTTGATTTCAGAGTAGTAACCGGTCATGTCCGGTGCGGTATTTTTTTTTTTTGCGTCAGTTTTTTTTGAATTTTGGAATGTCTAACGGTTTGTCCGTGGCATCCGGTTCGACCGGATGTCGTTTTAATTTGAATTATACGCGTTTTGAGTCGGTCTCTGCGCTTTTTGACAGCTAGTTTTGATAGGCATGATAGGAATTTTTTTCTGTTTATGGCGCAGGAACAGTAAGGTTGGCAAGGACCCGCCCCAGCCGACAATGACTAGCCACTGTGCACCAACACATCATGCCGACCGCCTTCCTTACTGCTTCCATTGTAAATGCGTTACCATAACATCTGGTATTGTAGGAAGTTTAAATTTTCCCGTTCAATCTTTCATCTAATTAAAGTTAATATATTAATGTGCTAAGACTTTTGGTGTGCTGGGAAAGGCCACAAACGTTTATTGAAATCGCTGACTAAATTCGTCGACGTCAGCCGTTGCTGTACTAGGAACTCGGCTACGAGTTTTTCATCTCATTTTCGCAAGCAAAAATACCTCGTGCATTAAACTTCTACACGACGTAAATTTTCGTGTATTTTTGTAGTTAAAATCATGGCTCAATAAAAATGTCTCGAATTAATGTTAATAAAGTGCATAAAACTCCATTTGGAGAAAACATCTGTAGCAGTTCGCTGTCGAGGAGGAGTAGCTTCGTTTTTCAATTTCGCTCAGCTTCGTGCTGTGCTTCAGCTATTTTCGGTTTAAATAAAAATGGAGGGCAAGAAACAAAACAATTTTACGGGCTCATCAAGGGCATGTCAACCTTCTGAACTATCCGTACGCAAGCCAGTTTCAGATTTACAAGCCAATAAGCCCTGTCCACGTAATTCACGACGACGCGAACAACAATCCACAACTCGTATCGAACCTCAACACAACTCAAAGCAGTATCCTAGCGTTAAAGCACGTCCCAATGTTGATAAGCGGCCACGCCAACGCGGCGGCGGTGATGGCGGTAGCGGTGGCAACAATTTTGATAGCAGCTATGCTGCTGACATTGACGAAGACGGCATTGCATGCGAGTTTGACGATGTTTCTTCTTTCGGCGTCGGATTAGGCACTGTTGGTGAGCCGGCTGTCACCGGTGCTTTGACCAAAAAAAGTTTCGGCAACATGTGGTGCACCCATTTTCGACTTTGCCGAGATGGTCGCCATGAATTTGTTGAAACGCTTCTTTTAATATGAGGAACGATAGCCGCTTGTGGAAGAACTCGCGATACTGTTTTATACTCACGAAAGAATTCCGTTTTCAATAAAAACAAAGTGCTACACTTTATAATTACACTGTATAGTCCTTTTTTATTAAACCGAAATTAAAACGCTCTGATATAGTGAGATATATATATATCTTAAAATGATGTTGAAATTACGAGCTACTGAATTTTACGTCTGTACAAGTTAAATTCGCGGAATTAATTGGCTTCTTTTCATTTGACAGATAGCCCTTATTGTGAATGTGTTGTTTTGACAGGTAACCCTTATTGTGAACTATGGTCGTGTTTAATACGCATTGCTTGACTTTATGGTCACGCAACACTTGCCGTAAGGGTTACCTTACATCATCCCCCTTTGGAAAAGAATTGGCCAAATTCTTCTGTCCCAAAAGCGATGTACTTAACTTTAAAAGTTTAAGACTGTTGATCTAAATTTAAATCTACATCTATGTTTAGATCTAAATTAAGAATTAAATTCTAAAGTCTAGTTCTAAAGTAGGACTTAAATTTAATTTTTATAACTAGAAACATTTTCTTTGTGTTTTAATTCTACTGTATAAATTCAGTTCTTAATTTTTAATGATTGTTTAAATTTATTTGAGTTCATTATCTTTATTTTTCAAATTTTTGAAGAAAAACATTTTATTTCTAATTTAACAATAGATATTAACTTTAAATAATCTTTAATTTAAAAATTTAATTTAATGAATTTTTCTTATCCTATTTTTATGTACCATTTTTTCTTTTTTCGTTTCGTCATCAATTAACGTGACGTTTACACCGTCAATACCTATTACGGTATAAGGACCAATATAGATATTACTATGCTTGTCGCGGGGTTCTTTTTCAAGCAACACCTTGTCAAATACCTTGACAGATATTGGTTGTGAACTTTTGTTATATCCGGTTTGAATTTTTAATTTGTGTTCTGTAACTGCTTTTTTTGCTAGTTCGTGAGTTTTTTGAAAGCGAAATATAACTTCTTTCGAATAGTTTTCTATGTTATAAATCGGGTCTACTTTATCGGTTTGCAGTTCCTTTGGTAAATTAGCTGCTTTGCCAAAGACTAATTCATATGATGAGAATCTATTATCGAATACTGTGTTTGTTGTTGTGTTATGAAGAAAAGTGAAATATTTCAAGTAAACATCCCAGTCGGAAAATTGGGATTTAGAAAAGATATTAAATATTCATTGAAAACTCTGTGGTTTCGCTCTACTGTGCCAAGAGTTTCATGATGGTACTAAAAGCGATAACTTGTCATTTATTTTAATTATATTGAAATATGGCCTTTATTAATTGTAGGCGTTTATGTTTTTTCTATGACAGTATCAACCAGAATCCTCTAAAAAGTTCAATTATTCCACATTCCCAATCTCCCTCATCAGCTGATCGACCTCAGAGTTGTCTTTTCTTGTAAGTGTTACCAGATCCCTTACAGGTCGGCCGGTCCTGACATTCGTCCTCTAGGACGAGTCGTCGTCAGACTGGGATTCATTTGCCTGGTTTTCCTGGTCCAGATCTGGTGACGTCGAGCACCATGGCTTCATATGGTCACTAGAGAATACGTTAGCATACCGTCGACTAGTGCGTTGTGCATCAGGTAGATCCTCGATGACATACCGATCATAATCCAGAACTTTAGTAACGATGTACGGACCCTTATACTTCGGTTCCAACTTGTGAGTTTCGCCTGTTGCTCCTGGAACATGGTCAATGACGACCAGTTGCCCTTCGTGGTATTGGTATGGTCGTTGTTGCTTATGGTCATATCGTTGCTTCCACTTGAGCCGTTCAGCTTCGATGTTAGCTTTAGCCACTTCCTTCTTGGTTTCCCGTTCTTGTTCAGTTGGTAATGATGAATCGTCATGAATAGCTTGAATTAACCGATTCTCGCTTACGTTACGCAGATTGAAATTGAATACCAGTTCGTTCGGGCTGACTTTCGTAGTAGAGTTACATTGGGAGTTTATGGAACACTGGATGGTGGGTAGTAACATGTCCCACTCGTTTGACTTTTCCAATAAACTTCTCATAGCTGCAAGAATTGTTCGGTTCACACGCTCGGCTTGTCCATTGGCCCTTGGAGTTCGAACTGCGTTTTTCACATGTTGTATGCCGTATGTTTCTATAAATGATTGAAATTCCTTCGATGTGTAAGCCGTTCCACGGTCTGTGGTAACCTTCAGCGGCTGTCCAAAGATAGACATCACCCTACGCAGTAAGGTAATTACGCCTAAAGTCTTAGTACTCCTCACTGGTTCCAAAAGCGTATATTTCGTGAAACTGCATACTAGTACTATGATGTGTTGGTTGCCCCGTTTGCTGCGTGGAAGCGGACCCAGGTGATCTATATGAATTGACTGAAACGGGATAGGCAACACTTCCATTAGGTGCATTTGGCCGTCTTGTTTCCCACCTTTCACTTTGTTTAAACAGCATTCCGGACACGAAGCGATGTACGACTTTACGTAGCGTCTCATACGCTTAAACCAAAAGTGCTTCCTAAGGCGTTCCAGAGTCTTATCCACCCCAAAATGGCCAGCATCATCGTGGCATGATTTCGTGACTCGCCACCTAATAGTCCGTGGCACCACCAATCTTCGTTCCTTGCCCAGTTTCCTGACTAACCGTCCAGCGTGGATTTCGTAGTCATTTTGCGTTTGAGCCTCGTTTGGTGACCCTGCTTTCCCCAGTGATTGAGCAATCTCCCTAAGCTCCGGATCCTATAATTGGATAGCATAAACCCAATCTTCGCTCTTATGCTCTAGCAATAACACCTGTTCTGCCACTGTTATCGGCTCTTTCGGTAGTAATGATGGTAACCGGCTTAGACAGTCAACGTGCTGCATCTTTTCCCCACGTCGATGATGGCATTCAAAATTGTACTCTTGTAACCGTAGCCACCACCTTGCTATTCGAGGTGGGAGAGGTGTTGTTGCTTTAGTTGTTGCAACTGCCTTGCATTCCGTAATAACGTTAAATTGCGTCCCCAGGAGATACATGCGGAATCTGTCCAAGGTCTCTACGATGGCCAGAACTTCCAGTTCATGGCTTGCATACTTCTTTTCTGCATCGCTACATTGCCGACTGTAAAACGACACAGGCTTCCACCCATCCGTGTCTTCCTGTAACAGCATGCCTGCCAACCCAAGGGTGCTTGCATCTGTGTGCACCTCATGTCTCTTCTTGATGTTATACACAACTAGTATTGGCTTGCTGGAAATCGCTGACTTTAATTGCTGGAATGCCTCCTCTTGCTTCTGCTCCCATACGAATGGTGTGCCGTTTTTAAGAAGCTTAGTTAATGACTCTGCAATGTGGCTATACCGTTCCACAAACTTTCGGAAAAACCCGGTAAGACCCAAGAATTGTCGGACCTCCGTTGCTGTTTTTGGTCGGGAGAACTTCTCAATTGTTTCGGTTTTCTCTCTACCCGGATGTATGCCGTTCCCGTTCACAACGTGTCCCAAAAATTTTACCTCTTCTTGTAAGAACATGCACTTAGAAGGTCGTAGGGTTAGGCCCGTGCGCCTTACGGCTTCTAGGAATTCTTTCGCTGAATAATTTTGTTTTCCAACAATTTGTTTAAAATCTGTGTCAATTCCTCTTGTCGTGCTAATGGAACTTGATACCGTTTGCCTACTATCGGCTTATCTGACGTCACTTCGATCTTCATTGATGTACTGTTACATTTACCTAACGCAGTTACATCTTCTGCAAAACACTTGGAAAATTCGCACAGCAAGTTGTAGACCTCCTGGCGTTTGGTTTCTTGAAAACTCTCGTTAACGTTAAACAAATCATTCTTTTTAACTTGTAGCTGTAAAACCCCCGCATCAATAACCATTCTATTGTTCTTGTTGCAGAGAACGTCCCTGCCCAACAAGATGTCATATTTTAACACATCACTTGGTACTAGATGTAGCTGTGCATTCAATGTTTCGTTACTAAAGTGTAGTTCGACTTCAATCTTTTCGGTTGATTCTATTAGGGAGCCACCGAAACCCTCGAAACGTCTGACACATGGGATACGTTTACCTTCTACCCTCGCCGCCGTTGATTGTTTGATCAGCGAATGATCACTTCCCGTGTCAATTAACGCTTTAAGTAATTCGGCTCTAACCTGAACGTTCTCTACAATTGGAGGTACCAGTTTGTCCTCGTTGTTGTTCGTGTTAACTTCCGCTACTGCTGATTATACACCTACTTTGCAGTCCTTTGCCTCATGGCCTACTTTTGAACATTTATCACATCGCAGTTTCTTGGACGGGCGTGGACATTTCATAGCTATATGCCCCATCTCGTTGCAATTAAAGCATTTCGGTCCTCGTTGATTTGTTTGCTTAGGTTCGCCCTCACTCGTTACCTCAGCTGGCTTAGCTATGTACTGTAAATGCACCTTCGTCGGTTGGGCAATAGCCACGTTCTCTAATGACCGTAATAGCTCGTTCGTAGTATTGAAGTTCATTGCTGACAAAGCTCGAATCAGTTGTATATCATTAAGACCATTTATTACGTAGGAGTTTATTGATACATCATCAAGAGATGCTCGTCTGGCAATTGCAAGAACAGCGTAGTAGTATTCCATCAGAGATTCCCCAACTTTTCGTTTCCGTTGCGCCAATTCCCTATTAATATCGGCAGCATTAACCGTACAAGGAAAATCTTTCGTCAACATACTTACAAAACTAGCCCATGATTGGAACACGGGCTGTGCGTCCAACCAATCTTTTGCAATGCCCCTCATCTTGTGCTGCACCGCGAACAAAACCGTTTCTTCACTCCATCCATACATACGTTGTAGTTGCTCCACTTTAGCCACAAACTGATTGGATGTCAACATTTTTTTTAATGGCTCGAATTCCGGTAAAATACCAACTATGTCACGCATATTTGATTGCGTTTGCGCTGGCATCATTGCTGGTGTTGAATTTGATGTCTCCCTCAGATTTTGTGCCACCTCCGCTTGCCCAGTCGGTACTTGTGGTTGCATACTCACTCTCATTTCATTTACGGATTTTGCCAAAGTTGATACGACGTCTTTTAATTCATTGATGGACTTGAGCCATGGTTCCATCTCTTCAATCTCTCTTTGTTTTTCAATCGTCGTTGTTGCCACTATCCTATCGTTCGTAACGTTCTGTTACAGATTCGTTGCTTCATATAGCGTTGTTGCCTTAAATTCTAGAAGCTTCTATCGTTGCTTCACCTGTTTTTTTTTTCCGTGACTCTCGTTTGCTGCTCAATACATATATACCCGTACATTCGTGTACGGTGTATTTCTTTATTCAGCTGCTTGTCATGTACAATTAAAAATTATTGGGTAAAGATCCCCTTCTGATCTAAAAGCGATAACTTGTCATTTATTTTAATTATATTGAAATGTGGCCTTTATTAATTGTAGGCGTTTATGTTTTTTCTATGACAGTATCAACCAGAATCCTCTCAAAAGTTCAATTATTCCACATTCCCAATCTCCCTCATCAGCTGATCGACCTCAGAGTTGTCTTTTCTTGTAAGTGTTACCAGATCCCTTACAGTACGCTGTGGAAAATTTATGTTCTATTTTTAATAATTTTGTTAACTCTGAAAAAATTTCATTTTTGTATTCGGTACCTAAATCAGTTTTAATTGTTTTCATAATGCCATATATTAGTACGAAATTTTCAAAAACAGCTGATGCAACCGTTTTGGCGCTTTTATCAGGTATTGCAACCGTTACTAAGTATTTGCTAAGATCGCATATAATGGTGACAGCGAACTTGTTACCATTATCGGATTGAGGTAGAGGTCCTATAGTGTCAATAACGACAATGTCGAATGGCTTACAGGGTGTTTCGGTTAGGACTAAATTTTCTTTTGTTTTTGGCTTAACCTTATTCAAAAGACATTTTTCGCAGTTTTTAACAAATTCCGCTATATCGCGCATCATGCCTTTCCAATAATATTTAGTTCTGAGTTTTGCATAAACTTTTTTGCTACCGAAATGTCCTCCTAAAATTGGGTCGGTATGGTAAATTGTTATTAATTGTTGTTTTTTGTCTTCGTCTGTCACAGTTTCTACGGGTTCGGTTAGGATGATTTCTAAACGTTTTAAAATTTTATTCCCAGTGGTTTTCAGATCTGATATCGAAAAATATTTAAAAAGATTATCATTTTTTTACAATTCGATTATATTAATATTGCGTTTGCCAGCTTCTTTTTGGAGCTTCAAAAGTAATTCATCTAAATGTATTATTTTGTTAGCACACGCAACCTTAATTAACTCAATTTTTTGTGTTTTAAATGCGCATTTATCTCAAAATTTGTAATTGTACCACTTTTATCATAACTTATTTGTGATTTTACTCTGGGTATTTTCTTTGAAAATTTGTTTGATAAATTTTCATAAACTTGTAATTTTATGTTTTCCTTTACTTTTTCTTCTTTGCCTATTTGTTGTTGTGTTAATTGTTCTTGTTTTGTCTGTGATCTTGTCTGTACCGCTAAAATTGATTTGCCTGAATTTTTAATTTCTTCTATTGTGATGCGAGAGAGTGTATCTGCTCCTACGTTCGTTTTACCTTTTATGTATTCAATAGTGAAGTTGTATTCTGCCAGTTCAAGTCTGATACGTGAAAGTTTTGAAGAGGGGTCTTTCATATTAAACAAATAAACTAATGGACGATGATCGGACTTGACGGTGAAGTGTGTGCCATATACGTATGGTCTGAACTGTTTTATTGCAAAAAATATAGCTAAAAGCTCATTGATTTCTTTTGTTCTGAATTATTAAATGATTTGGACGCGAAACAAATTGGTAAGTCAATGCCATCTTCATTTTGACTTAAAATGGCACCACAACCAATTTTTGAAGCGTCGACAATAATTATAAACAACTTTTTGAAGTCTGGGTATTGGAGAATTTGAGGAGAAATTAAAGATTTTCGAAGTTTTTTAATTGCTATATCACAAGACTCATCCCATTTAAATTCTACTCTTTTCCTGCTAAGTTTATTAAAAGGTGCTGCTATTGAAGCAAAATGTGGTATAAACCTTCGATGGTAATTGGCGAATGCCACGAATCGTCTTACTGCATCTTTATCGCAAGGTTTCGGATATTTCTTTATTGCAATTATTTTGGAATCGTCTGGAAGTAGACCTTTTGACGAACATTTGTGTCCTAGGAAAGTGAATTCTGAACGCATGAAGTTGCATTTTTCGGGATTTAGACGCAAATAAAATTTTTTGCATGTTTGAAAAACTTGTTCTAAATTTTTAAGATGGTGAGCTTCGCTACACCCAATGACTATGAGATCATCGACATATAAAAAGGCTTGGTTTGGAGAAATTCCTGAAAAGGCAATTGATATCATTCTTGAGAATGAATTCGGAGCTACGTTTAAACCGAATGGTAAAACTTTCCATCGAAAAACACCACGATCAGTGCTGATGAAGTGATGTCTCTAGAATCTTTATTTAATGGGATTTGGTGGAAACCTGAATACAAATCCAATGTAGAAAAATATTTGGCTCTGCCTAGATTATCAAGAATATCGTCTATTCGTGCAAGTGGGAATTTGTCTGCTATCAATTTTTTGTTTACGGCTCTAAAGTCGACACACATCCTGTAGGATTTCTGTCCATTTGGATTTTTCTTTGGCACAAGTATCAATGGGCTATTATAATTGGAATAACTGTGTTCTATAAGATCATTTTATAATAAATTATCAACTTGTCTATTAATTTCCTTTCTCTGACAATATGGTAAGCGGTAATTTTTTATGTAAACAGGATTTTTATCTGTCAATCGTAGTTTTTGTTCATAAAAGTTGTTAAGCGTCATACGATCGGTCTTTAGTGCAAAAATATCATCATATTTTAGACATAAATCGAGAAGTTTTGGTTTGGCATAATTTGGCATTTGTTTTTCTAAAATTGATTTTAATTCCTCTGACCTTTTCGAATCTTTTGAAATATCATTGATTTTATACACGTTATAGTTGGTGATTTCATCCGTAACTATGTTACAGTTTCTTACGTATTTTACCTCGTCGGTGACGTTTAAAACTTTTATTATCGGATTGTTAGTGTCAACAATACACTTTGCGGTGAACACACCACTACAAATTTCCTGTGCGTCTATAAAAACTGGATGTTTAGATTTTTTCAGCTTAAATAAGCGATAAACTTCGCATCTAGGAGGAATTACCAATGTATTATCGGTTGTATTATGTAAAATTGAAATTTTATGAATATTTTTGCCAATGCCAATTGTTATGCTCTCGTTTGCATATACTATTATGCAATTGTATTTTTTCAAAAAGTCTTTGCCCAAAATAACATCTGACGGTATGTTGAATTTGTCATCTACTACATTTAGAGTATGTGGAATTGAAAAATTTGAATAAAAAAGTTCTGTTTTAATGGTACCCAATGTTGAAACTGTATCTGTCGTAACACCCGTTATATTTATAGTATTGTTGTTATTTATAGAAATATTTTGTTTTAAACTTGAAAGTTTTATAATCGATATATCAGCCTGTGTATCTAATAAGAAAGTGCATGTTTTAAAAGAGTCATTGCAATTCAATTCGATAAAATCTGAGTAGTTCAGGTTTAGACAATAAATTGATTTATTTTGAAAAACGTTATTTAATTCATTTTCTGGTCCCCCAGTGGTCGCTCCTGAGCGCCGTTGGCGTTTAAAGTGCGAACACTAGCGTTATTTGTTGTATTTGAACGTCGATTGTTGTTTTTACTGTTGTTATTGCTATTGTTTCTGTTTACGGGCCTGCTATTGTTATTACAAAAATTACCATTACTTCGCGAGCCATAATTATTGTTGTTATTATGCCTATAATTTTTATTGTTGTTTCTGCTAAAATTGTTGTTGTATCTCGAAAAGTTGTTCCTATTATATTGATTTGACCTGAAGTTACCTCGAAAACTACTATTTTGCCTGTTATAACGCGATCTAAACGCTAATACCTGCCTTTCACTCGTTTGGTTATTTTGTTCTACGATCATTTTCGCAACTACATCCTTAGAATCAGTAAACGTAGTTGACGCTAAAATTGATTTTACTAGGTCTGAGCGAGTACTAAGCCGACAAACGTTTACGGTTTGTTCGACTGCCATCTCGTGCGCTTTTTCCTGAGTCATTCCTTCTATAACTAATGATCGTTCTAAAGCATCGGAAAGTTCCTCTACACGCTTGGCGAATTCAGTATGATTATTATTAAAAATTTTAAAGATGCAATTTTTCCTGCAACAACTTTTGAGTTGTCAGGTTTTATTCTACCTTTTAACGCATCTTTTATTTGTTGAATTGTTGTTACTTCATTTGGAATTGCCTCACGCGCTTCCCTTCTAACTTGGATCTTATAAACGAAATTAAAGTATTTGTCAAATTTTCTTCCATCAAATCTTCTATCAAAACTATTTTATCTATAAAGGATGCAAGTGAAAGCGGATCGCCGCTGTAGTTTTCTCTAATTATGGATGCACACATAGTAATATAAGTTTTCTTTTGCTCTGGAGTCGCCATTGTCGGTTGTTTTTCGCTAATTGTATCTAAATTATTATTGTGTAGTGAATTGGAAAATCCAGGAAAATCCTCGAGAAAAGATACGGTACTTTTTTTTAATAATACTAGCTTTGTATGCTGAAGTTGTCGGTGCGTCAGAGATTTCTTTCTCAGTATCAAAATTAGAACTTGATTCGCTTTCTTGTATTAATTCAGAAAGATATTTGGGTATTTTTATATTGCAGTTAATTGTAGAGAAACATTTAGTGAGTTGTTCTCTGCACTTTGAAAAACTTTCGATTATTGAACTAGGCTTATCTCGATTTTCAAAATATGAGTTTACTTGTTTTATAATTTCGTTATAGCTTTTAATTAAAGTATCTTCATATTCTATTGACTTTTTTTGCTGAGATTGATCGGTTATTCAAAACTCGTTTAGTAACTTTAGTGAAATTAGAGCGTAAATTTTTGAAATTGGAATCAAAATCTGACATTTGACAACTGACATCTGAAAACTTTATTACATTTATTGAAAATATTTATTTCCGTAGCAGTAAAAGTTGTTTTATAAAAAAAAATTCGGAAAAATGTTTAGATTAACGCTGTAGGCACTGTTTATACAAAAATGAATTTGAAACTATTCATTCACTCAGTAATTGTGGTATGCAATTTAAAAAAAATTTTTTTTGTAAAATCGGAGAAGATTCGAAATATTCAGAATCGATGAGTTAATTGGTAAATCGTAAAGAAGATTCACATATTCGAAAGGCACTCTATTCGTGACTTACTTTGAAGTAATTGTAAAGGCAAGTGAATGTTGAAATATTTAAACCGCACTGTATTCGTTTAATAATGCAAAGAAAAAAACTGTTGGAGTACTTGAAAGCCACTGTATATGATGCACAGTTTGAAATGAGTCGCAAATGTAAAATATGTTGAAATATTTGAAATACACTGTATTCGTGTGATACTTCGAAGGAATTGTTAAACTATTTGGATGGCACTGTATTTGTTGAGAAAAATATTTAAATATTTGTAATATCTAAGATTTTTAATTTCCGAAGAAGTAATTCGAAAAAGAGAAAAAGTAAGTTTTCACCGATAAAAATAAATTTTCACTATTACCATTATGTGACTGTAACCTGTCTATATTGATATTTAAAGTCAATGAGAATTTTCAAAATTGATTAGCTTTGAATAATTATCGCAAAATTTTGGCGAAAAGATTTGATATTTCTGGTATTATACATATAAAATTGTTGTATAATTTGCGTTTCAAAAAGGTTTTAAAAAAAAAATTTTATAAATTTGAAAAAAATATTTTTCCGATTGTATTTATTACGAAGCAATGTTCGCATTTAAAATAAAAAAAATTCAAGTTCCATATTAATGTTCAAAAGAAAGAATATAGTAATATATGCGTGATAATATGCATGTGGTGGCCGTATATTTAAAATTATTTTTAATGTACATTCAAAAAGTTTTCGATATTTAAATGTTTATATTAAATGTTTGATTAAATTGTGAGAAGAAAAAATGTGTTGCTACATGCGCAGTATACAAATGTTTAGAAACAAAGTGTCAATTTTTGTTGCTACATGCATAGTATACAAATGTTTATAGAAAAAGTACATATGTACAAAGGCAAAAGTGTCGAATTCATTTGCTACATGCATAGTATACAGGTATTGAAGAAGATTACATACAGAAGCAAAGTGTCTACTTATACACAGAAATGAAATATTGGATATATACGTATGTTATAATCTACTCTACTGTACCGCTCTTTGTGTTTTCTGCTTGCTGGTGTATGTGTTGTTGGTATTTTTCCGCTTCTTGCCGATGCAGCTGTTGCCGTCCAAAGTGATGCTGTTGCCGACTGATTTTTTCCTTCCTCTATTACTTTCTTATGTATGCTTTTCTGGTTGAGTTGATGGTATTTAGTAAATGGCATGATTTTACCGCTACTAACGGTAGTGCGTATTAAAGACGTAGCGGGTGGTTGTGCTTATGTGTCACCGTTATGGTATGGTACAGCAGCTTCAAAAACTTTTTACATATATGTATGCATGTACCACCACAATTTCACACGTAACTTTGGTTCAAATTCAAATTAATTTTTAAATGTATGTATATACGAAGAAGTTCTAAAAAGTATATTTTGCCATTTAGGATGTACCTTTTTCTTTGTAGTTTATGAAATTTTGTAAAAAGATTTTTTGTAGTTTTTGAAATTTTATAATTTTTGTATTTTTGAAATGTTAATAAAAGTTGTTTTTTTTTGCAATTTGTAAAAAAAAATTTTTTTGTAGTCTTTTTGTAATTTTATAATTTTTTTTTTTTGGTTTTTTTCCAAATTTTATATTTTGTATTTAGATTTTGTATTTTGAAATTTTATAATTTATAGTGAAATATATGTTGAATTTAGGTATTACTTCGTGTAATTTTGGAAATTTTGTGTATTTTATGTTAATTAATGCATTTTGTTTCGTATTTTTAAACGTTATAATTTTTAGTGAAATTGATAGATGGAAATTGGATTTTACTTCACGTATTTTATATTTTTATATTAGTTTTCTCACAACAACCACGCACTATTTTTCCACTACTGCCAGCGCACATTTTATTCTAGATTTTTGTATTTTCGCTGGGAGGCTTTTCCCATCTCCCAGGAGGTATTTTTCCGTAGGCGGAGGCACGGTCGCCATTTAGTGCAACCATTTTCGACTTGGCCGAGATGGTCGCCATGAATTTGTTGAAACGCTTCTTTTAATATGCGGCACGATAGCCGCTTGTCGAAGAACTCACGATACTGTTTTATACTCACGAAAGAATTCCGTTTTCAATAAAACAAAGTGCTACACTTTATAATTACACTGTATAGTCCTTTTTTATTAAACCGAAATTAAAAGGCTCTGATATAGTGAGATATATATATATATATCTGAAAATGATGTTGAAATTACGAGCTACTGAATTTTACGTCTGTACAAGTTAAATTCGCGGAATTAATTGGCTTCTATTCATTTGACAGATAGCCCTTATTGTGAATGTGTTGTTTTGACAGGTAACCCTTATTGTGAACTATGGTCGTGTTTAATAAGCATTGCTTGACTTTATGGTCACGCAACACTTGCCGTAAGGGTTACATTACAAACATATTGAATATGAGCAGTATTCCGTATATGCTCCAGGCAGCAAGAAGCAGAATTTGAATCATTTGCTGAATTTTCATTATGCTCCACGTGATACTGACAATGCTTTTCGGTTTAATGTTTTCGGACGTAAAGGAGGTAGCGGTGCAACTGGAGGAGCTACTCAGCGTTATGGAGCTAATGGGGGCGCAAGCACACGTCAGCGTTATAATAAAGAGCAATTCTTACAAGCAAATTTCCAATTCGTCGTTCATTCGGATGTAAAGCTAAACATGTATGCTTCACCTGACACTTTAATAGATTGGCATCTCATTGACCAAATAAATATTCAAACTGAAGAAGAACCCCAATGCCCGATTTGCCTCTATCCACCGATAGCAGCTAAATTGACACGCTGTGGCCATGCATATTGCTGGCCATGTATTCTAAACTATTTAGCTCTAAGCGATAAAACTTGGCGTAAGTGCCCCATATGTTATGAAGTAATTCATATAGCTGATTTCAAAAGTACTACAATTGTACAACAACGACAATTCAACGTTGATGATGAAATTACGTTTCAATTAATGCGGCGCAAAAAAGGATGCATGATGATACCAAAATACAAACCTAACCACAATTTAAATAACGACAAGTATCCACTGCTGTCGGCAAGTAATGAATGCAAACGCTTTTCAAAAAATTTGATTGCAAAAAGAAATGATATTTTACAAATTATCGAACGCGAACATAATGAATTAAATATGTATCTACAGCTGGCTTTAGGTCCGTGTTTTATAATTGAAAAATTAAAAACACCCTTTGATTCTTCTTTTAAATCGATATATTTCGATTGCTCAACGGCAATCATCTTCAGGATTGTAGCAACTAAGAAAAATAATAAACATAACAATAAACAAATTTTGCATTTTACATATCACATAAATACATACTTTTATTAACACGTCTGCTTTGTCTGACGTGGAGTATGGTACTGTTTTTTTGGTGAGCAGGTGTTTGTAGATATGTGCGCTGTGATCTACGTCGCTCTCATAGTTCAGTCGTGTGTTAGTCGGAATATTAATAATGTGTAACATTTCTAGTGTGAAGCGTTTGTTATAGTGTTGTTCTTGTTGCAGTATTTTAGTCTCATCAAAGTTTGGTGTGTGGCCGCTGTCTGCACAGTGGGCCATGAGTGCTGTTTTTTTATTATTAACTTGATGGCAAAATTTAAAATCAGACTTATGCTGTGAAATTCTCGTTTTGAGTTTGGACTTTGTAGTACCTATATATATATTATTGCACGTTTCATCGATATTGCCTTTACATGGTATCTTGTAAACTACATTATTTTTTTTCCATTATTGGTATTTTCGATTTTGTTTTGTTAAATATGTTTTTTAAAGTGTTCGTAGGTTTATGCGCAATTTTTGTAGTTTCTTTATCATAGCAGTCAGATTTTGCTAAACGTTCTGATAGCTGCGGTACATAATCCACCGACTTGAAAATAATGGGTTTATCGGGAGTTTTTGGTCTATTTGAATTTTTGGTTTTTCTTAATAAAGTCTTTATGGTTTTTTTCGGAAAATCATTGTTTCTTAGTAATGTGAAAATTTCTTTTTTAACTTCTTTGTGGTATACTTCATCTGAGCTCGGCAACATTTTCCGTATACAGCCCTTTGCTGTATTCATAATCATTGTTTTCGGATATTTTGAATTAAAGTTTATAATTCGTCCTGATGCTGTAGGCTTTTGATACCACTTTAGTTTTAATTGATTTCCTCGTCTGTTTATTATGGAGTCCAGGTATGGTAATTCCTCGTCGTTCTCTAATTCTATACTAAATTTTATATTTTTGTCAAAAGTGTTTAGTGTGTCAAGTGTGTTTGGTATAGTGATGGACGATATGGCTATTTTGAGCTATCAGTGAAAATAGATATCGCTATTTTTGAATCACGGCTATTTTTTATAGCTATAGCGATCACTTTATTTTAACAAGCGATTTTATACAGAAGATATGATGGGCGATACAGCGATTTTGAGCTATCAGTGAATATAGATATGGCTATTTTTTACAGCTATGGCGATCGCTTTCATTTATCTTTGATAAGCGAATCTGCAATTATTTGTATACTTGGATATAAAAATTGAATGTTTAAGTTTGTTTACCGGAGTAGATTGAATGTTATACATTAATTTAATTTAGTATACAGAATATATGAACCAAAATTGGAATAAAAAGACGAAAATATGTACCTTTTATAGTAAACTGATGTAATGTGAAATTCTAATATGTTCAGTCTCGTATTACACTCAATGAGATGAAACTAGTTGAAATAGATGTCTATGCATCTTTGTTTTATAAATTTTGCTAATTGAAAATGCTTTGATTTTTAAATGTAAGATGAATCAACCCAAAATAAATCTGTATATGTAACACCATAAAAACATGATTTATTTACTATATTATACTACACCGATGTATTCAGAAATACTCCGTATGAATTTATCCTGAAAGTTGTATTCGGCTGCATAATATTTGTATAGTAAAGTGAATCAATTTTTAATGAAAAATACAGAGGAAAAATATAGCAAATTCTTCAAACTATTATACAAATATTCTTTAGCAGAAAATTAGCCACCCACTTCAGTGCCCTAGAAATTAGCCGGAGAATTCAACCATATACAAACCATATGACAAAGCTTGAATTGCATTCTCCCAAAAAACTTAAATTTTGAGTTAATCTGTTTACAATAAGACGAGTGATATATGTTTCTATAATTCTTTTATTTTATAAAACTGTTAACGGCTACAGCCTAGAAGTATTAACTTATGAATAACACATGCATAAGTTTCATGTCCGAATCAGTTTCAGCAAGCGAAAAAATGCTATTGTTTCTTTGTTTAGGCCAACGTCCCATCTTATTTCTATACCCTCCTGTGTTTGCGATCCTTTTAAATTTTTATCGTATTCTGTTTCTAGGCCCACAAGTGGACCAAAAACTATCTCGTATTGATAACCATCTTCATAACGCAATAGCACTTGTGATGGTTCAGTGTCTATACCTGGCTTCTCTAAATCCTGAAATGTTGCATCGATATTTTCCTTCCATAATCCCTCTAATTTGTTTATTTGTGCTGCTGATATTTGTCGTGCAGGCCACTGCTCTTGCTCGGTAGGCACCTTAACAAACCACGGCAAAAACGAACGATCAGTTATAACTGGCTTCCATTGTTCTTGATCCCAATTCATATACATTACGTACGCCACACGGGTAAAATTTTAGTACTGTTTCTCGAAGTGGACCTTCAGAATGTAGGGTAACTTCCCTATGTTTAGCCCTCACCGAAAGTTTAACAATTTGGGATCAGGATGTGCTTCCACGCCCATTGCAAAACTATTTTTTGCAATTATTGCACATCACTTCGTGGTCAAAATTGTTGTTGCATAAGTTTGCTTTGTTCCGTTCGCCGTTTCCACAATTTCTCTGTACAAAAAGCATACTTTTTTCGCCCTTATTTACCACTATCTGTTGACGAGAAATTTTTTTCGTTGTGCAGTTCTTAAGACAACTATCCCCATTTTTCGATAATAGCTGGCAAACTTTTGTAAAAGTATATTTTTTCCAATTTTCGAGAAAATTATTCCTTTTTGTCGCCAATAAACTTTTTTACTCAGTCGGAAATAGAGTTGGGTCGTTTCGTTCTGAACTTGTTCAATTGACCGGGTCTCTTAACTGAACAAGTGAACTAGATCTTCGATTTCGGTTCTTTTAGTTCATTTGTTCTTTTAGTTCGTTTTATCTAATGTTATTTTTTCTCTCTTCCCGTTCGCGAACACTGTAAATTCATACATACATACGCAGAAATTCACAGTGAGCACGAATGTCGATAATGCCACTTACACTAAAGATATGTGTGGTCCTCTTTGTGTGTGGCACTGCTACAACAATATATGTATGAACTATTTATGAAAAACATGTTTTGTAAGAAACTAATTATTACATTTAATAAACTTGGAAAGTTATTATTTACAATTTGTGTCTGTACTCTTTCAATTTCCTGGATCTTCCGAAATTTGTAACTTTTTTGAAGTTAATTATACATATATATATTAACTTATTTATTCATAACACATTTAAATATACCTACACAAAGCATTGCTGAATACACACCCCCATCTATACTTGTTGGCTTTTTTCGCGGGTGCGAGCAGCAGTGATCAAATTTGCTTGAAAAAAAAAGAACAGATGAACAAAAAGAACAACTTGTTCGTTCATCAGAAAAAGAACTAAAGATTCGAATCTCTGAAATGAACGAAAAAGCACAACTCTAGTCGGAAAGCAAAGCACATAGATGAGAAGTGATGAAAGATATTTCACTATCGATAATTGCATCCCCGCTATCAATATTAGTATTAGAATTTCATGCTAAAGGAAAATCGCCAATCGCTATAATCGCTATTGGCGATATTCTGCCAGAGGTGATTGCCATTCAAAAGAATCGAATGAAGGAAAATCGCCAATTACTGATATTTTTGGATTGCAATAGCTATAGCTATTAGCGATTTGTCAATAGCGGCGATGAAATCACCAATAGCGAAATATCGTTCCATCACTAGTTTGGTATTTCATTTTCTTTTATTATCGCGAATAGGTCGTCGACGTATTTGGTAAGTATTCTTGGTTTATGTCGCAACTTCAGCATAGTATCATCTAATAATTTTTCCATAACTATATCCGCTATTATTGGAGATGTGGGTGCACCCATCGGCATTCCTTTTAGTTGCGTATAGATAGTATCATTGAATTTGAAATATCTGCTCTTGAATGCAGAATTTAATTATTTCCATGAACAGCGTTTTTGGTATCTTTGTGTATTCTTTAATTGTATTCCATTTCTGTTGTATTATTTCAAGTGCCAATTATATCGGGATGCTAGGGAAAAGCGAAACTACATCAAAGGAAATAAGCTTTTCATCTTCGTATATATATGTATTGTTTACTCTTTCTTTAAACTCAATTGTGTTTTTAATATTGTACGTAGAACTCGCCGTTACGTTTTTTAAAATGTCTGCCATGTATTGGACAGTGTGTAAGAAGGTGACCCAATTGCTGTGCATATTGGTCTTAATGGAGTTCCTTCCTTATGAATCTTCGGGAGGCCGTAGATTCTGGGTGGCTGTGCGGTGGTTGTTATCATTCGTTTTCTCTCCATCTTTGTGATTAATTCCATGTTAAAAAGTTTGTCTACTAGTGCATTATTCTTGTTTTGTAAACGTGATGTTGGATCCTGTCTCTGAACTCTATATGTTGTTAGATCCATTAATATATCTTCCATTTTCTTATTATACTCTTCAGTTTCCATTGCCACCGTTTTATTCCCTTTGTTGGATGTTAAAATTCTAATGTTTTTATTTTCATTCAGGAATTTCTTTGTTTGCTCCACTGTATCTAAAATTGCATTGTCTATTGTACTATGATTGTTTGTTGTTGCATGATTTGATATTAACAAAGAGAGTTTTGTGCGAGCTTCCTCTTGTTGATCTTTGTTTTTTATGCTTTGTACCAAATCTTCGCCGTCTGCTATATATTTAAAGAGAGGAAAATTCTTGTTATCTACAGGTAGTCCGAACTTCGGCCCCTTTGCTAGCAATGCTTGAATATCTGGCGGGAATTCCAATTTGGTTTTGTTTACAAACCACTCTTTATGCTTGGTGTTGTTGGTGAATACTTCATTTCGTTTCGCTCTAATTTTTTCATATTTCAGCTCTTGACGTTTCTTTAAAGTTTTTGTGGTTTTATTAGCGACATTACTCTCGCTATCCAGTAATTATTTGAAATCTTTTTCACTCAATTGTATTTTTAATTTGTTGGTTAATTGTTCTCTTTGTTGATTTAATCGTTGCAATATGTTGTGTTTTTGTTTTATAAGTAAGCTTAAGACTTTTGTAAGGAAAAAGTGTGTATGTCTGTGTAACATTTTATCTATGTCCGAGTGCTTGTCCAAGTCAGATACAAATAAATTCTTACATCTAGTGGAGTTTTTTATAAAATTCGGAATAATTTTTGATTTCCTACATTTTAATAGGAACTTAATACTTGATTTTACTTTTACCAATTTTTAGATGTAAACTGCAGTTTGTTGATTGTTTCTTTGGCGTTTTTGTTGTTGTTTTTTATTGTAGCATATCCCATGTTTGGTTGTTTATGCCTGCGGCGTGCCTTCCGTCTATATAAATTATGAATTGTTTGGCGACCTTTTATCTTTAAATATGTATCTAAAGCTGGCTTTAGGTCCGTGTTTTATAATTGAAAAATTAAAAACACCCTTTGATTCTTCTTTTTTTTAATCGATATATTTCGATTGCTCAACGGCAATCATCTTCAGGATTGTAGCAACTAACAAAAATAATAAACATAACAATAAACAAATTTTGCATTTTACATATCACATAAATACATACTTTTATTAACACGTTTGCTTTGTCTGACGTGGAGTATGGTACTGTTTTTTGGTGAGCAGGTGTTTGTAGATATGTGCGCTGTGATCTACGTCGCTCTCATAGTTCAGTCGTGTGTTAGTCGGATTATTAATAATGTGTAACATTTCTAGTGTGAAGCGTTTGTTATAGTGTTGTTCTTGTTGCAGTATTTTAGTCTCATCAAAGTTTGGTGTGTGGCCGCTGTTTGCACAGTGGGCCATGGGTGCTGATTTTATACTCAGTTGAGCAGAGCTCACAGAGTATATTAAGTTTGATTGGATAACGGTTGGTTGTACATATTTAAAGGAATCGAGATAGATATAGACTTCCATATATCAAAATAATCAGGATTCAAAAAAAATTTGATTGAGCCATGTCCGTCCGTCCGTCCGTTAACACGATAACTTGAGTAAATTTTGAGGTATCTTGATGAAATTTTGTATGTAGGTTCCTGAGCACTCATCTCAGATCGCTATTTAAAATGAACGATATCGGACTATAACCACACTCACTTTTTCGATATCGAAAATTTCGAAAAACCGAAAAATGCGATAATTCATTGCCAAAGGCGGTTAAAGCGATGAAACTTGGTAGGTGGGTTGACGTTATGACGCAGAATAGAAAATTAGTAAGATTTTGGGCAATGGGCGTGGCACCACCGACTTTTACAAGAAGGTAATTTAAAAGTTTTGCAAGCTGTAATTTGGCAGTCGTTGAAGATATCATGATGAAATTTGGCAGGAACGTTACTACTATTACTACATATGTGCTAAATAAAAATTAGCAAAATTGGATGAAGAACACGCCCACTTTTTAAAAAATTTTTTTTTTAAATTCAAATTTTAAGAAAAAATTTAATATCTTTACTGTATATAAGTAAAGTAAGTCAAAATTCAACTCCAGTAATGATATGATGCAACAAAATACAAAAATAAAAGAAAATTTCAAAATGGGCGTGGCTCCGCCCATTTTCATTTAGTGTGTCTAGAATACTTTTAATGCCATAAGTCGAACAGAAATTTACCAATCCTTTTGAAATTTGGTAGGAGCATAGATTCTATGACGTTAACTGTTCTCTGTGAAAATGGGCGAAATCGGTGGAAGCCACGCCCAGTTTTTATACACAGTCCACCGTCTGTCCTTCCGCTCGGCCGTTAACACAATAACTTCAGCAAAAACCGATATATCTTTACTAAACTTAGCCCACGTACTTATCTGAACTCACTTTATCTTGGTATAAAAAATGGCCGAAATCCGACCATAACCACGCCCACTTTATCGATATCGAAAATTACGAAAAATTAAAAAAATGCCATAATTCTATACCAAATACGAAAAAAGGGATGAAACATGGTAACTGGATTGGTTTATTGACGCAAAATATAACTTTGGAAAAAACTTTGTAAAATGGGTGTGACACCTACCATATTAAGTAGAAGAAAATGAAAAAGTTCTACAAGGCGAAATCAACAGCCCTTGGAATCTTGGCAGGAATACTGTTAGTGTTATTGAATATATAAATAAATTAGCAGTACCCGACAGATGATTTTCTGGATCACCTGATCCACATTTGGTCGATATCGCGAGAACGCCTTCACATATACATCTAAGGGCCACTCGCTTTTAAAACCCTCATTAATACCTTTAATTTGATATCCATACCGTACAAACACATTCTAGAGTCAACCCTGGCCCACCCTAATGGCGATATCTCGAAAAGGCGTGCACCTATAGACCTAATGCCCACTCCCTCTTAAAATGCTCAGTAACACCTTTCGTTTGATACCCATATCGTAAAAACATTCTAGAGTCACCCCTGGCCCACCCTAATGGCGATATCTCGAAAAGGCGTCCACCTATAGACCTAATGTCCACTCCCTCTTAAAATGCTCAGTAACACCTTTCCTTTGATACCCATATCGTACAAACATTCTAGAGTCACCCCTGGCCCACCCTAATGGCGATATCTCGAAAAGGCGTCCACCTATAGACCTAATGCCCACTCCCTCTTAAAATGCTCAGTAACACCTTTCGTTTGATACCCATATCGTACAAACATTCTAGAGTCACCCTTGGTCAACCTTTATGGCGATATCTCGAAAAGGCGTCATCCTATAGAACTGAGGATTACTCGCTTTTAAAATACTCATTACCACCTTTCATTTGATACCCATATCGTACAAACACTTTCTAGAGTCACCCTGGCCCACCCTAATGGCGATATCTCGAAAAGGCGCCCACCTATAGACCTAATGCCACTTTCTCTTAAAATGCTCAGTAACACCTTTCGTTTGATACCCATATCGTACAAACATTCTAGAGTCACCCCTGGCCCACCCTAATGGCGATATCTCGAAAAGGCGTCCACCTATAGACCTAATGTCCACTCCCTCTTAAAATGCTCAGTAAGACCTTTCCTTTGATACCCATATCGTACAAACATTCTAGAGTCAACCCTGGCCCACCCTAATGGCGATATCTCGAAAAGGCGTCCACCTATAGACCTAGTGCCCACTCCCTCTTAAAATGCTCAGTAACACCTTTCGTTTGATACCCATATCGTACAAACATTCTAGAGTCACCCTTGGTCCACCTTTATGGCGATATCTCGAAAAGGCGTCCACCTATAGAACTAAGGATTGCTCCCTTTTAAAATACTCATTACCACCTTTCATTTGATACCCATATCGTACAAACACATTCCAGAGTCACCCCTGGCCCACCCTAATGGCGATATCTCGAAAAGGCGTCCACCTATGGACCTAATGCCCACTCCCCCTTAAAATGCTCAGTAACACCTTTCGTTTGATACCCATATCGTACAAACATATTCTAGAGTCACCCCTGGCCCACCCTAATGGCGACATTTCGAAAAGGCGTCCACCTATAGACCTAATGCCCACTCCCTCTTAAAACGCTCAGTAACACCTTTCATTTGATTCCCATATCGTACAACTAGAGACACCCCTGGTCCACCTTTATGGCGATATCTCGAAACGGCGTCCACCTAGGGAACTGAGGATCACTCCTTTTCAAAATACTCATTAACAGCTTTCATTTGATACCCATATCGTACAAACATATTCTAGAGTCACCCCTGGTCCACCTTTATGGGGATTTCTCGAAAAGGCGTTCACCTATAGAACTAAAGCCCATTCCCTTTTAAAATACTCATTATCACCTTTCATTTGATACCCATATCGTACAAACACATTCTAGAGTCAGCCCTGGTCCACCTTTATGGCGATATCCCTAAATGGCGTCCATCCATAGAAATATGGCCTACTCTCTCTTAAAATACTCTTTAATACCTTCCATTTGATACACATGTCATACAACCACATTCCAGGGTTACCCTAGGTTCATTTTCCTACATGGTGATTTTCCTTATTTTGTCTCCATAGCTCTCAACTGAGTATGTAATGTTCGGTTACACCCGAACTTAGCCTTCCTTACTTGTTTGATTATTAACTTGATGGCAAAATTTAAAATCAGACTTATGCTGTGAAATTCTCGTTTTGAGTTTGGACTTTGTAGTACCTATATATATATTATTGCACGTTTCATCGCTATTGCCTTTACATGGTATCTTGTACACTACATTATTTTTTTCCATTATTGGTATTTTCGATTTTGTTTTGTTAAATATGTTTTTTAAAGTGTTCGTAGGTTTATGCGCAATTTTTGTAGTTTCTTTATCATAGCAGTCAGATTTTGCTAAACGTTCTGATAGCTGCGGTACATAAGCCACCGACTTGAAAATAATGGGTTTATCGGGAGTTTTTGGTCTATTTGAATTTTTGGTTTTCCTTAATAAAGTTTTTATGGTTTTTTTCGGAAAATCATTGTTTCTTAGTAATGTGAAAATTTCTTTTTTTAACTTCTTTGTGGTATACTTCATCTGAGGTCTGCAACATTTTCCGTATACAGCCCTTTGCTGTATTCATAATCATTGTTTTCGGATGTTTTGAATTAAAGTTTATAATTCGTCCTGATGCTGTAGGCTTTTGATACCACTTTAGTTTTAATTGATTTCCTCGTATGTTTATTATGGAGTCCTGGTATGGTAATTCCTCGTCGTTCTCTAATTCTATACTAAATTTTATATTTTTGTCAAAAGTGTTTAGTGTGTCAAGTGTGTTTTGTATTTCATTTTCTTTTATTATCGCGAATAGGTCGTCGACGTATTTGGTAAGTATTCTTGGTTTATGTCGCAACTTCAGCATAGTATCATCTAATAATTTTTCCATAACTATATCCGCTATTATTGGGGATGTGGGTGCACCCATCGGCATTCCTTTTAGTTGCGTATAGATATTATCATTGAATTTGAAATATCTGCTCTCTTGAATGCAGAATTTAATTATTTCCATGAACAGCGTTTTTGGTATCTTTGTGTATTCTTTAATTGTATTCCATTTCTCTTGTATTATTTCAAGTGCCAATTGTATCGGGATGCTAGGGAAAAGAGAAACTACATCAAAGGAAATAAGCTTTTCATCTTCGTATATATATGTAATGTTTACTCTTTCTTTAAACTCAATTGTGTTTTTAATATTGTACGTAGAACTCGCCGTTACGTTTTTTAAAATGTCTGCCATATATTTGGACAGTGTGTAAGAAGGTGACCCAATTGCTGAGTATATTGGTCTTAATGGAGTTCCTTCCTTATGAATCTTCGTGAGGCCGTAGATTCTGGGTGGCTGTGCGGTGGTTGTTATCATTCTTTTTCTCTCCATCTTTGTGATTAATTCCATGTTAAAAAGTTTGTCTACTAGTGCATTATTCTTGTTTTGTAAACGTGATGTTGGATCCTGTCTCTGAACTCTATATGTTGTTAGATCCATTAATATATCTTCCATTTTCTTATTATACTCTTCAGTTTCCATTGCCACCGTTTTATTCCCTTTGTTGGATGTTAAAATTCTAATGTTTTTATTTTCATTCAGGAATTTCTTTGTTTGCTCCACTGTATCTAAAATTGCATTGTCTATTGTACTATGTTTGTTTGTTGTTGCATGATTTGATATTAACAAAGAGAGTTTTGTGCGAGCTTCCTCTTGTTGATCTTTGTTTTTTATGCTTTGTACCAAATCTTCGCCGTCTGCTATATATTTAAAGAGACTTTATGCTTGGTGTTGTTGGTGAATACTTCATTTCGTTTCGCTCTAATTTTCTCATATTTCAGCTCTTGACGTTTCTTTAAAGTTTTTGTGGTTTTATTAGCGACATTACTCTCGCTATCCAGTAATTCTTTGAAATCTTTTTCACTCAATTGTATTTTTAATTTGTTGGTTAATTGTTCTCTTTGTTGATTTAATCGTTGCAATATGTTGTGTTTTTGTTTTATAAGTAAGCTTAAGACTTTTGTAAGGAAACAGTGTGTATGTCTGTGTAACATTTTATCTATGTCCGAGTGCTTGTCCAAGTCAGATACAAATAAATTCTTACATCTAGTGGAGTTTTTTATAAAATTCGGAATAATTTTTGATTTCCTACATTTTAATAGGAACTTAATACTTGATTTTACTTTTACCAATTTTTTAGATGTAAACTGCAGTTTGTTGATTGTTTCTTTGGCGTTTTTGTTGTTGTTTTTTATTGTAGCATATCCCATGTTTGGTTGTTTATGCCTGCGGCGTGCCTTCCGTCTATATAAATTATGAATTGTTTGGCGACCTTTTATCTTTAAATATGTATCTAAAGCTGGCTTTAGGTCCGTGTTTTATAATTGAAAAATTAAAAACACCCTTTGATTCTTCTTTTTTTTAATCGATATATTTCGATTGCTCAACGGCAATCATCTTCAGGATTGTAGCAACTAACAAAAATAATAAACATAACAATAAACAAATTTTGCATTTTACATATCACATAAATACATACTTTTATTAACACGTTTGCTTTGTCTGACGTGGAGTATGGTACTGTTTTTTGGTGAGCAGGTGTTTGTAGATATGTGCGCTGTGATCTACGTCGCTCTCATAGTTCAGTCGTGTGTTAGTCGGATTATTAATAATGTGTAACATTTCTAGTGTGAAGCGTTTATTATAGTGTTGTTCTTGTTGCAGTATTTTAGTCTCATCAAAGTTTTGTGTGTGGCCGCTGTCTGCACAGTGGGCCATGAGTGCTGTTTTTTGATTATTAACTTGATGGCAAAATTTAAAATCAGACTTACACCCCTATTATGAATTTTCATACGATAGACGATAAACGCTTCCTAGCGTATCGTAAAAAATCAGCTTTCATATTGCGATTTCCACACTCCCGATAGATGTACTATTGTGAATGACAGCAGAGTTTTGTTTACAAATTTTTGTGAATCTATACGAAACAGATTGCAAAACAAAACGTAAATACTAACAATTCATTTGTCTTGTACGTAAAAGTGGCAAAAGTTTTTAAAAGCTGTTATAATAAAATGTTTTATGCAACCTCTGTTACCTTTTATATAAACTCAAATGAACAAATTGACGGAACTTGCATAGATTCCACAGAAAGAAGAAAATTGAGAGATCATTCCAATCTTCTTGAAATGAACTCTACACTGTAAGTACTTGACATACTAAAAGTAAAAAAAGTTTAATGAACAAAATTGATGTCAGAGTATGTCTTAACAGAAATAGAAGGCAGTTTGCGCGCCCGTAAAAATAGGCCATCCATCCCAAATATTTTGAAGGTTTGTGCCACTTTAAGGCTTCTTGCCCAGGGTGTTGCAACAGAGTGTTGGGAATGAGGCTGTAGTTGGATTATTTTGTATTATGTAATAATTGTATATTTACTTTTATTTAAATAGTTCCCAACGTATTGTGGAAAAATTTATCAGCGATAGTTAGCGTAGAAAATTGAACAGCGTATGCGATAGTTAGCGTATGGCAATACCACGATAAACGATAAACGCTAACGATCGAGTTTCACACGCTAGAATTTATTTCATAATACGGTAGAACAGATTGCAAGCGTTTATCGTGTATCGTACGAGTTCATAATAGGGGTGTTATGCTGTGAAATTCTCGTTTTGGGTTTGGACTTTGTAGTACCTATATATATATTATTGCACGTTTCATCGCTATTGCCTTTACATGGTATCTTGTAAACTACATTATTTTTTTCCATTTCGATTTTGTTTTGTTAAATATGGGTTTTAAAGTGTTCGTAGGTTTATGCGCAATTTTTGTAGTTTCTTTATCATAGCAGTCAGATTTTGCTAAACGTTCTGATAGCTGCGGTACATAAGCCACCGACTTGAAAATAATGGGTTTATCGGGAGTTTTTGGTCTATTTGAATTTTTGGTTTTTCTTAATAAAGTTTTTATGGTTTTTGTAATTGATATTAGAGAAAAATTGTAAGTTTACAAACGGCGATGGTTACTAGGACATGTTTCTGAATTTCACTTCTTCATCAGCTAGCTTTTCGGGAGCTGAGCGTTGAACTCGAGTCTCCAACATTCATATCAGTGCAAGCCTTTTTAGCTGCTACGCCATATGAATGTTCCGTTGTTCGCTGTACAATTGGTCTCTAAGAGTTGCCTTTTTTGTTTATATTCCTTTTGATCACCATGTAGGCACATACACTCTGTATGTAGTTTATTCCTAATGGTGTGGATATGATTTTTAGGCGTGCTTTTGAAAGCTTAGTAACATTTGTTCGGATATTTACAGTATTTGTTTTTAATACTTCCGCTGTTACTATTATATCAATATGATCATATGTATTTAATTAGCGACTTTGCTCATATTGCTTTATACAATGGTTTTTGTAATTGATATTAGAGAAAAATTGTAAGTTTACAAACGGCGATGGTTACTAGGACATGTTTCTGAATTTCACTTCTTCATCAGCTAGCTTTTCGGGAGCTGAGCGTTGAACTCGAGTCTCCAACATTCATATCAGTGCAAGCCTTTTTAGCTGCTACGCCATATGAATGTTCCGTTGTTCGCTGTACAATTGGTCTCTAAGAGTTGCCTTTTTTGTTTATATTCCTTTTGATCACCATGTAGGCACATACACTCTGTATGTAGTTTATTCCTAATGGTGTGGATATGATTTTTAGGCGTGCTTTTGAAAGCTTAGTAACATTTGTTCGGATATTTACAGTATTTGTTTTTAATACTTCCGCTGTTACTATTATATCAATATGATCATATGTATTTAATTAGCGAGCTTTGCTCATATTGCTTTATACAATGGTTTTTGTAATTGATATTAGAGAAAAATTGTAAGTTTACAAACGGCGATGGTTACTAGGACATGTTTCTGAATTTCACTTCTTCATCAGCTAGCTTTTCGGGAGCTGAGCGTTGAACTCGAGTCTCCAACATTCATATCAGTGCAAGCCTTTTTAGCTGCTACGCCATATGAATGTTCCGTTGTTCGCTGTACAATTGGTCTCTAAGAGTTGCCTTTTTTGTTTATATTCCTTTTGATCACCATGTAGGCACATACACTCTGTATGTAGTTTATTCCTAATGGTGTGGATATGATTTTTAGGCGTGCTTTTGAAAGCTTAGTAACATTTGTTCGGATATTTACAGTATTTGTTTTTAATACTTCCGCTGTTACTATTATATCAATATGATCATATGTATTTAATTAGCGAGCTTTGCTCATATTGCTTTATACAATGGTTTTTGTAATTGATATTAGAGAAAAATTGTAAGTTTACAAACGGCGATGGTTACTAGGACATGTTTCTGAATTTCACTTCTTCATCAGCTAGCTTTTCGGGAGCTGAGCGTTGAACTCGAGTCTCCAACATTCATATCAGTGCAAGCCTTTTTAGCTGCTACGCCATATGAATGTTCCGTTGTTCGCTGTACAATTGGTCTCTAAGAGTTGCCTTTTTTGTTTATATTCCTTTTGATCACCATGTAGGCACATACACTCTGTATGTAGTTTATTCCTAATGGTGTGGATATGATTTTTAGGCGTGCTTTTGAAAGCTTAGTAACATTTGTTCGGATATTTACAGTATTTGTTTTTAATACTTCCGCTGTTACTATTATATCAATATGATCATATGTATTTAATTAGCGAGCTTTGCTCATATTGCTTTATACAATGGTTTTTGTAATTGATATTACAATTTTTCTCTAATATCAATTACAAAAACCATTGTATAAAGCAATATGAGCAAAGCTCGCTAATTAAATACATATGATCATATTGATATAATAGTAACAGCGGAAGTATTAAAAACAAATACTGTAAATATCCGAACAAATGTTACTAAGCTTTCAAAAGCACGCCTAAAAATCATATCCACACCATTAGGAATAAACTACATACAGAGTGTATGTGCCTACATGGTGATCAAAAGGAATATAAACAAAAAAGGCAACTCTTAGAGACCAATTGTACAGCGAACAACGGAACATTCATATGGCGTAGCAGCTAAAAAGGCTTGCACTGATATGAATGTTGGAGACTCGAGTTCAACGCTCAGCTCCCGAAAAGCTAGCTGATGAAGAAGTGAAATTCAGAAACATGTCCTAGTAACCATCGCCGTTTGTAAACTTACAATTTTTCTCTAATATCAATTACAAAAACCATTGTATAAAGCAATATGAGCAAAGCTCGCTAATTAAATACATATGATCATATTGATATAATAGTAACAGCGGAAGTATTAAAAACAAATACTGTAAATATCCGAACAAATGTTACTAAGCTTTCAAAAGCACGCCTAAAAATCATATCCACACCATTAGGAATAAACTACATACAGAGTGTATGTGCCTACATGGTGATCAAAAGGAATATAAACAAAAAAGGCAACTCTTAGAGACCAATTGTACAGCGAACAACGGAACATTCATATGGCGTAGCAGCTAAAAAGGCTTGCACTGATATGAATGTTGGAGACTCGAGTTCAACGCTCAGCTCCCGAAAAGCTAGCTGATGAAAAAGTGAAATTCAGAAACATGTCCTAGTAACCATCGCCGTTTGTAAACTTACAATTTTTCTCTAATATCAATTACAAAAACCATTGTATAAAGCAATATGAGCAAAGCTCGCTAATTAAATACATATGATCATATTGATATAATAGTAACAGCGGAAGTATTAAAAACAAATACTGTAAATATCCGAACAAATGTTACTAAGCTTTCAAAAGCACGCCTAAAAATCATATCCACACCATTAGGAATAAACTACATACAGAGTGTATGTGCCTACATGGTGATCAAAAGGAATATAAACAAAAAAGGCAACTCTTAGAGACCAATTGTACAGCGAACAACGGAACATTCATATGGCGTAGCAGCTAAAAAGGCTTGCACTGATATGAATGTTGGAGACTCGAGTTCAACGCTCAGCTCCCGAAAAGCTAGCTGATGAAGAAGTGAAATTCAGAAACATGTCCTAGTAACCATCGCCGTTTGTAAACTTACAATTTTTCTCTAATATCAATTACAAAAACCATTGTATAAAGCAATATGAGCAAAGCTCGCTAATTAAATACATATGATCATATTGATATAATAGTAACAGCGGAAGTATTAAAAACAAATACTGTAAATATCCGAACAAATGTTACTAAGCTTTCAAAAGCACGCCTAAAAATCATATCCACACCATTAGGAATAAACTACATACAGAGTGTATGTGCCTACATGGTGATCAAAAGGAATATAAACAAAAAAGGCAACTCTTAGAGACCAATTGTACAGCGAACAACGGAACATTCATATGGCGTAGCAGCTAAAAAGGCTTGCACTGATATGAATGTTGGAGACTCGAGTTCAACGCTCAGCTCCCGAAAAGCTAGCTGATGAAAAAGTGAAATTCAGAAACATGTCCTAGTAACCATCGCCGTTTGTAAACTTACAATTTTTCTCTAATATCAATTACAAAAACCATTGTATAAAGCAATATGAGCAAAGCTCGCTAATTAAATACATATGATCATATTGATATAATAGTAACAGCGGAAGTATTAAAAACAAATACTGTAAATATCCGAACAAATGTTACTAAGCTTTCAAAAGCACGCCTAAAAATCATATCCACACCATTAGGAATAAACTACATACAGAGTGTATGTGCCTACATGGTGATCAAAAGGAATATAAACAAAAAAGGCAACTCTTAGAGACCAATTGTACAGCGAACAACGGAACATTCATATGGCGTAGCAGCTAAAAAGGCTTGCACTGATATGAATGTTGGAGACTCGAGTTCAACGCTCAGATCCCGAAAAGCTAGCTGATGAAGAAGTGAAATTCAGAAACATGTCCTAGTAACCATCGCCGTTTGTAAACTTACAATTTTTCTCTAATATCAATTACAAAAACCATTGTATAAAGCAATATGAGCAAAGCTCGCTAATTAAATACATATGTTTTTATGGTTTTTTCAATTATAAAACACGGACCTAAAGCCAGCTATAGATACATATTTAAAGATAAAAGGTCGCCAAACAATTCATAATTTATAATGAATTAAAGTTTAGTCAATATACGTGAGGAATCCGTACGTCTTGTACGTAGAATTGGCAGTTGTGAAACCAAATTTTGGTAATCTCGTTGGCAATATTATAACCAATGAAATAGGTGTAGAGAGGTGGGGGTCAATTGGAAAACATCCAACATGTGCTTATACTATTGAGCTTACGGTTGATGCGGATGCAAAATGCGCTATTACCATATATTACGTTTGTACTGAGGATGTTAAGCATAAATCAATTTGTCACACAATCTTAATTCCTGAAGGTGATTCAATATATAATGCAACTAAAGAATAATACCCAGTTGCAATACATTGGGTTGTGGAGGAAAGTAACGAAGATTGTCGTCAATCACATACTACAATATGCGTTATTGATCATCCAGAAACCAGTAGCTATCAATTGCGTGCACTAAAGCAGAAAATATTCGTTGATGGTTTGGGTTATTTATTGCAAGAAATATACGGCAGTAGACAAAGCTCAATTGATATACAGCAACGCGTTTTTGAGCCTGGAACCCACTCGTAATGCCAAGGGTGCAATAGGGCGCAACGTTGTGGTTTCCACAGATATTGCTGAAGCAGCGCTGACAATTGCTGGTGTTGTCTTTGTAATTGATCCAGGCTTTACCCAACAAAGGTTTATAATCCACGTATGCGCGTAGAAAGTTTGCTCATATCAGCTATATCAAAAGCATCTGCTCAACCACGTGCCGGTCGTGCCGGAACGTGCACGCCCTGGCAAATGCTTCCCTTTATACCGGAAAGCTTAAAACAATGAAATGCAGGATAGCGTTCAAATTTAGGTAAGTGGCCAAAGAATGATTATTGTAAATATGATATTAACTTGTTCTTTACTTGTAGGTACTGTTGTGTTACTATTTAAAAAAAACTCGGCATAGATGATTTGGTGCATTCCGATAGAATGGCTCAATTGAAAGACTTTTAATTACTACTATGCTGTCAGGTGAGATTGTCGTAGTTATAATAGACGAAAATATTACCAAAATTGTTTACTGATTTATATACCACTTTGGCGAGAGGGTACATGTATATGTTTAAGTGAGCATGCAGGGTAGCTGGCGGATAATGTGTTCGAACTGCGATGACGCCTGTACCCAGTGCAAGTCTTTCGTTCGCTGTTATATCCTTCATATAATGAATTCAAATTTAGTTGATAACAACTTTCTCAACTTCATTTAATTGTTGCTCAATTTTTGTTGTCTACTTAATTTGCATATTCGTCCTTTTGTATAATATGTTTTCGATGTCAAAAGACGCGGCGCCAATATGCTAAGGATGCGATGGAGGGCTTTAGAATGACATAATATTTCCCTAGTTTTTACTTAATGCTTCTAGTGTTTAGTAATCGTTTGAAAATTGAATATTTATTTATTTATTTATTTATTTAAGTTCAGTCTACAGAATTTAATTCTTACAGACTAGATATAGTACGCAGTTAATCAATTAAAAATAGTGTATAATTTTAATTTAAATATACTTATACTATCATTAAACTCAATAACGCTTGCATAGGTATTGCATAATCTAACGCTCCTAGCAATCGGCTCGTTCATGGCGTAATTAGTAGAGTGGAATGTGTCTACCAATAAGCGATTATTTCTTAAGTTACGAGGCGGGTCATATAAATTGACCAAATTAGATAAGTCGTCACAGTGTATGTTATTATTAATGACATTATAAATAACAAGTAAGGAAGGCTAAGTTCGGGTGTAACCGAACATTACATACTCAGTTGAGAGCTATGGAGACAAAATAAGGAAAATCACCATGTAGGAAAATGAACCTAGGGTAACCCTGGAATGTGTTTGTATGACATGGGTATCAGATGGAAGGTATTAAAGAGTATTCTAAGAGAGAGTAGGCCATAGTTCTATGGATGGACGCCATTTAGGGATATCGCCATAAAGGTGGACCAGGGCTGACTCTAGAATGTGTTTGTACGATATGGGTATCAAATGAAAGGTGATAATGAGTATTTTAAAAGGGAATGGGCTTTAGTTCTATAGGTGAACGCCTTTTCGAGAAATCCCCATAAAGGTGGACCAGGGGTGACTCTAGAATATGTTTGTACGATATGGGTATCAAATGAAAGCTGTTAATGAGTATTTTGAAAAGGAGTGATCCTTAGTTCCCTAGGTGGACGCCGTTTCGAGATATCGCCATAAAGGTGGACCAGGGGTGTCTCTAGTTGTACGATATGGGAATCAAATGAAAGGTGTTACTGAGCGTTTTAAGAGGGAGTGGGCATTAGGTCTATAGGTGGACGCCTTTTCGAAATGTCGCCATTAGGGTGGGCCAGGGGTGACTCTAGAATGTGTTTGTACGATATGGGTATCAAACGAAAGGTGTTACTGAGCATTTTAAGAGGGAGTGGGCATTAGGTCCATAGGTGGACGCCTTTTCGAGATATCGCCATTAGGGTGGGCCAGGGTGACTCTGGAATGTGTTTGTACGATATGGGTATCAAATGAAAGGTGGTAATGAGTATTTTAAAAGGGAGCAATCCTTAGTTCTATAGGTGGACGCCTTTTCGAGATATCGCCATAAAGGTGGACCAAGGGTGACTCTAGAATGTTTGTACGATATGGGTATCAAACGAAAGGTGTTACTGAGCATTTTAAGAGGGAGTGGGCACTAGGTCTATAGGTGGACGCCTTTTCGTGATATCGCCATTAGGGTGGGCCAGGGGTGACTCTAGAATGTTTGTACGATATGGGTATCAAACGAAAGGTGTTACTGAGCATTTTAAGAGAAAGTGGGCATTAGGTCCATAGGTGGGCGCCTTTTCGAGATATCGCCATTAGGGTGGGCCAGGGTGACTCTAGAATGTGTTTGTACGATATGGGTATCAAATGAAAGGTGGTAATGAGTATTTTAAAAGGGAGTAATCCTCAGTTCTATAGGTGGACGCCTTTTCGAGATATCGCCATAAAGGTTGACCAAGGGTGACTCTAGAATGTTTGTACGATATGGGTATCAAACGAAAGGTGTTACTGAGCATTTTAAGAGGGAGTGGGCATTAGGTCGATAGGTGGACGCCTTTTCGAGATATCGCCATTAGGGTGGGCCAGGGGTGACTCTAGAATGTTTGTACGATATGGGTATCAAAGGAAAGGTGTTACTGAGCATTTTAAGAGGGAGTGGACATTAGGTCTATAGGTGGACGCCTTTTCGAGATATCGCCATTAGGGTGGGCCAGGGGTGACTCTAGAATGTTTTTACGATATGGGTATCAAACGAAAGGTGTTACTGAGCATTTTAAGAGGGAGTGGGCATTAGGTCTATAGGTGCACGCCTTTTCGAGATATCGCCATTAGGGTGGGCCAGGGTTGACTCTAGAATGTGTTTGTACGATATGGATATCAAATTAAAGGTATTAATGAGGGTTTTAAAAGCGAGTGGCCCTTAGATGTATATGTGAAGGCGTTCTCGCGATATCGACCAAATGTGGATCAGGTGATCCAGAAAATCATCTGTCGGGTACTGCTAATTTATTTATATATTCAATAACACTAACAGTATTCCTGCCAAGATTCCAAGGGCTGTTGATTTCGCCTTGTAGCACTTTTTCATTTTCTTCTACTTAATATGGTAGGTGTCACACCCATTTTACAAAGTTTTTTCCAAAGTTATATTTTGCGTCAATAAACCAATCCAGTTACCATGTTTCATCCCTTTTTTTCGTATTTGGTATAGAATTATGGCATTTTTTTAATTTTTCGTAATTTTCGATATCGATAAAGTGGGCGTGGTTATGGTCGGATTTCGGCCATTTTTTATACCAAGATAAAGTGAGTTCAGATAAGTACGTGGGCTAAGTTTAGTAAAGATATATCGGTTTTTGCTCAAGTTATTGTGTTAACGGCCGAGCGGAAGGACAGACGGTGGACTGTGTATAAAAACTAGGCGTGGCTTCCACCGATTTCGCCCATTTTCACAGAGAACAGTTAACGTCATAGAATCTATGCTCCTACCAAATTTCAAAAGGATTGGTAAATTTTTGTTCGACTTATGGCATTAAAAGTATTCTAGACACACTAAATGAAAATGAGCGGAGCCACGCCCATTTTGAAATTTTCTTTTATTTTTGTATTTTGTTACATCATATCATTACTGGAGTTGAATTTTGACTTAATTTACTTATATACAGTAAAGATATTAAATTTTTTGTTAAAATTTGAATTAAAAAAAAAATTTTTTAAAAAGTGGGCGTGTTCTTCATCCAATTTTGCTAATTTTTATTTAGCACATATATAGTAATAGTAGTAACGTTCCTGCCAAATTTCATCATGATATCTTCAACGACTGCCAAATTACAGCTTGCAAAACTTTTAAATTACCTTCTTGTAAAAGTGGGCGGTGCCACGCCCGTTGTCCAAAATCTTACTAATTTTCTATTCTGCGTCATAACGTCAACCCATCTACCAAGTTTCATCGCTTTAACCGCCTTTGGCAATGAATTATCGCATTTTTTCGGTTTTTCGAAATTTTCGATATCGAAAAAGTGGGCGTGGTTATAGTCCGATATCGTTCATTTTAAATAGCGATCTGAGATGAGTGCTCAGGAACCTACATACCAAATTTCATCAAGATACCTCAAAATTTACTCAAGTTATCGTGTTAACGGACGGACGGACGGACGGACGGACATGGCTCAATCAAATTTTTTTTGGATCCTGATTATTTTGATATATGGAAGTCTATATCTATCTCGATTCCTTTATATATGTACAACCAACCGTTATCCAATCAAACTTAATATACTCTGTGACCTCTGCTCAACTGAGTATAAAAAGTATTGAGAAGTATATTCTCCTATCATATAGGGACTGCAAGCCCATTAGTTTCCGTCTACCAATATAAGAAGGAAGATTACCTTGCCACGGTAACTTTCTTAGAGCAAATTTCGTGAAAACTTTTTGAAGTCTTTCGATTTTGTTTGAGTGGGTTTCATAGTATGGGCACCATATTAGAGAACAATACTCTAGTCTGCTTCGAACAAGAGATATGTACTATACATTTTCCAAAAACTTATATGCATATATGGTAGTCGTATATTACACATCGATGTGCCCAGAGATCAACAATATCCGATGCGCTTGAAAGGCATTTCGATATGTTTTTTTGATTTTGAAAAATGCTTTGGGCGGAAATGACGTAAATTTTGGTGTTTTTAAGCTGTACGGTGATGATACTTGACAATGTTCTTAATATTGATGCAAAGCTTCTTATGTCAATACAGCAAAATGATTTATTGGAGTATCCAAAATTGTCTTCGGCATATTATGGACTGCTGAAGAATAATCACATTTCGGGGCCTTTTTCTCTCGACAAGACATTAATTTGTGAATCGCACATCCTTTTTAAATTGGAACGTTTTTAATCATCCTGGGGTATGATGTTTGAATGTTTTGAGTCGCTGGATATTCTGGTGGTGATATGAATAAAAAATTTTTTTTGGGGGTATGCGGGGGCAGATAGTTATCTGCTTTAGGCTTCTGTTGGCCTCGTTCGTGGTGAACGAGAGCTGGGTTATGGGGTTTGTTATAACGGTTGGGAGTTACAAGTCTCCCTCACCCTCACTGGAGGGTGGTAGTAGGACCAATTTCGTGATTGGTCTGGTGGTTTGGCCCCTTGCCGTATCCAGTTCGACGACTCGAACTCGGTTATCGGGGCCATAATGAAGATTGGCTATCCGACCTAGTCTCCATTCGTTGGGGGGTAGATTATCCTCCTTAATGACGACTAGGTCCCCCGGTTTGAGATTTGATTGTGGATGCTTCCACTTAACGCGCTTCTGCAATTCGGTGAGATACTCCGTTTTCCACCGTTTGCAGAAGGTTTGATGCAGCGCCTTAAGTTTTCCCATCGATTGACGAGTGAAGCGCGATTCTCGCTGACATCAATCTCGGGTGGCGCTAGTAGGTGGCCCCCGACTAGGAAGTGCCTCCAGGCTCCAGGTTGGACGGGTCATTTGAAGATGGGCTTAGGGGTCGGGAGGTGAGACAGGATTCGATCCTACACAGGAGGATGCTAAACTCCTCGAGAGTAAATTTATGATCCGATGCGATCTTTTTGAAATGAGTTTTGAAACTCTTGACTCCCGCTTCCCACAGCCCGCCCATATGAGGAGCAGCTGCTGGTATGAAATGCCATGTCAGGGTTTGGTGGGCATATTTAGAGAGGGTTTGGTTGCGCGCATCAACGAGGAATGCCTTGAACTCTGAGCGGAGAGCCCTTGACGCACCGACAAAGTTCGTCCCGTTGTCGGAATAGAGGTTTTTCGGGCATCCTCGTCTGGCGACAAACCGACTAAACGCTGCTAGAAACGCGGCGGTGCTGAGGTCGCTAGTCGCCTCTAAGTGGATCGCCTTATTCGCAAAGCAGACGAATAGGCAGACGCAACCCTTTGACATGCGGCATCCTCGTCCGCTGTAAGACTTGATGTCAAAGGGTCCGGCAAAATCTACCCCTGTGTTGGTAAATGCCCGAGAAAAGGTGGTGCGTTCCGCAGGGAGAATTCCCATGAGTTGCGTCGGGGAACGTTTCCGGAATAGCGTACAGGCCTTGCAGTTGTGGATGATGGATCGGATCATGGTTTTCACCCGAGGTATCCAATACTGCGTGCGTGGGAGCCGCAGCATTAGTTGGTTTCCGCCATGGATGGAAATGGTGTGGACAAACTGGACTAGGAGACGGGTGAGTCGGCAGGCGTAAGGGAGGATTATCGGGTGACGCTCGTCGACGGGAACGTCCCTGGATGCGTTGAGCCGACCCCCCACCCGATGGACATTATTTTCGTCGCTGGTTCAGATCCGGCTCGAAGGACCAATGTTTTGCGGGGCAGTGTGGACCCGGGGAAGTCGGGCGTGTGCGTTGCAAATAAAAGAGAATAAATACCGAATTAGTAAATCGTAACCACAAGTTTGTTTACAAAATATAATTTCATTGAAAATGTATAAAGGAATTAGCGACGAGCTACAATATGATTATGAAAGTGAAACACTCACAAACTTCCTGGTTGTCAGGAAAGTTAATTACTTCACAATATAAATAGCAATTCCGATTTAATATGCAGTAGTGCAGAACGAAATTAATGGAAATACAAAATGCACTTGACACATTCAAATTTATCAAAGTGATTACTTGCAATTTTACTGCAAGTGCAAGTAGTTAAGATATAAGAAATTTACACTTGGCAATTCAAAGCGTACAATTATAATTTTATTAATTCAAATGCGCACGGATGAGCGCAAGTATGATGCGGAAAAGCTATATATATCAATTAAATCGACAATCCACTGTGCACTTGGAAAATTTACATTTATGAAAATTAATAATTTGCAAATATTAATTACAATGAAAATCGCACTTAGTAAAAAATGGAAAATGTGGGAAATGGTTGGTTTATATTACTCACCTGGGGCTAGCTGCTGGCTCGTGAACGTTCCAAAATAGAAGAAAGAGCCAAGACCGCGAACAAGCCCGCGGCACCTGCCGATAGCTAACTTTCGTTGAGTTTTTCCCCTTCAAAGTTAGCTCTCGGCTGGTGTTAGCCGTTACCGGTATTAATAATAAAATAACTTAAGTGCATGTTAGGGTGGTCCGAAAATATTTAGGCTGGTGGCCTAAAGAGCCAGTTTAGAAACATCGGTAACGTCCGTACTTTTATCTAGGAATATCGAAAAAAATTCCAATCTTGTAAAATATTTTCGATTTAAGACTTAATGCTCATGCACAACAGTTCTCGGAGATAAAGTTACTCCTTTAATAAATTCGGTATTATAAGTCAATTTATTGAAAATCTTTACTGTCGTACGTTTAACAAATTTACCATCAGAAAACGGCCTACACTGTCTTACGATTTCAAATGAAACTAAAGACGACAATTAATTTTTCAGCCAACCAGCTTTTAACTTTTTATATATATTATACACATTTATATATATTATAAACATTACTTCGCTGTTTCGAACAAATATATTTCAAATCCGAAAACGTTTGTTCGCAATAATATGTTGAGAAGAATAGTGATAAACATTTTAAAGCATTTTTTTTAATTGAGGATAATCCTCCTCACTCAAATTCTTCCAGAAGTCAGTAGTGTTTGTGACATCTGGAGCAACAATTTCACTCCTGAGTATGACGAGCTCGCATTGAATTGCGAACTCGTATCTGCTCACATCGCAATGAAAAGGTGCTTCGAAAAGGTCGATGACTGGTTTGACATTTTCAAAATCTTAAAACCTGTCATCAAAGTTTTCGAAGAGCGTTGCAAGTATATTACAACATTCCATTTTTTTTTATATCTAGTGCTTAATTGGGACAAAATTATTGTTGTTTTTGGAAAACTTGAATAATTGTCTGAGCGTATTTCACACAGAAGCAAAAAAATTTTAGTTTTGGAAGCACTTAAGGCTTTATAGGCATCTGGGAAACTTTTAAATTTTCCTTGAAGTTCGAAGTTAAAATCATTTAAAAACTTTGTTACGTCGGACAAGAATGCCAAATCTAAAATGAACGTTTTGTTCTTCAAAAACGAGATAAGTCGCAATTCTTTTTTTTTCAATTTCCAGGAATTGCAGAACTTCTACCTTTGAGTCGAACAGTCTATTAAGGCAGTCGGCGCGGCTCAACCATCTCACGTCTGTGAACATTTTAAGGTCCTTTGCTGCAGCATTTTTGTCTTTAAGAAACATTTTAAATTTTCTGTGGGAAAGTGACTGGTGGCCACCACGTATTTTATTAATAATTTCTTCTGCTGTTTTCATAACAGCGTGATTTGATAAGAACTTTGAGGAGAGAGCCGCCTGGTGTATAAGGCAGTGGAAGGTTGGAACTGAAATTCCATTAAGATTTAGTTGACCTACGAAGCCTTCGTGCCTACCGACCATAATGTTCGCACCATCTGTACACACTACCGAAAGTTTTCCCATATCAACGAAGGAAAAAAGCTCTTCATTTACAACACTGAACAAAGATGCTCCAGTCACGTTACCATAAAAGCTTTCAATGGAAAATAAAGACTCAAAAATTTCAAATTCACTATTTATGCTACGAATAGAAATAGCCACATCGGTAACGTCGGTACTTTCATCTAGGCATATCGAAAAAAATTGTCAATCTTGTAAAATATTTTTGATTTCGGATTTAATGTTAATGCCTAACTTATCCGTACGATGGACCAGAGTTCTCGGAGATAAAGGTACTCCCTCAATAAATTCGGTATTATAACCTAATTTATTGAAAATCTTTACTGTCGTACCTTTAACAAATTTACCATCAGAAAACGGCCTACCCTGTCTTACTATTTCAAATGAAACTAAAGACGACAATTCATTTTTTAGTTTGGTTCTACTTTTTTTCATTAGTAGAACTATCCATTGCAGTCAACCGGCCTTTAACTTTTTTCAAAAATAAACATTTTTTCTTTAAACAAATCATTTTGTTTCCTTTCATTTAATTTGTCTATATTTTTATGAAAAAAATTAAAATGTGTTTTAAGCGTAGAAACTCGGTTATTTAAAAAGGACTTGTAGCATAAAATACATTGTGTTTGCCCAAAAGTGTTGGGCAACATAAAATATTTTCCGCTTGCCATTGTGTGCATTAAAATAATAATAGCAAACGGTATTTACTTTTTGCTTTCTAATAAGGGAATGAAGAACGCGAAATTATGCATCAAGTGATGTGCGCGATCATCGCGCGATCATCGCGCTCTCACTAACACATCTTCATTTCAAATTTGCCGACATCTGATTGAATTATTGATATTACTGCCCACAGTCCCTGTAAAATCAATAGTGTTGATTTTAACAGTCGCAAAAATTAACAGTCGCAGAAATTAACAATCGCAAAAAGCAGCAGTCGTGAAATATGAAAATTGACGCTTTTTGCAAACTGTAAGCGACTGATATTTTGCGTTTTTTATAATTTTTGTTTACTAAAACGAGGCGCTACAGCGTTGTACGTAATACGCTGTACATATATATGTACATACATGCATTTCGATTTCAAGTATGTTAAAAAATTGAATATATGAGATATTTCTGCATACATATGTACATGTGTATATGTTTTATTTTGAAACATTTTAAATTTAAATTCATGTAGGTAATTGTCTTTAATTAAAATATAAATAAATAATAAAGTAAAACGATAGTTAACAAGTAAGGAAAGTTAAGTTCGGGTGTAACCGAACATTACATACTCAGCTGAGACCTTTGGAGACAAAATAAGGGAAAATCACCATGTAGGAAAATGAACCTATGGTAACCCTGGAATGTGTTTGTATGACATGGGTATCAGATGGAAGGTATTAAAGAGTATTTTAAAAGGGAGTGATCCTTAGTTCTATAGGTGGACGCCTTTTCGAGATATCGCCATAAAGGTGGGCCAGGAGTGACTCTAGAATGCGTTTGTACGATAAGGCTATCAAATGAAAGGTGTTAATGAGTATTTTAAAAATGAGCGATCCTTAGTTCTATAGGTGGCCGCCTTTTCGAGATATCGCCATAAAGGCGGACCAGGGGTGACTCTAGAATGTGTTTGTACGATAAGGCTATCAAATGAAAGGTGTTAATGAGTATTTTAAAAATGAGCGATCCTTAGTTCTATAGGTGGCCGCCTTTTCGAGATATCGCCATAAAGGCGGACCAGGGGTGACTCTAGAATGTGTTTGTACGATAAGGCTATCAAATGAAAGGTATAAATGAGTATTTTAAAAGGGAGTGGGTCTTAGTTTTATAGCTGGAAACCTTTTCTAGATATCGCCATAAAGGCGGACCAGGGGTGACTCTAGAATGTGTTTGTACGATAAGGCTATCAAATGAAAGGTGTTAATGAGTATTTTAAAAATGAGCGATCCTTACTTCTATAGGTGGCCGCCTTTTCGAGACATCGCCATAAAGGCGGACCAGGGGTGACTCTAGAATGTGTTTGTACGATAAGGCTATCAAATGAAAGGTGTTAATGAGTATTTTAAAAATGAGTGATCCTTAGTCCTATAGGTGGACGCCTTTTCGACATATCGCCATAAAGGTGGATCAGGGGTCACTCTAAAATGTGTTTGTACGATAAGGCTATCAAATGAAAGGTGTTAATGAGTATTTTAAAAATGAGCGATCCTTAGTTCTATAGGTGGCCGCCTTTTCGAGATATCGCCATAAAGGCGGACCAGGGGTGACTCTAGAATGTGTTTGTACGATAAGGCTATCAAATGAAAGGTGTTAATGAGTATTTTAAAAATGAGCGATCCTTAGTTCTATAGGTGGCCGCCTTTTCGAGATATCGCCATAAAGGCGGACCAGGGGTGACTCTAGAATGTGTTTGTACGATAAGGCTATCAAATGAAAGGTGTTAATGAGTATTTTAAAAATGAGTGATCCTTATTTCTATAGGTGGCCGCCTTTTCGAGATATCACCATAAAGGTGGACCAGGGGTGACTCTAGAATTTGTTTGTACGATATGGGTATCAAATGAAAGGTATAAATGAGTATTTTAAAAGGGAGTGGGCCTTAGTTCTATAGCTGAACACCTTTTCGAGATATCGCCATAAAGGCGGACCAGGTGTGACTCTAGAATGCGTTTGTACGATATGGGTATCAAAGGAAAGGTGTTAGTGAGTATTTTAAAAATGAGTGATCGTTTGTTCTATATGTAGGTGGCCGCCTTTTCGATATATCGTCATAAAGGCGGACCAGGTGTGACTCTAGAATGCGTTTGTACGATATGGGTATCAAACGAAAGGTGTTAGTGAGTATTTTAAAAATGAGTGATCCTTTGTTCTATAGGTGGACGCCTTTTCGACATATCGCCATAAAGGTGGATCAGGGGTGACTCTAAAATGTGTTTGTACGATAAGGCTATCAAATGAAAGGTGTTAATGAGTATTTTAAAAATGAGCGATCCTTAGTTCTATAGGTGGCCGCCTTTTCGAGATATCGCCATAAAGGCGGACCAGGGGTGACTCTAGAATGTGTTTGTACGATAAGGCTATCAAATGAAAGGTGTTAATGAGTATTTTAAAAATGAGCGATCCTTAGTTCTATAGGTGGCCGCCTTTTCGAGATATCGCCATAAAGGCGGACCAGGTGTGACTCTAGAATGCGTTTGTACGATATGGGTATCAAACGAAAGGTGTTAGTGAGTATTTTAAAAATGAGTGATCCTTTGTTCTATAGGTGGACGCCTTTTCGACATATCGCCATAAAGGTGGATCAGGGGTGACTCTAAAATGTGTTTGTACGATAAGGCTATCAAATGAAAGGTGTTAATGAGTATTTTAAAAATGAGCGATCCTTAGTTCTATAGGTGGCCGCCTTTTCGAGATATCGCCATAAAGGCGGACCAGGGGTGACTCTAGAATGTGTTTGTAGGATAAGGCTATCAAATGAAAGGTGTTAAAGAGTATTTTAAAAATGAGTGATCCTTAGTTCTATAGGTGGACGCCTTTTCGACATATCGCCATAAAGGTGGATCAGGGGTGACTCTAAAATGTGTTTGTACGATAAGGCTATCAAATGAAAGGTGTTAATGAGTATTTTAAAAATGAGCGATCCTTAGTTCTATAGGTGGCCGCCTTTTCGAGATATCGCCATAAAGGCGGACCAGGGGTGACTCTAGAATGTGTTTGTACGATAAGGCTATCAAATGAAAGGTGTTAATGAGTATTTTAAAAATGAGCGATCCTTAGTTCTATAGGTGGCCGCCTTTTCGAGATATCGCCATAAAGGCGGACCAGGGGTGACTCTAGAATGTGTTTGTACGATAAGGCTATCAAATGAAAGGTATAAATGAGTATTTTAAAAGGGAGTGGGTCTTAGTTCTATAGCTGGAAACCTTTTCTAGATATCGCCATAAAGGCGGACCAGGGGTGACTCTAGAATGTGTTTGTACGATAAGGCTATCAAATGAAAGGTGTTAATGAGTATTTTAAAAATGAGCGATCCTTACTTCTATAGGTGGCCGCCTTTTCGAGACATCGCCATAAAGGCGGACCAGGGGTGACTCTAGAATGTGTTTGTACGATAAGGCTATCAAATGAAAGGTGTTAATGAGTATTTTAAAAATGAGCGATCCTTAGTTCTATAGGTGGCCGCCTTTTCGAGATATCACCATAAAGGTGGACCAGGGGTGACTCTAGAATTTGTTTGTACGATATGGGTATCAAATGAAAGGTATAAATGAGTATTTTAAAAGGGAGTGTGCCTTAGTTCTATAGCTGGACACCTTTTCGAGATATCGCCATAAAGGCGGACCAGGTGTGACTCTAGAATGCGTTTGTACGATATGGGTATCAAAGGAAAGGTGTTAGTGAGTATTTTAAAAATGAGTGATCGTTTGTTCTATATGTAGGTGGCCGCCTTTTCGATATATCGCCATAAAGGCGGACCAGGTGTGACTCTAGAATGCGTTTGTACGATATGGGTATCAAACGAAAGGTGTTAGTGAGTATTTCAAAATTAAGTGATCCTTTGTTCTATAGGTGGCCGCCTTTTCGATATATCGCCATAAAAGTGGACCAGGGGTGACTCTAGAATGTGTTTGTACGATATGGGTATCAAATGAAAGGGGGTAATGAGTATTTTAAAAGGGAGTGATCCTTGGTTCTATAGGTGGCCGCCTTTTCGATATATCGCCATAAAGGTGGACCAGGGGTGACTCTAGAATGTGTTTGTACGATATGGGTATCAAATGAAAGGGGGTAATGAGTTTTTTAAAAGGGAGTGATCCTTTGTTCTATAGGTGGCCGCCTTTTCGATATATCGCCATAAAGGTGGACCAGGGGTGACTCTAGAATTTGTTTGTACGATAAGGCTATCAAATGAAAGTTGTTAATGAGTATTTTAAAAATGAGTGATCCTTTGTTCTATAGGTGGCCGCCTTTTCGATATATCGCCATAAAGGTGAACCAGGGGTGACTCTAGAATGTGTTTGTACGATATGGGTATCAAATGAAAGGGGGTAATGAGTGTCTTAAAAGGGAGTGCTCCTTTGTTCTATAGGTGGCCGCCTTTTCGATATATCGCTATAAAGGCACCAGGTGTGACTCTAGAATGCGTTTGTACGATATGGGTATCAAATGAAAGGTGTTAATGAGCATTTTAAAAATGAGTGATCCTTTGTTCTATAGGTGGCCGCCTTTTCGATATATCGCCATAAAGGTGGACCAGGGGTGACTCTAGAATGTGTTTGTACGATATGGGTATCAAATGAAAGGGGGTAATGAGTGTTTTAAAAGGGAGTGATCCTTTGTTCTATAGGTGGCCGCCTTTTCGATATATCGCCATAAAGGTGGACCAGGGGTGACTCTAGAATGTGTTTGTACGATATGGGTATCAAATGAAACGGGGTAATGAGTGTTTTAAAAGGGAGTGATCCTTTGTTCTATAGGTGGCCGCCTTTTCGATATATCGCCATAAAGGTGGACCAGGGGTGACTCTAGAATTTTTTTGTACGATATGGGTATCAAATGAAAGGTATAAATGAGTATTTTAAAAGGGAGTGGGCCTTAGTTCTATAGCTGGAAACTTTTCTAGATATCGGCATAAAGGCGGACCAGGTGTGAGTCTAGAATGCGTTTGTACGATATGGGTATCAAATGAAAGGTGTTGATGAGTATTTTAAAAATTAGTGATCCTTTGATTTATAGGTGGCTGCCTTTTCGATATATCGCCATAAAGGTGGACCAGGGGTGACTCTAGAATGCGTTTGTACGATATGGGTATCAAATGAAAGGTTTTAATGAGTATTTTAAAAGGGAGTGGGCCTTATTTCTATAGGTGGACCCCTTTTCGAGATATCGCCATAAAGGTGGACCAGGGGTGACTCTAGAATTTGTTTGTACGATAAGGCTATCAAATGAAAGGTGCTAATGAGTATTTTAAAAATGAGTGATCCTTAGTTCTATAGGTGGACGCCTTTTCGAGATATCGCCATAAAGGTGAACCAGGGGTATCAAATTAAAGGGACTAGTGAGGGTTTTAAAAGGGAGTAGCCCTGTATATATGAAGACGTATATATGAAGACGTATTCGTGATATCGACCAAAATGTGGACCAGGGTGACCCAGAACATCATCTCTCGGGTACCGCTAATTTATTAATACCACGATACTGTTACTGCCAAGATTCCAAGGGCTTTTGATTTCGCCCTGGAGAACTTTTTCAATTTCTTCTACTGAATATGGTTGGTGTGACACCCATTTTAAAAAGTTTTTTCCAAAGTTATGTTTTGCGTCAATACACCAATCCAATTACCATGTTTCATCCTTTTTTTCCTATTTGGTATAGAATTATGGCATTTTTTTTTTAATTTTTCGTAATTATCGATATCGAAAAAGTGGGAGTGGTCACAGTCGGATTTCGGCCATTTCTTATACCAAGATAAGGTGAGTTCAGATAAGTATGTGAACTAAGTTTAGTAAAGATAAATCGCTTTTTGCTCAAGTTATCGTGTTAACGGCCGAGCGGCAGGACAGACGGTCGACTGTGTTTAAAAACTGGGCGTGGCTTCAACCGATTTTGCCAATTTTCACAGAAAACAGTAACCGTCATAGAATCTATGCCCCTAACAAATTTCACAAGGATTGGTAAATTTTTCTTCCACTTATGGCATTAAAAGTATTATAGACAAATTAAATGAAAAAGGGCGGTGCCACGCCCATTTTGAAATTTTCTTTTATTTTTGTATTTTGTTGCTGTAGTTGATTGTTGACAAAATTTACTTATATACTGTAAAGATATTAAACTTTTTGTTAAAATTTGAATTAAAAAAAATTTTTTTACAAAGTGGGGGAGTTCGTTATCCGATTTTGCTAATTTTTATTTAGCACATATATAGTAATAGGAGTAACGTTCCTGCCAAATTTCATCATGATATCTTCAACAACTGCCAAATTACAGCTTGCAAAACTTTGAAATTACCTTCTTTTAAAAGTGGGCGGTGCCACGTTCATTGTCCAAAAACTTCCTAATTTTCTATTCTGCCTCATAAGGTCAACCCACCTACGAAGTTTCATCGCTTTAGTCATCTTTGGTAATGAATTATCGTACTTTTTCCGTTTTTCGAAATTTTCGATATCGAAAAAGTGGGCGTGGTTATCGTCCGATTTCTTTCATTTTAAATAGATGAGTGCCCAGGAACCTACATACCAAATTTTTATCAAGATACCTCAAAATTTACTCAAGTTATCGTGTTTACGGACGGACGGACGGACGGAATGAATTTCTTTTTTCGCCCAGATCATTTCGATATATAGAAGTCTATATCTATCTCGATTAGTTTAGCCGTCACGGATTACCGTTATGCGAACAAAATTAATATACTCTGTGAGCTTTGCTCAGCTGAGTATAAAAATCTTGATGGTCAAAAAGGGGTAAATTTTCTGTGGCTGTGTCAAGAAAACAATGCATGTATCTACATACATACATGCGTACAGCGTATTACGTACGACGCTGTAGTGCCTCGTTTTAGTAAACAATAATCCTACACGGTGGGCAGGAAGCAACGATAGGTTCCATGAAAATGTCGACAAAAAAGGAAAGCGGGGTTTTATTTGGTGATGATTATAGATGAAAAATTCGTTGGATTTGAAATCCTAGCTGCTCCTGTTTCAAAAATATTCACATTTTACATATTTCTGATAGCATCAGTTTTTGCGATATAGAAAAGGCGTGTTTTTGAATCGTTGGAACATATTTATGCAATGTACCGTAGTACAAGGCAGCAAGCCTCCTTTTTTTATTTTCTAAGTTCTATTCCCTGCTGCATTTACTTGTTTTTCGTATCCCGTTTAGCTAGGCACCACTGTTTCTAGTTACCACACATTGCTTCACAAAGCATCTGTCAAAAACAGGTGATATTGAACTCATTTATCGACTCTTCTGAGCAAGGTAGGTCAAGAGCTATTTCCGTCATAAGCTCTCGATATTTTCCTATGGAGTCTCGGAGCAGTAAACATCGTGGTCGTGGTCAAGTTTCCTTGTTTTTTTTTTCAAACATATAGAAAATTGGAGTGAACTTTTAGACCCCCAAAATTTTAAATATTTAAAACATTAAAGTAGTGTGACATATAATAAAATCAACTAAGTCTGATTCCATACAAAATTTGACTATTTTGTGTTTGATTCAAACAAAAATAATGGATTAATTTGCCAAGTTCGCGCGATCAAATAAAACTCTTAATTTCAGCAACTTTCCTGTCGCCACTTGTTAGCAAGAGCAGCCCAGTCCACCTTGAGCAGAAATACGTACATGATATCTATGGTGAGTCTTAATGTTTTATTTAAAGAATTAAATCCTTTTACCCCCCTGTCTAACATTAAATTGTGTGGTGTCAAAAGTTAAAGTAAAAATTCTAACAGAGCGGTATCGGTTTCTTCCGCAGATTTTCTTCTCAAGAAAACGAGCACCACATTTCTCTGAAAATTCATTTGCCAACATATTTTGCATTATATGCATGTGGGTTGCTTGTGCGAATCGCAAGCATAACATAAAATCTCGTCTTAACATACATACGTTCATCATCGTTGGAGTCTTCAAAACCCCAAATCATATAAGGAAATGTGAATTATAAAACTAAAGCTAAAAATTAGATTTTAATCTACATACACATAATACATATACATAACTATAAAGTAAAGTTGTTTAAGAGTTCCAACTCAAACTCGAAGAAACGAGTTCCTCTCCTTCATTACTTTAGGTTTAGAAACCAAAATTTAGATATATAAAATGTTGCAGAGAAACTGGAATTAATTTTATGAAAGTTGATGAATTAACTAATATTGTTAGACTGGCAGCCTGGCTTAAAGAAAATCCTGCATAGATTTTGGCCCCTTTATTTTCACGAGCCATTGTAACTTAAGTTAGCCAATTTCGAAAAGTTGGTCCAAATGCATTACTTACCAAAGTGTAGTTAGCCAAACGCAACATACATATAATATTGTAACGAATTTGCTGCAAATCCTCTTATTTGCCCTTTTGCTAAGTTCGAATCACTAAACTGTTGAATAAATAACTCCAATATGTAATAATGCAAAATGGCCTTTATTAAAGTGCTTCACAATAACACTCAAACTGTGCAACGAATAGCTTGCTTAATAACCAAACTCATTGATAGCTCAAATGAAACTCTACTTTCAAAATAATACTGCTATTGCTCGCTAGATATCGTCTTAGTCGTAACTGCTTGACAACTCAAATCAAACTGAATTCCAGCGGCTCTACAATTGTCGCCTTTTATACTCTTTGATATCAACATTCGCATCTTCTAGAATCTACTAGTCCAGCAGCTCTCAAACTTCTCAGCTGTAACTACAATTGCACAATTTTATACATCTTCTAGGCGCTTCCAGAATCTACTAGTCCAGTAGCTCTCAAACTTCTCAGTTGTAACTACAATTGCACAATTTTATAGTTTTTCTCATTGCATACTTATAGGAGTATCTCAGATATATGCATGTATTTGTGCATTGACTCTCCGCTGCTCGTATACGTACATGGTACATATGTGTAGACGCAGTTATTGTTTCGTTTATGTAGATACATGATGATTGAATAATTGATGTGCATTCACGTCACTTCTTAGCATCGGCTTGGAGCTAGCAGCACTCCTTAGTTTTGCTAATATTCGTAACACTGACCTCCACCTAAGTCTGATCGTCCCGATCAAACAAATCTCTCGATCTAAACGCTGCTAGCATCGCCAAATGTACCACTCTTCTACTCCGTGGTTTCTCAATGCTTTGTATGCGGTAGATGGTATCACTGATCTTCTTCACAACCTTGTACGGGCCTTCCCAACTGCACCGAAATTTGGATGGAACACCTTTCCGCCGGTGAGGGTTGTATAACCGTACCATATCTCCCGCCAAGAAACCTTTCGAATTATTGTTCTCATGGTACCTGTGTTTCATCGTACTATTCAATACCCTGGTTCGTTCCTTCACACTCTGTTGTTTGGCCGATGAACTACTTCGTAGAGCTTGCGCTGGACGGATTTGCTCTGCATAATCAGTATCGTTCCCGCGTTTCCCCACAGTAGTGCGCTCTGGCTTGAAACTACCCTCGCATTCTTTCTCGGAAATTCGTTGCTTCGTTTTCCTGCATCTTTTAGGTTTTGTCAATGCCAGTGTTTCTCTCACAGGTACTTTTGATTTTGATTTATTTAGCCCATTCGATCTATCAACCTTTGCCTTTGACTTTCGTGGTCTTTGTCGAGTCTTTTCCACCAGTACCCGATTACTGCTGAACCCTTTTTCCAAACTAAAGTTAAGTGGTATGTGCTGGTTCTTATAGCGCATAATTTTTCTCCGCATATCGATCCTGATGTCATGGTCAACCAAGAAGTCCACTCCCAATATGACTTCATCAACGATCTCCGCCACAACGAATTTGTGTAAAACCATGACTTTTCCAATTAATACCTCACATACCACTTCACCTTGGACTTGATTATACTCGCCTGTGACCGTACGCAACCTTGCTCCAGGTAATGACTTTACTCTCCTGTAGACCAAATCAGATCGAATCAAGGAGTGAGATGACCCCGTATCTAAAGTCAGTACACGCTCTTTACCATCCACATTCCCTCTGATGGTAAGACTGCTTGATTTCCTTCCAATCTGCGACACAGATATCACAGGACATTCAATAGCCGGGGCAAGTTTTCGTTCTTTACATCCGACACGCTCTTGCTCATTTCCGCCAGTTTTGCGTTTACGGCCACCCACATTATTGGAACTATTAGTACCAAGATCGCAATGACGTGCAATGTGACCTGGGTTGCCGCATTTGCAACATTTAATAACTCCGGCATTCTTCTGTTGAGATCCCTTCAGTGCTTCCAAAATTGTGTCTGCCTTTCTACTTCCACACGGCGTGCTTTGAAAACTGGCTTACACAGAAGCGACGCTGTTTCCTGAATCAGAGCATGCGATACCGTTTCAGCAAATGTTAGTTTTGGATTCGTATATGTAGCCCGCTTCGTTTCCACATCTCGTATGCCATTTATAAAGCTCTGAATCTTTACCCTTTCAGTGTATTCCACGGGTGCGTCCGCATTTGCAAGATGATCCAATCTTTCAATATCTGAAGCAAATTCCTGCAATGTCTCATTTGCTTTTTGGTAGCGGTTTTGCAACTCAATTTGGAATATCTGTTTTCTATGCTCGCTTCCATAACGTCGTTCTACAGCAGCCATCAATGCTTCATAATTGTTCCGCTCTCCTTCGGGAATCGTCTGTAGGATTTCCGCTGCTGGCCCCTTCAATGCCACGGACAGTGCAGAAACTTTATCTTCCGCATTCCAGTTGTTCACTGCTACGGTCTTCTCCAATTGCAGCTTAAAGACCTGGAAAGGAACAGAACCGTCAGAGGATGGTGTTTTTACCTTTGGATTACTAGTTGAAACTGCTGGGCGATTTAGTTGCAACTGCTCGATACGTCCTCTCAAAGCATCCACCTCGGCATCAATTTTTTCTTCAAACTGTAAAATTTTTGTATCTTGCGCCTCCAACTTCGAGGAAATACGTCCTTCTTGCTCTTCCAGTTGAGCAGAGATCTATTATATGCCCTTTTGCTAAGTTCGAATCACTAAACTGTTGAATAAATAACTCCAATATGTAATAATGCAAAATGGCCTTTATTAAAGTACTTCACAATAACACTCAAACTGTGCAACGAATAGCTTGCTTAATAACCAAACTGATTGATAGCTCAAATGAAACTCTACTTTCAAAATAATACTGCTCTTGCTCGCTAGATATCGTCTTAGTCGTAACTGCTTGACAACTCAAATCAAACTGAATTCCAGCGCCTCTACAATTGTCGCCTTTTATACTCTTTGATTTCAACCTTCGCATCTTCTAGAATCTACTAGTCCAGCAGCTCTCAAACTTCTCAGCTGTAACTACAATTGCACAATTTTATACATCTTCTAGGCGCTTCCAGAATCTACTAGTCCAGTAGCTCTCAAACTTCTCAGCTGTAACTACAATTGCACAATTTTATAGTTTTTCTCATTGCATACTTATAGGAGTATCTCATATATATGCATGTATTTGTGCAGTGACTCCCCGCTGCTCGTATACGTACATGGTACATATGTGTAGACGCAGTTATTGTTTCGTTTATGTAGATACATGATGATTGAATTATTGATGTGCATTCACGTCACTGCTTAGCATCGGCTTAGAGCTGGCAGCACTCCTTAGTTTTGCTAATATTCGTAACAATATTTTTTTGTTGTTTTTGCTGCACAGCAGACTCTCAAGCATTTCTATGATCAAATACATGTGAGTGAAGTGGACATTTTTGAGAGAGCGGTATGGTGCAATATTAACAAATTTTGTATGACATTTTTCGATGCAACCAATTGTTAACATTTACACGTTGCGGTTAAATAGTTTTTGGTATGGTATTAAGCGGGAGTCATTGGTACCGTATGTCGTTTCGCTGTAGTCGTATCCCTAACGTAATCAGCTATTTATCGTTACGACGGTAAACCAAAAACCAATTGGTTGGCTACGATACGGTTACGACCTTAGCGGCACCAATAATCGATTGCATTGATTCTCAAAAGGTTGGTCGAATCAGCTGTTATAAGGTTACCGATACGGTTACCGATAAAGCACCAATGTCTGCAGATTTACTTAGAGAGAGTTTTTTTGTATGGCTTCGTTCGAAGCAACATTCATTATAGATATTCTCATAGCTGATTGATACAGGTGGCAGCATGGTGACATACCTACAAACATAAATAAAAATGCCATGTACTTTGTTTTTGTAAATTCGATGGACAAATGTCAAAATCGTACTGCGCCGGAAGTTGATGTATCAAATCGAATAAAAAAAGTTTATAATCAGCTGTTCCATGCTGCCACCTTGTATATTTGCGCCATGGATATTCCTTTAAGCCGGAGTCATTGGTGCCGTATGTCGTATCGCTGTAGTCGTATCCCTAACGTAATCAGCTGTTTATCGTTACGACGGTAAACCAAAACCCAATTGGTTGGCTACGATACGGTTACGACCTTAGCTTCACCAATAATCGATTGCATTGATTCTCATAAGTTTGGTCGAATCAGCTGTTAAAAGGTTACCGATACGGTTACCGATAAAGCACCAATGTCTCCAGCTTTAACTGAGTTCTCTCCGTAACACTTTAATATTTTTAAGCATGGTTGCCAACATTTGCGGTTAGCTAATATTATTAAGTCATTTTTTTTCGATAATATCAACAATTATATTTTGTAATTAGCTTAGAAAATATTTTAGTTCTTATTTAAGGAATGAAAACACAACTCTCCAACCAAGGCTTTCGACGCTAGGTAGAAAAGCTATCTATATATATATATGAATCTATTTGTTATTGACTAATGCCCCATATACCTATGAGAATTTAACAATTTGTTAATATTGTAGTTTTGATCATACATATATATATATATATATCCACTCAAATGCCTGTACATACATATGCATGTACATATGTACATAAATAGATATTAATATACAAAGTGAAGTTTCCTTTTCTTCAAAAATGCAATCTTAGTGTAAAATACATTTTTTTTTTATTTTTGCATATGTGTAATGATATGCGAGCATACCTTTTTTTGCATACATATTGTAATGAATTTGTTGCAAATCCTCTTATTTGCCCTTTTGCTAGGTTCGTATCGCTAAACTGTTGAATAAATAACTCCAATATTGAATAATGGAAAAATGGCCTTTATTAAAATACTTCACAATAACACTCAAACTGTGCAACGAATAGCTTAATAACCAAACTGATAGCTTAAGTGAAACTGACTTTGAAAATAATACTGCTATTGCTCGCTAGATATCGTCTTAATCGAAACTCAAATCAAACTGAATTACAGTGCATCTACATCTGTCGCCTTTTATACTCTTTGGTTCCGGCCAATCCTTTCTGACGTAGTGGTACTTACGAGCTCGGCTATCCCACTTGCAGAGGAAGCAGCAGTGCTTGGTGTATCCACTTTGTAGACCGCATAGCATTGCAACGACTTTGAGATCAGAACATATTTTCCAATCATGCTCTTCATATTTGATAAATTTGAGTAGTTTTTGCATTTCCTCGTAGGATTCCTTTGTATTTACTGCATGTGCGATCGGGATAGAAGGCTTTTTGTTACCAATATGCAATAATACAGCCTTCAAACTCAGTTTATTGCTGTCTATGAACAATCGCCACTCTTTTGAATCATATATTTGACCAAACTCTTTGAATAAACCAGGAATGTCGTTGCAGTAGCATATGCTGTCTTTCTTGGTATAGTGTTTGGAAAATGGTTCGTGACGAGTTCTACAATATATCACCTTAACATCGGATGACACAAATTTAAATTGTTGCATACGAGAAGTGTGGATCTCGGCCTTTTCCTTGGATAGTTCCAAATCTCTTATCCAATCATTAAGTTGTGCTTGTGACAGAACGTTTCTCTCGTTTCCCATGCGAAATTCAGTACAACTTGATTCCCCGCACTCAGATATTACTGTTGACAATGGAACTGGATCCGCAACTGCCGTTGAATGTAGTACTGGTAATGTCACTGTAGGTACGCTGGCATAGGTTACTCTTCTTGATCTTCCAACGCCAAGTACTTTTGTTTGACAAATATAATACTCTATTGAATGGCAAGTAGGTTCTCTCCATATCATTGGTGTATCAAATTTTATTTGTTGTCCTGATTCCGACTGAATCAATTCTACTCGACACGATGTACACAAAGTGTTCGGTGTCCATGGTTTTTCAGCATTTTTAGGCTCAATGCCAAAATACTTGGAGTATAAAGTTTTGATATGATCTGAGAACACTCGTCGTCGCCTTATGATAGTATATTGGCCACACATGAAACAGAACATATCTGGATCGTTATTACACTCAAATTCTCGCGTCCTTTTACTCATTTTATTTTTTTTTTTAATAAATCACGGCTTTGTAATTTGACTTATGAACTGAACTATCTCCGGCGAGCCTTACAGATGTTATGAAGTTTAAAGGCGCATTAACTCATATTTATACTCGGAACAAGAATAAAATTGAAAAAATTAAATCTTACCTAGACAGAAAGGTTCCTTTTTATACGAAGTCAGGAAAAGAAAATACTACCTGCTTTAGATGTAGGCTTTAAAAATTTTCTGTGTCTAATAATTTTGAAAATCTACCTGCATACTTACCCATAAGTGACGGAAATACATGTTTATAACTACATGCCTACAGCAGGTTTCGAACCCAACCACTCTTCCTTTCGATGCAACCACTCTACCTACTATAAAACAATTCGAGTATTAAAAGTACTATTTGATTTATTTAAAGAAAAATTATTATCATTGCTATGGTCTTATTCGTTTATCCGGAATATCCCATTTGCACTTTATACCTTTTATACATGTATGTATACATACATTGAAGTTGCGCAACCTGGGTATTTTTATTTGATCGCTTATAACTTACGTAGTTTTACATCGATTTTCTTCAGTGATAGCTTATCTTTTTTCTAAATAAACGGAGCTTTATGTAAAGAAAAAATGTCTGAAAAAAAAGTTGTGGTTTTGGAATGCTGCCCTCGCAAAGAGTAATTTTTTTCATATTTTTTCATAAAAAAAAAAAAAAATCTGAAATGATGAGCTAATATCTCGAAAACTATATGGTTGAGCAAAAAACAATGTATGATGCATTTATAACAAATTTTATCCTCTTTCCGATTCTGTAAACTTATTTGCAATTGCTTGACCCGTTCGTGAGATATACGTAATTAAATGGAGCCATCTTTTTGGTTTTTTCGAATAACGGTAAATTGCAAATATCTCAAAAACGCAAAAACGGTACCATAGAATCAAAAATGAACTCGATTTTTGAAATCAGGGGGTGGTTTTACATACGAAATTCATAACGGCGTCTCTGGTAAATTTTGGCCGTCGACCAGTGTTATTGACGTAAATATCGCTTAGCATGGCCTTAGTGATGGTATAGCTTAGTGATGCTAATATCCGTGACACTGCCCTCCACCCAAGTCTGGTCGTCCCGATCAGACAAATCTCTCGACCTAAACGCTGCTAATCTCTCCAAATGAACCACTTTCATTTTGGTTCGTGGTTTGGTAGTGGTTTGTATGCGGTACACTACATCGTTGATCCGTTTTACAACTTTGTATGGACCTTCCCAGTTACACTGCAATTTCGCGGACAAACCTTTTTTTCGTTGTGGGTTGTAAATTTTGGCCGTCGACCAGTGTTATTGACGTAAATATCGCTTAGCATGGCCTTAGTGATGGTATAGCTTAGTGATGCTAATATCCGTGACACTGCCCTCCACCCAAGTCTGGTCGTCCCGATCAGACAAATCTCTCGACCTAAACGCTGCTAATCTCTCCAAATGAACCACTTTCATTTTGGTTCGTGGTTTGGTAGTGGTTTGTATGCGGTACACTACATCGTTGATCCGTTTTACAACTTTGTATGGACCTTCCCAGTTACACTGCAATTTCGGGGACAAACCTTTTTTTCGTTGTGGGTTGTATAGCAGCACCAAATCTCCTTCCTGAAACCCTTCCGAATTAATTGCTTTATCGTACCTCGCTTGCATCTTGTCACTCATAATCTTTGCTCGTTGCCTGTGTATCTCTCTCAGCTCTTCTTCCAAGACACCAGTGGATTTCTTGACACTCCTCTCCGCATCGGCATCTATCCCATACTCCAAATCAGCTGGCAGTCGAAAGTCATTGCCAAAAATTACCTTTGCGGGAGTTTGGCCCGTTGTGTCATGTACTGCCGATCGGTAGGCCATCAAGAATAATGATATGTGTGTATCGCAGTCCTTATGGTACTTGTCTACTACTTTCCTTAAATGTTCCTCCAATGTTCTATTGAAACGTTCCACCATACCATCGGACTGAGGATGCAATGCAGTTGTCCGTGTTTTCCGAATGCCCAACTTCTTGCACATTTCTTGGAACACAGCTGATTCAAAATTCCTGCCTTGGTCAGAATGTAACTCCATTGGTACACCATACCTTGCAACCCATTCGTTTTTAACCACTTCTGCTACTGTTTCTGCTTCTTGGTTTGGGATTGGGTATACCTCTGGCCATTTACTGAAATAATCCATAACCACCAGTACGTATTTGTTTCCGCGGTTGCTAGTAGGAAATGGACCTGCGACATCCATGGCGATCCTTTCAAATGGTGCACCTGAAATATACTGCTTCATCTGGCCATGACTTCGGGTTTTGGGCCCTTTCGCTCTGTTGCATACCTCGCAATTGGCAATCCACTCGGTGACCGACTGACGGCAACCAACCCAATAGAATCTCTGCTTAATTTTCTCGAGTGTCTTCGTGATTCCAAGATGACCTCCACTTGGACCATTGTGCAGCTCGCTGAGCACGTCAGGAATCCTCTTTCTGGGAACAACTATCAGTTTCTTCTTGCATTGACCATCCTCACTCTCCCATACTCGATGCAAGCAACCGGATATCAATTCTAAACTGTTCCACTGTGCCCAATATGACTTCGCAGTGGGACTCTCTGCTGACATCTCCTCTCTTCTTTGGTCTTTCGTTTCGTTCGAGCCCTTGCATAACATGTGACAGATCTGTATCTTCTAGCTGACACTTTCTTAGTTGTTCCTTGTCCCATTCATCCGTACACGTTATAGTCATTAACCGGACATCTATAATGTCTTCTTTAGCCTCGGCCTTTGAACAGTGCTTGCATTCCAAACTACATGGCCTTTGTGACATTGCATCGGCATTTCCATGGGTACTAACTTTTCGACGCTCAATGGAAAAGTCATAGCTTTGTAGTCGCTCCATTCACCGGGCCAATTGTCCTTCCGGATTACGGAACTGCAGAAGCCATTTCAGCGCTGCGTGATCTGTCCTGACACGGAATCGCTGGCCGTAGAGGTATTTGTGAAAATGTTTAATGCACTCTACCAATGCCAACAGCTCTCTCCGCGTAACACAGTAGTTCCTCTCTGGTTTTCCAATCGAACGGCTGTAATATGCAACTACCTTCTCCTGTCCATCGACCAGTTGTGATAAAACGCCTCCTATAGCATATCCACTCGCATCTGTATCTAGAATAAATGGTGCTCCTGGAATCGGATATGCTAACATTGGGGCAGTGCACAAACGCTCCTTCAATGTTTGGAAAGTCACTTCTTGCTCCTTCTTCCATTCAAAAGCTTTATTTTTTCTTGTAAGCTCATGGAGGCTATGGGATACGCTGGAAAAATTTGGTACAAATCGGCGGTAGTATGTGCACAGCCCAAGGAAACTTCTTAATTCATGTAGGTTCTGTTGTCTTGGCCAATCCTTTACAGCCTCTATCTTTTCGTTCGCAGTGCAGATGCCCTCTGTCGTTACCTTGTGACCCAAATAATTTACTTCCTTTTTAAACAGCGCACACTTTTTGGGACTTAACTTCAGACCAGCGCCAGCTATTCTTTGGAAAATTTCCTCCAAGTTCCTAAGATGTTCATCAAAATTCTTGCCCAATACGATTATGTCGTCCAGGTACACCAAGCATGTTTTTCAATGTAGTCCTTTCAGTACCTGGTCCATGAGTCTCTCAAAAGTAGCTGGTGCATTACAAAGTCCAAAAGGCATCACTGTAAATTGCCAAAGACCATCAGCGACACTGAAGGCTGTTTTCTCTTTATCTTCCTCCTTCACCTCCACTTGCCAGTAGCCGCTTTTCAAGTCCAAAGTGGAAAACCATTTCGTACCAGATAGCGAGTCCAGAGTGTCGTCAATTCTTGGCAATGGGTAGCTATCCTTTTTCGTTACGTCATTCAACTTCCGGTAGTCCACGCAAAACCTCATTTTTCCATCCTTCTTCTTTACAAGTACTACCGGTGAGCTCCATGGACTAGCTGATGGTTCGATGACGCCGCTGTCGCTCATTTCTTGAATGATTTGACTCACAACTTCCCGCTTCGCCAGTGGAACACTACGTGGAGCTTGACGGATCGGCCTCGCATCTCCAGTGCCAATTTGATGTTTCACAACGTTGGTGCGGCCTGGTTTAGAATCATCCTGGTCAAATATGTTCGCGTACTTTAGGAGCAGTTGTTTTGCCTTACTCTGATATGCTTCCTCTAGCCCCTGCGTCCATGCCGTGATGTCATTTGAAAGATCAGTATTACTAGCTGAAACGTGTTCCTGGAGCTGTTCACAGTTAATAACTACTTCAGCCTCTTGGCATCTTCCCAAAATAGCTCCTTTAGTCAGTTTGAGTGGTGACTTGAACTCATTGAGTACTCTTACCGGAATACGTCCATCTTGTTTTGTCATAGCCAGGGTTTTTCCTACAAGTATGTTTAGTGCTGATTTGTTTGCTGCTTCGACAACCCACAATTTGTTTGTCCCACAATCTCCATCAACCTTTGCCCAGATGACTGCTTCGGATTTTGGTGGTATTTGCTGACTCTCTTCCACCAGACTCTCTTACAGCAGTAAGCCTCTCTCGTAGCCGAAATTAAGTGGTACATCCATGTTTTTATATCGCATCGTCTTGCTTTGCATGTCGATCTTGATGCCCTGGTCGATTAAGAAGTCCACTCCAATTATGATTTCATCAACAATTTCTGCCACTATAAAATTGTGTACTACCGTGACGTTCCCAATTGCGACTTCACATTCTACTTCTCCAATTACCTGGGTGTCCTCTCCCGTGGCTGTACGTAATCTTGCTCCAAGCAATGGTCTTATCTTTTTGTTGACTAAATCCGCTCGAATCATGGAATGAGATGCACCCGTATCTACAGTCAGTAAACGTTCCTTTCCGTCCACATGTCCTCCAACAGTAATATTGCTCGATCTTCTTCCAATCTGCGAGATAGAGATTATGGGGCATTCAATTGCGAGAGCCAGCTGTCGCCCCTTGCGGCTGACTCGATTTAATTTAACGATTGAGTGGTCTTGGAGATTTGCTCATCACCTTCTGCTCTGCGTTTATGACCACCCACATTGTTGGAGCTATTGGGACCGCTACTGCAATGTCGTGCAATATGACCTGGGTTGCCGCACTTGAAATATATAATAACTCCCGCATTTTTCTGTTGTGATCCCTTCAGTGCTTCCAAAATTGTGTCTACCCAATCTGGTCTTTCCACTTCCACACGATGTGCTTTGTATGCTGGTTTACTCAATAGTGAGGTCGTTTCCTGAGTCAATGCATGTGATACCATTTCAGCAAATGTCAGCTTTGGGTTTGCGTATGTAGCTCGCTTCGTTTCCACGTCCCGTATGCCATTTATGAAACTCTAGATTTTTACTCTTTCAGTGTATTCCACGGGTGCGTCCGCATTTGCAAGATGAGCCAATCTTTCAATATCTGAAGCAAACTCCTGCAATGTCTGATTTGCTTTTTGGTAGCGGTTTTGCAACTCAATTTGGAATATCTGTTTTCTATGCTCGCTTCCATAACGCCGTTCTACAGCAGCCATCAATGCTTCATAATTGTTCCGCTCTCCTTCGGGAATCGTCTGTAGGATTTTCGCTTGCTGGCCCCTTCAATGCCACGAACAGTGCAGCAACTTTATCTTCCGCATTCCAGTTGTTCACTGCTGCGGTCTTCTCAAACTGTAGCTTGAAGACCTGGAAAGGAACAGAACCGTCAAAAGATGGAGTTTTTACCTTCGTATTACTCGCTGAAGCAGCCGGCCGATTAAGTTGCAATTCCTGTATACGACCTCTCAACGCATCCACCTCTGCCTCGAATTTCTCTTCAAACTGCGTTATTTTTTCGTCCATACGCGCTTCGAGTTTTGATGATATACGCGCCTCTTGCTCTTTCAGTTGTGTTTCCATCTTTGATGTAATCTGTGTCGACATTTCTGAAATACGTGTCTCATGTGATTCCAGCTGGGATGCCATATATGTCTTCTGCTCTTCCAGTTGAGATGACATTTGCGATGACATTTCTGAAATACGTGCCTCCTGTGCTTCCAGCTGAGTTTCCATCTTGGATGTTATGCGTGTCTCTTGCGATTCCAGTTGGGATGCTATATTTGTGGATATTTGTGATGACATTTCTGTTATACGTGCCTCTTGCGCTTCCATCTTGGATGTTAAACGTGTTTCCTGCTCTTCCAGTTGAGATGACACTGTCGATGTTTGAGCAGATATTGCAGATAAAATCATGTTCACGTCTGTGCTGGTAACCGTCTGCGATGTTTCGTTTTTCTCATCAATTTTTGTTGTCTCCTCGCCATCAAGATGAAAGACATACTCTTCCACATCAATTCCTTCTGCTTCCATTGCCTCTCGTAGCCGTGCCTGAAGTTCAAGTTTAGCGCCGCTTGTATTCAATCCACGGCTCTCCAACTCCTTCTTTAGTTGCTGGATCTTTAATTCACTGAACTTTGCCATGTCCTTGTTGTCCTCTGGAATTTATTCAACAATTCCTCTTCTGACACCAATTGTAACGAATTTGTTGAAAATCCTCTTATTTGCCCTTTTGCTAGGTTCGTATCGCTAAACTGTTGAATAAATAACTCCAATATTGAATAATGGAAAAATGGCCTTTATTAAAATACTTCACAATAACACTCAAACTGTGCAACGAATAGCTTAATAACCAAACTGATAGCTTAAGTGAAACTGACTTTGAAAATAATACTGCTATTGCTGGCTAGATATCGTCTTAATCGAAACTCAAATCAAACTGAATTACAGCGCATCTACATCTGTCGCCTTTTATACTCTTTGGTTTCCTCGTTCGCATTTTTCTAGAATCTACTAGCATTGTCCATGAGCTCTCAAACTGCCCAGCTATAACTAAAGTTGCACAATTTTATACATCTTTTAGGCGCTTCCAGAATCTACTAGTCCAGTAGCTCTCAAACTTCTCAGATATATGCATGTGTTAGTGCATTGACTCTCCGCTGCTCGTATACGTACATGGTACATATATATAGACGCAGTTATTGTTTCGTTTATGTAGATACATAATTTATTTATTTATTTATTTATTTCAATATTAATGTAGAAAATATAAAAAATTTTCACACAGATTACAAGAAGAAAAAGCATCTAAAAAAATAACAACCATTATTATTTTAACTTAAAAACTAATTAGCTAAGAAAAAGTTCATTTAATCTTTGTTTAAATACTTCCTTCGTAGAGGAAAAATCAAGATTTCCAGGGTTCATAAGCAAATTAAATTCTTTCAAAGCTCTAAAAATCGGAGCATTAGTTGCGTAATTAGTTCTAACAAAGTCCAACCAGAAAATATCGTGATTCCGTAAACTCCTATGCGGGATATTAAAACGTATTCTCTCAAGCAAGAATGGGCAGTGAATTAATCCACTTATTAAGTCGAACACAAAAGTGAGGGACAGAATGGACCGTCTAGTATTTAAGGACTTTAAGCTAATAAGCAAACAACGACTCCTATAAGGGGAATCGGGTCTCTGAAGTTTAATGACCGCAACGCAAAGCGGACAAACACTTTTTGAACTCGCTCAAACCTCTTAATATGACAAACATAGTGTGGTCTCCAGATAAAAACAGCGTATTCTAATTTGGAACGTACAAGCGAGGTGTACAGCAATTTTAAAGTGTAGGGATCAGAAAAGTCAGAGCCAAAACGTCTAATGAATGCAAGTGTTGAATATGCTTTTGCAATTACGTAGCTCAAATGTCTGTGAAACAGAAATTTGGAATCGAATACAACACCTAGATCGATAATTTCGCTTAAAGTGGATAGTGGAAGCCCATCAATATTGTAAGATGTAGGCAGAAGACAGCGAGACTTAGAGTAGGAGACATGTGAGCATTTTATAATATTTAAATTTAGTTTATTTCGTTTACACCAAATCGCGACATTATATAAATCAGATTGGAGATTCGACACGTCCTCCTTACTTGTAATTGACGTATACAACTTTAAATCATCAGCATACAAAAGAAAATTAGTGTACTTGAAACAACTGGATATATCATTTATGAAGATAATGAAAAGGAGTGGACCCAATATGCTACCCTGAGGAACTCCAGACGTCGCAATGAACGAATCCGATGAGAACCCATCAACAACAACCTTACATTTACGACACGAAAGATAGGATTCAAACCAATTTAAAAGGGTGGAGTGAAATCCTAGAGCTCTAAGTTTCAATATTAAAATTTTGGGACTTACTTTGTCAAAAGCTTTTGAAAAGTCTGTGTATAAAGTATCAACTTGAAGTCGGTTTTGAAACGCTGAGATGCAATATTCCGAAAACACTGCCAAATTTGTGACAGTTGAACGACCTTTTACGAAACCATGCTGTTCAATGGAGATAAATCTATTTACTGCAAAATAAATCTTATTTTTTACAATAGTCTCAAATAATTTTGATACGGAGGATATATTAGCGATTGGTCTATAATTGGCAATATTATTCTTGTTGCCACTTTTAAATACTGGATTAATAGAGCTTACCTTCCAGGCATCAATGAACTGACCCCGCTCTAGTGATTTATTGAACAGAAGCAGCAGAGGGGCAGCGAATGCAGAACAACTTTTAAAAAGATATGATGACAACCCATCAACATCAGTATTTATAGATGTCTTCAGCTGTCGGATCCCTTCTTCAACATCATCAAGCGTTAAAGTTAATGATCCAAGATTTACTGGGGAACCAATGTTCGCGAAACACTCCGCATTCACGTCAGTGTCAGCTTCGAAATTAGACTTAAAGAACTGGGCAAAGAGATTAGCAGCCTCAGCAGTAGACTCGGCTTGAGCATCATTGAGATACACCACAGACGGAATACTTGAGCAAGATTTTCTGGAGTTGACATACCTCCAAAATGAGCTAGAACTATATTTTATATCCGATTCAAACTTACGAATATAACTACGCTTAAGATCCTTGTTCAAAAAATTAAATTGCTTTGAATAACGTAAATATATCTCTTTATGAGTCACAGAATTTGACAGCTTGAACTTCTTGAAATATTTATTTCTCAAATTTTCAAGTTTTAACAGCTCTTTGGTGTGCCAAGGAACTTTGTATCTGTATTTTTTAAGAACAGGGATATGTGCTTTGCAAATTTCCTTAATCTTATGCTTAAAAATTTCATAACAGTTGGAGACTTCAACATGGGAAAATAATGTAATCCAGTCAATGGAATCAACTGCAAAATTTACCATATACGCATCCATATTTCTAAAGCGATAACTGATAGATTCATGAACGGCACAAATAGAACTAAACTCATAGAATTCTATCTTTAGAATTAACGGTACATGGTGAATACCAGGAGTGGAAAGGGGATCAAGGCACTCAGAAATTGCATAATTTACGTTATCATTAACAAAAATTAAGTCTAAGATACGAGATAGTTGATTAGAAAAGCTATTTATCTGAGTAAGACCGCAACTCATTAGATTATCTATCAAATAAATTTCGATTGAATTATTGATGTCAATGTTTGTAGTTTACAGTCTCTCGCGCACACATAGGCGTATAAGTAAATGCATCTGTGTGTGACATCTCTCGCTGCCTTATATATGTGTATACATGATTTGATTTTTGACGTAAATATCGCTTAGCATGGCCTTAGTGATGCTAATATCCGTGACACTGCCCTCCACCTAAGTCTGATCGTCCCGATCAGACAAATCTCTCGATCTAAACGCTGCTAATCTCTCCAAATGAACCACTTTCATTTTGGTTCGTGGTTTGTATGCGGTACACTACATCGTTGATCCGTTTTACAACTTTGTATGGACCTTCCCAGTTACACTGCAATTTCGGAGACAAACCTTTTTTTCGTTGTGGGTTGTATAGCAGCACCAAATCTCCTTCCTGAAACCCTTCCGAATTAATTGCTTTATCGTACCTCGCTTTCATCTTGTCACTCATAATCTTTGCTCGTTGCCTTACCAGATTGTGTATCTCTCTCAGCTCTTCTTCCAAGACACCAGTGGATTTCTTGACATTCCTCTCCGCATCGGCATCTATCCCATACTTCAAATCAGCTGGCAGTCGAAGGTCATTGCCAAAAATTACCTTTGCGGGAGTTTGGCCCGTTGTGTCATGTACTGCCGATCGGTAGGCCATCAAGAATAATGATATGTATGTATCCCAGTCCTTATGGTACTTGTCTACTACTTTCCTTAAATGTTCCTCCAATGTTCTATTGAAACGTTCCACCATACCATCGGACTGAGGATGCAATGCAGTTGTCCGTGTTTTCCGAATGCCCAACTTCTTGCACATTTCTGGGAACACAGCTGATTCAAAATTCCTGCCTTGGTCAGAATGTAACTCCATTGGTACACCATACCTTACAACCCATTCGTTTTTAACCACTTCTGCTACTGTTTCTGCTTCTTGGTTTGGGATTGGGTATACCTCTGGCCATTTACTGAAATAATCCATAACCACCAGTACGTATTTGTTTCCGCGGTTGCTAGTAGGAAATGGACCTGCGACATCCATGGCGATCCTTTCAAATGGTGCACCTGAAATATACTGCTTCATCTGGCCATGACTTCGGGTTTTGGGCCCTTTCGCTCTGTTGCATACCTCGCAATTGGCAATCCACTCGGTGACCGACTGACGGCAACCAACCCAATAGAATCTCTGCTTAATTTTCTCGAGTGTCTTCGTGATTCCAAGATGAGGACCATTGTGCAGCTCGCTGAGCACGTCAGGAATCCTCTTTCTGGGAACAACTATCAGTTTCTTCTTGCATCGACCATCCTCACTCTCCCATACTCGATGCAAGCAACCGGATATCAATTCTAAACTGTTCCACTGTGCCCAATATGACTTCGCAGTGGGACTCTCTGCTGACATCTCCTCTCTGCTTGGTCTTTCGTTTCGTTCGAGCCCTTGCATAACATGTGACAGATCTGTATCTTCTAGCTGACACTTTCTTAGTTGTTCCTTGTCCCATTCCTCCGTACACGTTATAGTCATTAACCGGACATCTATAATGTCTTCTTTAGCCTCGGCCTTTGAACAGTGCTTGCATTCCAAACTACATGGCCTTCTGACATTGCATCGGCATTTCCATGGGTACTAACTTTTCGACGCTCAATGGAAAAGTCATAGCTTTGTAGTCGCTCGATTCACCGGGCCAATTGTCCTTCCGGATTACGGAACTGCAGAAGCCATTTCAACGCTGCATGATCTGTCCTGACACGGAAAAGCTGGCCGTAGAGGTATTTGTGAAAATGTTTAATGCACTCTACCAATGCCAACAGCTCTCTCCGCGTAACACAGTAGTTCCTCTCTGGTTTTCCAATCGAACGGCTGTAATATGCAACTACCTTCTCCTGTCCATCGACCAGTTGTGATAAAACGCCTCCTATAGCATATCCACTCGCATCTGTATCTAGAATAAATGTTGCTCCTGGAATCGGATATGCTAACATTGGGGCAGTGCACAAACGTTCCTTCAATGTTTGGAAAGCCACTTCTTGCTCCTTCTTCCGTTCAAAAGCTTTATTTTTTCTTGTAAGCTCATGAAGGCTATGGGATACGCTGGAAAAATTTGGTACATATCGGCGGTAGTATGTGCACAGCCCAAGGAAACTTCTTAATTCATGTAGGTTCTGTGGTCTTGGCCAATCCTTTACAGCCTCTATCTTTTCGTTCGCAGTGCAGATGCCCTCTGTCGTTACCTTGTGGCCCAAATAATTTACTTCCCTTTTAAACAGCGCACACTTTTTGGGACTTAACTTCAGACCAGCGCCAGCTATTCTTTGGAAAACTTCCTCCAAGTTCCTAAGATGTTCATCAAAATTCTTGCCCAATACGATTATGTCGTCCAGGTACACCAAGCATGTTTTCCAATGTAGTCCTTTCAGTACCTGGTCCACGAGTCTCTCAAAAGTAGCTGGTGCATTACACAGTCCAAAAGGCATCACTGTAAATTGCCAAAGACCATCACCGCCACTGACGGCTGTTTTCTCTTTATCTTCCTCCTGCACCCCCATTTGCCAGTAGCCGCTTTTCAAGTCCAGCCAGGAAAACAATTTCGTACCAGATAGCGAGTCCAGAGTGTCGTCAATTCTTGGCAATGGGTAGCTATCCTTTTTCATTTATTGGAGTTAAGTAGGCTATTTGACCTATTTTGGTTTTCAGTGCAAATAAAACAATTTTACTTCACTGTCGCAGCTCGACGTTTCGCTAGTCACCCTAGCATCTTCTGGAGCGAGATCTATATTCAACAACAAAATCATTATACATATTTTGCATTACATTTTAATTTTTAACAATTAAACATTGAGTTACATATGACAAAAAACAAAAACTAAAAAACTTACATTATTTGTTTATAGTATTAACTAAAAAATTAACTAATTATTAGTACCGCGCGCATTGGGTATCATTGTCATACTAAAGTGCTTATAGGCATAGTAGGTACGCAGAGGCAATGTCAGCTGTGTCTTCCTTTTTATTGACTGTGTTTTCCCTTTGTTGCAATATTCGTAAGCTTTCCAAAGTGTATCTCGCTCTCCCTCGTTTGTTTTTGTCCAATATTTTTGTGTTTGTCAGATCAGCTGTGTGTCCACTGGTTGCTGTGTGTTGTGATAATGCGGTGTTGCTTTTGTTTTTCTGTATGTCGGCTTGGTGCTCTGCTAGTCGTACTTTCAGTGACCTTCGGGTTGTTGTTGTTGTTGTTGTTGTAGCAATGCTCGCCCCACCTAATAGCCGCGACCTATCACAAATTGTCATCAATATCCTCTAACGGGAGTCCAAGGAAACTTGCCTTTTCAACAGGGGTGGACCATAAGGAAAGGGGTGTTAGAGGCGTTGGTTCCACATTACAATTAAAGAGATGGTTGGTGTCATGTGGGGACACATTGCAAGCAGGGCATACATTTTGTATGTCGGGGTTGATTCTGGATAGGTAAGAGTTTAACCTGTTACAGTATCCAGAACGAAGTTGAGCAAGAGTGACACGCGTTTCCCTGGGGAGTATGCGTTCCTCTTCTGCGAGTTCTGGATATTTTTCTTCAAGTACTGGATTCACCGGGCAATTCCCGACATAAAGGTCCGACGCCTGTCTATGGAGTTCACCAAGGACCTGCTTGTGTTTTTCCGCTTCATACGGCTGGGTTCTCAGGTGCCGTATTTCCTCAAAATGCTTACGGAGATGACTCCTTAGGCCCCTAGGCGGTGCTGGTTCGTCAATCAGATGTCTGTTGGGATGCCCAGGTTTCTGGGTATTCAACAGAAACTGTTTGGTCAGCATCTCATTTCGCTCCCTGATGGGGAGTATTCTCGCCTCATTATGCAGATGGTGTTCTGGGGACATAAGAAGACAGCCCGTGGCGATTCTGAGAGCAGTATTTTGGCAGGCCTGTAGTTTCTTCCAGTGGGTGGTTTTTAGGCTTGGCGACCATATGGGTGACGCGTAGCACCTGACCTTCGGGTCGTGCCGATGTATAGCTTATTACATTCCTCGTTCTCTTTTCCTTTGCAAGTTATTTGGTATATGACGTTGCTTTGTTGTAGGGGTTCGATAGGGCTTTTTGTTTGTGTGAAGATAATGGATAGAGTGTGGTTCGATTTATATACGAGAGCAATGTTTTCTTTGTTTTTTAAAATATTTTTGCGAATGTGTTCGGTGAATTTCGGTATGTATGTTATGCTGTGATATTGCTTTGTTTTGTTTTCAGTTTGTGTTTGATGTTGGTTTTGGTTTATTTTCATAGTTTGTTGTTGTACTAAACTTGATATTGTGCTATCAGGGTAGTTGTTGCTTTTAAGTGTTTGTATTATTTTGTGGATGTTGCTGTTATGGAACTTCTCATGGCTTAGGGACAAAACTTTACTTATGAAGTTTTTAGCAGTGTTTATTTTATAGTTAAGGGGTTGAGAGGAGTAAAAGTTAATCATACGCCCAGAGGAAGTGGGTTTTGCGTACCAGTCGAAACTTAAAGCATTGTTTATTTTGTGTATTTTTACATCCAGAAAGGGAATGCAGTTGTCTTTTTCTATTTCAAGCGTCAGGTGTAGTTTGTTGTGGTAGCTGTTGAGGGTGTCTAAGATTATTTGAACATCATTTCGTCGGACGATCGCAAATATGTCGTCCACATATTTGACTAAAAATTTAATTTGTACATTATGTTGCTGGTTTAATGTATTAAAAGAGTTTTCAATGAGGTCATCCATTATGATGTCCGCTATTGTAGGGGAGAGGGGGTTTCCCATGGGCATACCAAACGTTTGGGTGTATATCTTGTTATTATACATAAAGTAGTTATTGTCCAGCAAACAAAACTTGAGTAAGTCGCGGAATTTGTTATCCCTTTTCGTTACGTCATTCAACTTCCGGTAGTCCACGTAAAACCTCATTTTTCCATCCTTCTTCTTTACAAGTACTACCGGTGAGCTCCATGGACTAGCTGATGGTTCGATGACGCCGCTGTCGCTCATTTCTTGAATGATTTGACTCACAACTTCCCGCTTCGCCAGTGGAACACTACGTGGAGCTTGACGGATCGGCCTCGCATCTCCAGTGTCAATTTGATGTTTCACAACGCTGGTGCGGCCTGGTTTAGAATCATCCTGGTCAAATATGTTCGCGTACTTTAGGAGCAGTTGTTTTGCCTTACTCTGATATGCTTCCTCTAGCCCCTGCGTCCATGCCGTGATGTCATTTGAAAGATCAGTATTACTAGCTGAAACGTGTTCCTGGAGCTGTTCACAGTTAATAACTACTTCAGCCTCTTGGCATCTTCCCAAAATAGCTCCTTTAGTCAGTTTGAGTGGTGACTTGAACTCATTGAGTACTCTTACCGGAATACGTCCATCTTGTTTTGTCATAGCCAGGGTTTTTCCTACAAATATGTTTAGTGCTGATTTGTTTGCTGCTTCGACAACCCACAATTTGTTTGTCCCACAATCTCCATCAACCTTTGCCCAGATGACTGCTTCGGATTTTGGTGGTATTTGCTGACTCTCTTCCACCAGAACTCGTTTACTGCTGTAGCCTCGCTCGTAGCCGAAATTAAGTGGTACATCCATGTTTTTATATCGCATCGTCTTGCTTTGCATGTCGATCTTGATGCCCTGGTCGATTAAGAAGTCCACTCCAATTATGATTTCATCAACAATTTCTGCCACTATAAAATTGTGTACTACCGTGCCGTTCCCAATTGCGACTTCACATTCTACTTCTCCAATTACCTGGGTGTCCTCTCCCGTGGCTGTACGTAATCTTGCTCCAAGCAATGGTCTTATCTTTTTGTTGACGCTCGAATCATGGAATGAGATGCACCCGTATCTACAGTCAGTAAACGTTCCTTTCCGTCCACATGTCCTCCAACAGTAAGATTGCTCGATCTTCTTCCAATCTGCGAGATAGAGATTATGGGGCATTCAATTGCGGGAGCCAGCTGTCGCCCCTTGCGGCTGACTCGATTTAGTTTAACGATTGAGTGGTCTTAGAGATTTGCTCATCACCTTCTGCTCTGCGTTTATGACCACCCACATTGTTGGAGCTATTGGAACCGCTACTGCAATGTCGTGCAATATGACCTGGGTTGCCGCACTTGAAACATTTAATAACTCCGGCATTTTTCTGTTGTGATCCCTTCAGTGCTTCCAAAATTGTGTCTACCCAATCTGGTCTTTCCACTTCCACACGATGTGCTTTGTATGCTGGTTTACTCAATAGTGAGGTCGTTTCCTGAGTCAATGCATGTGATACCATTTCAGCAAATGTCAGCTTTGGGTTTGCGTATGTAGCTCGCTTCGTTTCCACGTCCCGTATGCCATTTATGAAACTCTAGATTTTTACTCTTTCAGTGTATTCCACGGGTATGTCCGCATTTGCAAGATGAGCCAATCTTTCAATATCTGAAGCAAACTCCTGCAATGTCTGATTTGCTTTTTGGTAGCGGTTTTGCAACTCAATTTGGAATATCTGTTTTCTATGCTCGCTTCCATAACGTCGTTCTACAGCAGCCATCAATGCTTCATAATTGTTCCGCTCTCCTTCGGGAATCGTCTGTAGGATTTCCGCTGCTGGCCCCTTCAATGCCACGAACAGTGCAGCAACTTTATCTTCCGCATTCCAGTTGTTCACTTCTGCGGTCTTCTCAAACTGTAGCTTGAAGACCTGGAAAGGAACAGAACCGTCAAAAGATGGAGTTTTTACCTTCGTATTACTCGCTGAAGCAGTCGGCCGATTAAGTTGCAATTCCTGTATACGACCTCTCAACGCATCCACCTCTGCCTCGAATTTCTCTTCAAACTGCGTTATTTTCTCGTCCATACGCGCTTCGAGTTTTGATGATATACGCGCCTCTTGCTCTTTCAGTTGTGTTTCCATCTTTGATGTATTCTGTGTCGACATTTCTGAAATACGTGTCTCATGTGATTCCAACTGGGATGCCATATATGTCTTCTGCTCTTCCAGTTGAGATGACATTTGCGATGACACTTCTGAAATACGTGCCTCCTGTGCTTCCAGCTGAGTTTCCATCTTGGATGTTATGCGTGTCTCTTGCGATTCCAGTTGGGATGCTATATTTGTGATGACATTTCTGTTATACGTGCCTCTTGCGCTTCCATCTTGGATGTTAAACGTGTTTCCTGCTCTTCCAGTTGAGATGACACTGTCGATGTTTGAGCAGATATTGCAGATAAAATCATGTTCAAGTCTGTGCTGGTAACCGTCTGCGATGTTTCGTTTTTCTCATCAATTTTTGTTGTCTCCTCGCCATCAAGATGAAAGACATACTCTTCCACATAAATTCCTTCTGCTTCCATTGCCTCTCGTAGCCGTGCCTGAAGTTCAAGTTTAGCGCCGCTTGTATTCAATCCACGGCTCTCCAACTCCTTCTTTAGTTGCTGGATCTTTAATTCACTGAACTTTGCCATGTCCTTTTGGTCCTCTGGAATTTATTCAACAATTCCTCTTCTGACACCAATTGTAACGAATTCGTTGCAAATCCTCTTATTTGCCCTTTTGCTAGGTTCGTATCGCTAAACTGTTGAATAAATAACTCCAATATTGAATAATGGAAAAATGGCCTTTATTAAAATACTTCACAATAACACTTAAACTGATAGCTTAAGTGAAACTGACTTTGAAAATAATACTGCTATTGCTCGCTAGATATCGTCTTAATCGAAACTCAAATCAAACTGAATTACAGCGCATCTACATCTGTCGCCTTTTATACTCTTTGGTTTCCTCGTTCGCATTTTTCTAGAATCTACTAGCATTGTCCATGAGCTCTCAAACTTCTCAGCTATAACTAAAGTTGCACAATTTTATACATCTTTTAGGCGCTTCCAGAATCTACTAGTCCAGTAGCTCTCAAACTTCTCAGATATATGCATGTGTTAGTGCATTGACTCTCCGCTGCTCGTATACGTACATGGTACATATATGTAGACGCAGTTATTGTTTCGTTTATGTAGATACATAATGATTGAATTATTGATGTGAATGTTTGTAGTTTACAGTCTCTCGCGCACACATAGGCGTATAAGTAAATGCATCTGTGTGTGACATCTCTCGCTGCCTTATATACGTGTATACATGATTTGATTATTGACGTAAATATCGCTTAGCATGGCCTTAGTGATGGTATAGCTTAGTGATGCTAATATCCGTGACAATATGTATATTCATTTTCAGTGGCAAGATACTATTCAGTGCACACGCAGGAATGATTATTGTTGTATGATATCATTTTTTTTTTACTTTCTTTCATATCACTTTCTCTTGATCAAAATCAAAACCGATTTTGTGAGCTAGGCTAAAAATAAACAAACTTGTATAATGCATTGAATTTGTGAATAATAATTACTAATGCGTACATAATTTTCTTTTACTTTGGTTTGTGACCTGGGAGGTTAGTGGTAAAATAATGGGGCCTCAATAACATCTATAAGGCCAATGGTAGGGCGGGTACAGAGGCAGCCACCCATCGTTGCAACAATGAGCTGCCATGCATAAAGGTGAGTATACGGTGTGTCATATGGCTGAAGTGTGGCATGCAAGTGCGTTTGGTGTTTTTTTATTTTTCTTATGGTAGAGTATCCCAGTGTGCAAAACAATTTATTCTATTTGACCATTGACTGGGGAGAGTAGTGCTGTGCCGTGATCACGTTAAAGAATCCACGAAGCTGAAGCTCCGGGCCTAAACGCCAGTGCGCACGCCGTGGTCATTGCACCTTGCCACAAGCACTGCTGCTCTTTTGTCCGTGAATGTGCCTATCGCACACTCAGTCGATGAATATCATAACAGATAAAATCGGCACACTCCGGGATTAGTGGGGATGATTGCAGAATTGATTGATGTTTTTTATGAGAAAAAAAAAAATGGCGAAATTCGAAGTCTCGAAAAACTGAAAAAAAAATTTGAAAATTTGTTTGTATTTTTTCCGAAAAGAACATTTAAAAACAAATTCTTTTAAAAAAAGATCCCAAACGGTAAATTTTTGAAAAAGTTATAGCATTTTGAAAACAAAAACGCTGTTTTTTTAAAAATTCATAACTTTTTTTGAGTTGGATGAAAAAATTCTGAAAAACGCCTTTCGTAAGTTAGAAAAAGAAGAAAAACTTTCAGCCAATTCTAAAGTGGTCGGGTTCAAAATTGGTCGAAATGGGATGGAATACCCCATATATTTATGTATCAAATATAAAATATCAATTATATATATTGCATAAATATGTTCCAACATTTCAAAAACACACCTTTTCTATATCGCAAAAACTGATGCTATCAGAAATATGTAAAATGTGAATATTTTTGAAATAAGAGCAGCTAGGATTTCAAATCCAACGAATTTTTCATCTATAATCATCACCAAATACAACCCCGCTTTCCTTTTTTGTCGACATTTTCATGCAACCTATCGTTGCTTCCCGTCCACCGTGCATAGCCAAACGCAAAATATCAGTCGCTTGCAGTTTACAAAAAGCGTTGATTTTCATATTTCCCGACTGCTGCTTTTTGCGACTGTTAATTTTTGCGACTGTTAAAATCAACACTAGCTGTATTTCTTTGCTAACTATTACAATTAAAACACTAGCTAGCTTACCGAATTACATGGAAAGCAACAATAAAAAGTAATCGAGTTGAGTTGGCTAAGCGCTTTCAGTTGAAACCGCTTAGGTAATTGTCGACCTGATTGATAGTGTTGTATAGTGTTGAATATTCAAAAATAGGGCACTATTGTGAACGAGCGAATGAAATGAACATACGAATGTGCAGATAAACAAAAATAACAAAATAACAGCGTGGCGGCAGGGTGACATACATACAAACAAACACGCGCATTTCATGTATTTTGTTTTTGTAATTTGCTGGTTGAGTGTCAAAAACATACTGCGCTAGAAGTAGAAATGTCATAGCAGCTAAAAAAAAGTAACAATTAGCTGATAAACTTCCACCATCTGTATGGTTTTGGCATAATGAAACTGTTTAGCTAGTTGAAGCGTTTTTTCAAGCTCGCTTGGAAAAAAAAACACCTACTATTAGTGATGGGTAATGACACTATTTTTTGAGTGTTAACACAGTAGCACAGGCACACTTTGCAGTGTTAACACATTGTGTTGACACAATTGTGTTATAACTGATTATCGAAAGTCGATATGAGTGTTGGCACAATATCAGACCACAATACCGTGTTACTTACCTCTAACGCCACGTTTGACGCCATTTAGAAAAGTAAATCATGGCAACATTTATCTTCTTTCATACTCCCATTTTAAGGGAATCTACGTTATATAACCACAACTTTTGTTTAAATAGAACATTTTCAACTTAGAGTATACATTTTGTGCCCACATCTTTCAAACGTAATACACAGGCCAGATTATGAGTACAATCAACACACAAGCAAAACACAAGCACAATGGACTATGTATGTATGAATGTGCACTTACGATCTGAGTGTCATTCTCTGTGCTATAGAAACAGTCAGCTTTGTGCCATCGAGTGTGCCACTGTGTTATAAATTAATCGATAAGTGTGCGTGTGCGTGCCGCACATTACTGAGTGTTAACACAATAACACAGCACAGTGCTGTATTACTCAGCCTTACCTGCTATTGATTTTACAGCGACTGTGGCCACTGAAGAAAGCCGCAGAAATATCAATAATTAAATATACGAAGGCGCGACTGTTTACGGCATTTCATTTCTTTCGTATTTCGTTTTTTGCTGGTGCTAGAATTGAGACTGTTGTTTTTCTCAAAAGCGCAAGCACAAGCAAGTGTTCGTAATAATAAGTCGACGAACAGTAAAGTCTATGAAAATCGAAATTTTGGTGACTTTTACTATTCCGACTGCAGTTTTTTAAACACTGCTGAGAATAGTAAATGTATATGTGTATATATGTATGTAACGAAAATTCATATGCTGAGAAAAGTCGCTACTTGTTCTACACCTGTTCACTGTTGTTGACTGCTGCTAATGGATTCGGAGTCCCTATCTTCTCCTCCATTTTAGTCACTGGCTCTTCCACATCAGGATAAAAGACATAATCGTCGACATCAATTCCTTGCGACTCCATTACCTCTCATAGTCGTGCTTGAAGTTCGATCTTATTGCCGGTTGTATTCAATCCACGATTCTCCAACTACTTTTTCAGTTGCTGGATCTTTAATTCGCTCAACTTTGCCATGTCCAAGTTGTATTCAAAATCTTCGGAATTTATTCAACAATTCCTCTTCCAATTGTAACGAATTTAGTGCAAATTCCTCTTATTTGCAACCTACTACCGTTCGTATCGCCAAACTGTTGAATAAATAAGTCAAATATTCCATAATGCAAAATCGCCTTGATGACATGCGTTTTCCTCTCTGCCGCCCGTATCTACAGTCAGTATGCTTGTATGAATGTGTGTACATGATGATTAATTTGTTTACGTACATACAAGTTTGGCAGCTTGCTTTACTGTTGTTGTGGCTTTATTTACTTAGTATCAGATTAGTGATGAGAGTATCACTTAGTGTTACTAATATTCGTCACAACTTGATAAGAAGGTTAACGAGAATAGCCCATATATTTACGAGGCCGTGGGTAAAGGCTAGTATGATATATGTATATATAATAGTAATAAAGAGTGATGCATACCACTTGAGATAAACCCAATTCTTGGGAATGGTCCCTTTTCCTACGAATAAGAATGGATACAAGAATACATATAAGGGTAGAAAAAGCGTAGGAATAGGCAGAGGAAGAAAGTATAGGAAAAGGAAAAGGAAACGGAAACGAAAAATAAAAAGTATAGGGAAAAGGAAATGGAGAAGAGTAAGAGATCGGGAGGGCGAACGAGAGAGAGGCTGAGAAAGAGAGGGAGAAAAAGATGGAAGAGAAGGAGAGGGGGTGGAGAGGTAAAGGAGAGGAAAAGGAGAAGGGGAAGGAAAGGGGGAAGGAAAGGGGAACGAAAAGGAAAAGGGGAAGGAAAGAGAGAAGGAAAAGGAAACGAAAAGAAGGGGAAGAAAAGGTGAAGAAAAAGGAAAAGAAAAAGGCGAAGGGAAGAGAGAAGGAAAAGGGGGAGGAAAAAAGGAAACGAAAAGAAGGGGAAGGAACAGGGAAAAGAAAGGGAGGGGAGACCGAGGGGAAGGATAATGAGAGGGAGGGAGATAAAAAGATGGAGAAGAGAAAGAGCCATAGGAATGAGGCTAAAGAGATGCTAAATGCCCAAAAAGAAACCAATAATAAATTAGACGCACCAATTGCCAAAATTCTCTGAAAAGTTGTTTATTATTTATTAGGGGATCCACTGATATGTACTATGGGTTTTTTGACTTCGGACACACTAGCTTTCGACTTTACCCCTGACAGGACGGACAATTGTATGCCGATAACTGCTCCCTGTGCAACCTTCACCCCAGTCATTCCCCAGGAGAGGAATGGGGAAGAGGACACATCCGGGGAAGGGAAGCGGTTTACTTGTTCACGGATGGATCGAATATGGACGGCAAGGTTGGTGGGGCTCTTTGGTCAAGAGCTAAATGTAAGCCGCAAATTTAAGTTGGCAATGGAGAAGATTGTAGACCACGAGATTAGATCAAAGGTTCTCGACAGAATACCACTACATCAAGATCAGCATGTATATACGACAGGCAGGTCGACAGAAACTGCATTATATCAGCATTGTATCAAAGTGCGTTCGATTGTGGGGAGGTTGCGCCATGCGCATTTTTGAACATAGAGAGGGCATTCGGCAACACGGTCCACGAGAGTGTGAATGAGGCACTCGAGAGAAGAGAGATACAACGTCCGATCCGTATGTGGATAAACGCCCTACTGCGTGCGAGGATTAACGAAACCTTGAGTGGGGACGGTACAGTAGAGATCAAGACAACGAAGGGATGCCCACAAGGCTGCGTCCTGTCACCCCTGCTGTGGAGCCTGGTAGTAGATGAACTTCTACAGAGGCTCTCAGAAAACGGAATCCTATGTAAGGGGTACGCGGATGATATTCTTATAATTGTAAGAGGCAGATTTGAGAGCACCCCTTGCGACGTAACACAAAAGGCATTGAGTTTAACGAAAGAATGGTGTACTGAGGTAGGGCTAAGTATTAACCCTAACAAGACGGCCATTGTGCTCTTCACCAGGAGAAGAAAACTGGAAGGGATGGAGTACAGTTGGAGCACACGACCGAGGTGAAATACTTGGGAGTCACGTTCAGCTCTAAGCTCTTATGGAGGAAGCACGTCGACAACACCATATCAAAGGCCACAAGAGCAATAATGGTGTGTAGACGTATTGCAGGAAGATCCTGGGGATGCAGCCCAAAGATCCTAAGATAGATGTATACTACTATAGTTAGACCTATCATAGTGTATGGAGCAGTTGCGTGGGGCTCAAGGACAACCGCTGCTAGTCTCTCCAAATGAACCACCCTTCTATTTCGTGGTTTCCCAATTGTTTGTATGCGGTAGATGACATCACTGATCCTCTTCACAACTTTGTACGGGCCTTCCCAGCTTCATTGAAATTTTGAATGAACAACTTTCCGCCGGTGAGGGTTATATACATAACATTACCAAATCTCCCTCCAGGAAACCTTCCCAATTGTTGTTCTTGTCGTACCTGTGTTTCATCTTACTACCCATTATCCTGGTTCGTTCCTTCACACTCTGTTGTTTGGCCAATGAACTACTTCGTAGGGCTTGATCTTGACGAATTGGCTTTGCATAATCAGTATCGCACATCCTTGTTCTTATAGCGCATAATCCTTCTTTGTATGTCGATCTTGATGCCATGGTCAACTAAGAAGTCCACTCCCAATATGACTTCATCAACGATCTATGCCACAACGAATTTGTGTAGAACTATTACCTTCCCAATTAAGACTTCACATAACACTTCTCCCTGGAAGTGTTATACACGCCAGTGACCGTACGCAACCTTGCGCCAGGTAATGGCTTTACTCTACTGTTGACCAAATCAGATCGGATCAAGGAATGAGATGCGCCCGTATCTACAGTCAGTACACGCTCCTTGCAGTTCACATTTCCTCTGATGGCAAGACTGCTCGATTTTCTTCCGATTTGTAACATACATATCAAAGGCAATCAATAGCTGGAACAAGTTCTCGACCTTTACATCTGGCTCGCTCTTGCTCATCTCCTCCAGCTTTGTACTTAAGACCACCCATGCTGTTGGAACTACTAGGATCGAGACCGCAAAGACGTGCAATGTGATCTGGCTTCCCCCATTTGAAGCATTTGATAACTCTTTCACTCCGCTTTTGCGATGCTTTCAGTGCTTCCAATATTGTGTTCACCCAGTCTGGCCTTACCACATCCACACGGCATTCTTTGAAAGCTGGCTTACACAGAAGCGACGCTGTTTCCTGAATCAGAGCATGTGATACCGTTTCTGCGAATGTAGGTTAGGTTTTAGGTTTGCACATGTCGCTCGCTTCGTTTCGACATCCCGTATTCCATTAATAAAGCTCTGGACCTTCTACCCTTCGGTGTATTTCACGGGTGCGTCCGCATTCGCCAAATGTGCCAGCCTTTCAACATCCGACGCCAACTATTGCAATGTTTCACCAGCCCTCTGGAAGAGGTTCAGTAACTCCATTTGGTATATCTGTCTCCTATGCTCGCTTCCGTATCGTCTCTCTAGAGCGGCCATGAATGCGTCATAACTGTTCCGTTCGTGCTCTGGAATAGTCTGGAAGATTTCGGCAGCTGGTCCTTTCAATGCTACTGTAGCTTAAAGACCTGGAAAGTAACAGAGCCGTCAAAAGGTGGTGTTTTTACCTTTGGATTACTCGCTGAAACTGCTGGGCGATTTAGTTGCACTGCTCCATACGACCTTTTAAATCATCGACTTCTGCCTGAAAATGAGCGATTTTTGCATCGTGCGCTTTCAGCTTTGCTGTTAACCTTGCTTCCTGTGCTTCTAACTGAGAAGTCATTTGTGCCACCTGCAATGATAAGCGCTCCTCTGGTTCTTCCATCTTGGATGTTATACGTGTCTCCTGCGATTCCAGTTGGGATGCCATATATGTCTTCTGTTCTTCCAGTTGAGTTTCCATCTTGGATGTAATCTGTGTCATTTCTGAAATACGCGTTTGTTGTGCTTCAATCTTCGATGTTATGCGTGTCTCCTGCGATTCCAGTTGGTATGTCACATATGTCTTTTGTTCCTCCAGTTGAGATGACACTGTCGACGTTTGTGCAGACATTGCAGCCAACATCATGTTTAAGTCTGGGCTCGTAACTGTCTGCGATGTCTTATTTTTCTCTTCCATTTTTGTTAATGTCTCGTCCCCATCAGGATGAAAGACGTACTCGTCCATATTAATTCCTTCCGATTCCATAACCTCTCGTAGCCGTGCTTGAAGTTCGGTCTTATTGCCGGTTGTATTCAATCCACGGTTCTCCAACTTTTTTTCAGTTGCTGGATCTTTAATTTACTTAACTTTGCATGTCCAAGTTGTATTCGAAATCTTCGGAATTTATTCAACAATTCCTCTTCTGACACCAATTGGAACGAATTTTGGGAAATTCCGCTCATTTCAAACCTTCTGCTAACGTTCCAATCGCTAAACTGTTGAATAAATCACTTTAATATTCTGCATTGCGAAATGGTGTTTATTAGACTACTTTGGGACTAGTATAATTATACTTCACTTCGGAACTGATAGCGTGTTTAAATCAAACTGATTACTGATTACTCAGCTTGTGCTGCCTTTATACTCTCCGTTGCTTCGTTCGCATATTTCTTCTAAGGTCTAGTAATTTCTCGAACAGTTGTAGCTCAAGCTTGGTTAGTTACCACCTATATAAGTACATGTGTATTTGTAGTTTATAACCATATGCGTGTGTATGTATGGGTAACTACTTCAGCTGATGACACATCTGTGTGTGAGATACTTTTCGTCGCCTTCTAGCTGGTTCATATTTTTGTTGTTGCGTGATTATTTACTAACAGCTTAGTGATGCTAATATTCGTCACAGTATGATAAAATTTGATTTGACGTGTTTAATACTTTATTACTCAGATCATTTCTGATTGATTGATAATATATGTATAGGGTCATATACTAAAACAAACCTTTAACCACAACTCTTAGCTACTGCGGTAGTAAAGAAAGTCGACTACGCTATCACAATATATCGATACGTATGTACTTTTATCATAGTTTGGCAACTTGCCTATTTATAAAATATGTGAAAAATGTATTTTATTTTACATTAGAATTCATAATTACATTTTCTTCGTAGCTTTAAAAAATTTTCATAACAAAAATAAAAATATTTAAAAACGCAAAGCGGAACATAACAAGTAAACTTAAAATAGTATTTACCCCTACAATCTATTAGCAGTCTACCCCCGTAGTAAATTATAGCCGCAGTCAGGTTTCGATGAATTTCGTTCAAAATTGGATTTTAGCTTACTTCACTACTGGGTTCAGAACGAAAGAGAGTTCGCTCTCAAATTTTTGTATGAAATTTTACGTAACTGGTGCTTGGTTCGATTCTGAATAACTCTTTCAATCTTTTTTGTTGAGATATATTTCTTAGTGTTTTTTTATGTGTTTGAATTCTACTAAAAATATATTGGTTAACTAAAAGTTTAAATCGTTTGTATTTTATGATGTGCTCATATACTTCTTCATTAAGTTTGCAACGTTTTCTTGTATATAAGACTGGACCTCTTGCAAACGCTTTATCGATTTTTCAACAGCATGGATTTCCTCTCGCACAGAAGCAGCTTTTGACGCAAGATCATCACATTCTCTAAAAGAAAAAAAGTTATTATTTAGCTTTAGAATAAAATAGTTAATTTTTCTTATTGTTTTTGTAGCGATAAGGAAACTTTCGAAGGCCTTGGAGAGTGTTATCGATGTTGATAGTCCTTTGACGGATGCAGATCCGGCGAGAGCCCCGGCTGTTAGAGAAGCAGGATTCGCCACTGCCTAACCCGCTGGGAAATTTTTCTTATTCGTCAGTGACTATGTTGCTCAGTTATTAGAAGCTGCCCGAACCGAAATAGCAGCCAGATACCCAAAATAAATAAAAATATGTACCTCTTTATCGTTTGCTGCGAACGCCGCAGAAATAGAAATATTTGGAATTGTTTTTTGAGATTTTTTTTTAATTTGTTTTGTATTGAAAGTTGCTGATTTGCCATTCAAAATTAAAAAAATCAAAGTACTGTTTTTATCATGATGAAATAATAAAGGTGATGTCAACAACATAACCTCACTTTTTCGGCAGCTCTATTTGCCAGTGTTTACTTGTACTACAAAAGTACTAAAGTTTTATTGCTAAATTTTTCCTACAAATTTCCTCAAAAAATTAAGTTTTCTGCAAACCCAAAACCTTCGGGGAGCGTCTTGATCGCTACAACGACAACATTAGGTATTGCTAGGTGAAACTAGCCGGCCTAAAGACCTCATAAAGACTGAGTGTGTTCATAGTCCTCCTTGCAATCCTTATAGATATGTATATCAATTTATGCTTGATTGCCCAACTTTTGCCAGAACTAGGCGAAAGTACTTCGATCGGGACTCATTTGTATCTCCCGGGGATTTATCCAAAGTTGAGATCGGTATCATTCGGAGCTTTATCGTTGCTACCCAACGATTCTCTAAGTAGCTAGCTACCTAACGATTCTCTAAGTCACCGTTATTTTTGGTGTACGTGGTATCACAACGGACCTTCGTGTTTTCCAAGTGAGTTATCCTTATCAGGGAAGCTACCACAAGCGTCAGTCACCTTGTAATTGCATCATGGACTGAAAGTCTCTAAAATAATTATTAAATAAAGTACTATGCACACTATTTTGTTTCATTATGCCCTAAATTTTAAAATAATTATAATATTAAAAAAATATATATATTAAAAAAATATATATTGTAGGGGGTATGAACTATCGGTCTGCGAGTGCGCGAGTATAGATGTTACAATAATTGGCGCGAGTACAAGGCGACCCCGAACTCCTCATGGATCTAGGGGTGGGAGGGGGGTATGGCCTACAAGGCCGCATGTGGTCATAACTAATCATTCCCGAGATGGTCGGGCTTGGTACCGGATAACTCTTCCCAAGGCCTTCGGGAGTGTCCTTATTGGAAGAAGACAAAGTCAGAAAGTGCCTTCACTAACTATAAGACTTTGAGAAGAGACGTTACTAGAAGTATTAAGAATCATAAATGGAAATACTACGAAAACCTATTCAGTTCAGCTATTGGCTCTCAGCAAACCTGGAGGCAGATTCGTAATATAGGAAGCACTAACAAAAGTACGATCACACATGAAAATATAAATATAAATGTCAATGAATTGAACCGAGAGTTCGTTAGCTTGCCTTGCAATCAGAGTAATGCAAACTACTCTCGCTATAGTGCTAGTTCTGATTTTTCATTTTCCGATTTTGGTTTTCATTGTGTTGATGACTGCGACGTTGTCGATTCTATACTGTCAGTAAAATCATTTGCCGTCGGCCTTGATGGCGTTCATCCAAATTTGTTAAATTGCTATTGCCAAAAATTCTGCCATACCTCACTTACGCTTTCAATACAGTTTTAACCACGGCGGTCTTTCCAAAATGCTGGAAAGAGGCGAAAATTATTCCCATTCAAAAGCCCAATGATGATTTTGGCCTATCGCTATTTTGCCATTTCTGTCAAAAGTGTTCGAACGTATAGTGAATCGGCAGATAAAGTTGTTCGTAAATAGTAACTTCCTAATTAGTCCGTACCAGCCTGGTTTCAGGATATAAGGCAGAATATGGACCATGATCGTGTTACCCTTCTTGCTCTTTTAGATCACTCGAAGGCATTTGACTCGGTCGATCATGCATTACTTTGTTTTAAGCTTAAGCACCTATTTAACTTTTCTAACCCAGCTGTAGATCTAATCAAGTCGTACCTCCATGAGAGATCCCAATCAGTAAGTGTGGGTAGTTCTATGTCTGACCTATTGCCTGTAACTAAAGGTGTTCCGCAAGGATCTATACTTGGGCCTTTACTTTTCGTGTTATATATAAACGGTCTACCAAATGTTCTTAAGCACAGCAATGTTCACATATATGCAGATGAAGTTCAAATATATATATGTAGTCCATTCGCCTCCATTGAAACTTGCATACGCAATCTGAACGCCAATCTATGCCTATTAAATGAATGGGCTAGTGATAATGGACTATTCTTAAACCAGGCATGCTTAACGAACGAAACGATATCATTTCGTTACGATAATCAACGTTAATAAACGAAACGAAGTCATTTCGTTTCGTTTATTAACGTTAAGAACGCCAAATTAACGTTAACGAAGTCACTTCGTTTCGTTTATTAACGTTGATTATCGTAACGAAATGATATTGTAACGAATTTACTGCAAATGCTCTTATTTGCAATCCTCTGCTAAGTTCGAATCACTAAACTGTTGAATAAATAACTCCAATATTGAATGATGGAAAAATGGCCTTTATTAAGTACTTCACAATAACACTCAAACTGTGCAACGAATAGCTTAATAACCAAACTGATATCTTAAAGGAAACTGACTTTCAAAATAATAGTGCTATTGCTCGCTAGATATCGTCTTACTCGTAACTGCTTGACAATTCAAATCAAACTGAATTCCTTCTTACTCGCCTGCATTGCTTTTATAGTTTACGCTGCATACTTCTAGGCTCTTCGATTTCCAGAAGTTACTAGTTGTTTCGGCTACAAAATCGCCAGCCACAACTCCGTGCACAAATTATTGCCCTCTCTTGTGACCACTGAGATAAGATATATGCATGTGTTTGTGCATTGCCGCTCCGCTGCTCGTATACGTACATATGTGTAGATGCAATTATTTATTCGTTTATGTAAACACATAAAGATTGAATTATTGATGTGAATGTTTGTAGTTTACAGTCTCTCGCACACACATAGGCGTATAAGTAAATGCATCTGTGTGTGACATCTCTCGGCTGCCTTATATATGTGTATACATGATTTGATTATTGACGTGAACATCGCTTAGCATCGCCTTAGTGATGGTATAGCTTAGGGGTGCTAATATCCGTGACACTGCCCTCCACCTAAGTCTGATCGTCCCGATCAGACAAATCTCTCGATCTAAACGCTGCTAGCATCGCCAAATGTACCACTCTTCTACTCCGTGGTTTCTCAATGCTTTGTATGCGGTAGATGGTATCACTGATCTTCTTCACAACCTTGTACGGGCCTTCCCAACTGCACCGAAATTTGGATGGAACACCTTTCCGCCGGTGAGGGTTGTATAACAGTACAAAATCTCCCGCCAAGAAACCTTTCGAATTATTTTCCTTGTCGTACCTGTGTTTCATCTTACTACTCATTATCCTGGATCGTTCCCTCGCACTCTGTTGCTTGACCAATGAAGAACTACTTCGCAGAGCTTGCGCTGGACGGATTTCCTTTGCATAATCAGTATCGTTCCGACGCTTCACAACAGTAGTGTGCCTTGGCTTGAAACCACCCTTGCATTCTTTCTTCGTTTCAGTACGTCTGTTAGGGCTTTTCAATGCCAGTGTTTCTCTCGCAGGTACTTTTGATTTTGATTTATTTGGCCCATTCGATCTATCAACCTTTACCTTTGAATTTCGTGGCCTTCGTCGAGTATTCTCCACCAGTACCCGATTACTGCTGAACCCTTTTTCCAAACTAAAGTTAAGTGGCACATCTTGGTTCTCATAACGCATCACCCTTCTCTGCATATCGATCTTGATGTCATGGTCAACCAAGAAATCCACTCCCAATATAACTTCATCAACAATCTCCGCCACAACAAATTTGTGTAGAACCATGACCTTCCCAATCAATACTTCACATATCACTTCTCCTTGAACTTGGTTATACTCGCCACTGACCGTACGCAACTTTGCTCCAGGTAACGGTTTTACTCTCCTGTTGACCAAGTCAGATCGGATCAAGGAATGAGATGCGCCCGTATCTACAGTCAGTACTCGTTCTTTGCCATCCACATTCCCTCTGACGGTAAGACTGCTCGATTTTCTACCAATTTGCGACACAGATATCACAGGGCATTCAATAGCTGGATCTAGCTCTCTACCTCTTACTCGCTCTTGCTCATCTCCTCCAGCTTTGCGTTTACGGCCACCCACATTGTTGGAACTATTAAGACCAAGATCGCAATGACGTGCTATGTGACCGGACTTCCCGCATTTGAAGCATTTGATAACTTTTTCACTTCGCTTTTGCAATCCTTTCAGTGCCTCCAATATTGCGTCTACCCACTCTGGCCTTTCTACTTCCACACGGCGTGCTTTGAAAACTGGCTTACACAGAAGCGACGCCGTTTCCTGAATCAGAGCTTGTGACACCGTTTCTGCGAATGTTGGCTTTGGGTTCGCGTATGTGGCTCGCTTCGTTTCGACGTCCCTTATGCCATTTATAAAGCTCTGAATCTTCACTCTTTCCGTGTATTCCACGGGTGCATCCGCATTTGCAAGATGAGCCAATCTTTCAATGTCCGAAGCAAACTCCTGCAAAGTCTCGTTAGCTTTTTGGTAGCGGTTTTGCAACTCAATTTGGAATATCTGTTTTCTATGCTCGCTTCCATAACGTCTCTCGACAGCGGCCATCAATGCTTCATAGTTGTTCCGCTCTCCTTCGGGAATCGTCTGTAGGATTTCGGCTGCTGGCCCTTTCAATGCCACGAACAGAGCTGCAACTTTATCTTCAGCATTCCATTGGTTCACTGCTGCGGTCTTCTCAAACTGTAGCTTAAAGACCTGAAAAGGAACAGAACCGTCAAAGGATGGTGTCTTTACCTTTGGATTACTCGTTGAAACTGCTGGGCGATTTAGTTGCAACTGCTCGATACGTCCTCTCAAAGCATCCACCTCGGCCTCGATTTTTTCTTCAAACTGTAAAATTTTTGTATCTTGCGCCTCCAACTTCGAGGAAATTCGTCCTTCTTGCTCTTCCAGTTGAGCAGAGATCTGCGATGATATCTGTGCTGAAATTTGCGCCGACATTTCGGATATCCGTGTTTCTTGTGCTTCTATCTTCGATGTTATTTCTGACGACATTTCTGCAATATGTGTCTCCTGTGATTCCATCTTGGATGCCATATATGTTTTCTGTTCTTCCAGTTGAGTTTCCATCTTGGATGTTATACGTGTCTCCTGTGATTCCATCTTGGATGCCATATATGTTTTCTGTTCTTCCAGTTGAGTTTCCATCTTGGATGTTATACGTGTCTCCTGTGATTCCAGTTGAGATGCCATTGTCGATGTTTGAGCAGATATTGCAGCCAAAATCATGTTCAAGTCTGTGCTCGTAACTGTCTGCGTAACTGTCTCTTCCATTTTTGTTATTTCCTCGCCATCAAGATGAAAGTCATACTCTTCCACGTCAATTCCTTCTACTTCCATTGCCTCCCGTAGCCGTGCCTGAAGTTCAAGTTTAACGCCGCTTGTATTCAATCCACGGCTCTCCAACTCCCTCTTCAGTTGCTGGATCTTCAATTCACTGAACTTTGCCATGTCCTTGTTGTCCTCTGGAATTTATTCAACAATTCCTCTTCTGACACCAATTGTAACGAATTTACTGCAAATGCTCTTATTTGCAATCCTCTGCTAAGTTCGAATCACTAAACTGTTGAATAAATAACTCCAATATTGAATGATGGAAAAATGGCCTTTATTAAGTACTTCACAATAACACTCAAACTGTGCAACGAATAGCTTAATAACCAAACTGATATCTTAAAGGAAACTGACTTTCAAAATAATAGTGCTATTGCTCGCTAGATATCGTCTTACTCGTAACTGCTTGACAATTCAAATCAAACTGAATTCCTTCTTACTCGCCTGCATTGCTTTTATAGTTTACGCTGCATACTTCTAGGCTCTTCGATTTCCAGAAGTTACTAGTTGTTTCGGCTACAAAATCGCCAGCCACAACTCCGTGCACAAATTATTGCCCTCTCTTGTGACCACTGAGATAAGATATATGCATGTGTTTGTGCATTGCCGCTCCGCTGCTCGTATACGTACATATGTGTAGATGCAATTATTTATTCGTTTATGTAAACACATAAAGATTGAATTATTGATGTGAATGTTTGTAGTTTACAGTCTCTCGCACACACATAGGCGTATAAGTAAATGCATCTGTGTGTGACATCTCTCGGCTGCCTTATATATGTGTATACATGATTTGATTATTGACGTGAACATCGCTTAGCATCGCCTTAGTGATGGTATAGCTTAGGGGTGCTAATATCCGTGACAATATCGTTTCGTTCGTTAAGCATGCCTGTCTTAAACCCCAGTAAATCGCAGTGCATCGCTATCTATAAGAAAACCGTTGAACTTAACCGCTATCCCAAAGTAATGCTTAACAACACTGAGATAACATTTGCCGTCACCGTAAAAAACCTTGGTGTTACTTTCAATAGAACATTGACGTGGAACAATCATATTTTTGCAGCAATAGGCGGCAAAGTCTATGGAAGGCTAAGAGTACTGTGGACTACTCAGCACTTCACACCAGTTAAAATTAGGTTGCTCTTAGCGAAGTCATATTTGATTCCAACGTTACTTTATGTTTGCGAACTTTATGCGAATTGTGACAGTGTCTGTAGTAGAAAACTTAATGTTTTGTACAATAATATTGCACGCTATATCTCCGACATTAACCGTTACGAACACATTTCAGAACATGCCTTGAAAATATGTTGTGTTCCACTAGATGATCTACTAAAGTTCAGGTCCGTAACACTCCTACAAAGGATTCTGGTAAATAAGGACCCCTTAAATCTTAGTGAACGGCTAAAATTCACTAGATCAGTGCGCTCCTCACAAGTACTGCATTTGGCATTCAACTCACGAACATCTGAGCGTCAATTTTTTGTTTATGCGGTTCGCCTTTGGAACACATTACCGATGAAGATCAGAAGTATCAAGGGAACATTGCCCTTTAAAAAAGAACTATTGCGTTATTTCGTTAAACAAATTTAAATATTTTAAAATGTAACCCTCGTCTTTCTATATACTTTCCTACACCTATTTTTCTTTATCTTTTTCAAATACCTACTATTTAACATTTTTTTTAAACATATTTTGTATCTACGTATATTTACTTTGTTTTAAGTCCTATGGTCAAACACTGTAAATAAAGTTTATGGTTGTTGTGTTTGATACCTTATAAATAAATAAATAAATATATAAAAAATATACAACAACAGCAACATGAGCACTTTTTCACTTTTCACTGGTACTATTCTAACGTTTTTCACAGTTAAGAACTGCAATGTAACAAATTAATAGGACACAAAATATATTAGCAAGTATTTTTTTCTTGTATAGTGGGAATCTTTATAACAGTGCTTCGCGAAATTTTGTATGTGAAATGGCAAGGCGAGGAAAAAACTCAAATTGTTGCATACGTTTAAAGTTCCTTTATATTTACTAACTCTACTCTACTAATCTACTTGAATTCACAACTCATATTTCTAATGGATTTAGAGAAAATCTTCACACCGATGTTTTTTATACTGAATCCAGTAAAGCATTTGCCAAAGTATCCCACTCCTTACTTATCTACAAGCTGGATCGGCTTGGCTTCGAACCTGGTCTCACCCAGTGGATCTCGTCGTATATCTGCGGTCGAACGCAAAAACATATTTTAAAAAATACCTTTTCAAATGTCATCGATGTTCCCTCTGGCGTCCCACAAGGCAGTCAACTTGGTCCAATTCCAAAAATCTTAATGTATGCTGATGATGTAAAACTGTTTAGGTCTTATGCGTCTATCGAAGAACGTCCCTTGCTTCAAGCGGATTTAAACTGCCTAGTTACTGGGTGCAACGTTAATTCAATGCGGCTGAACCTCAGTAAATGCAAATTCATGTGCCCCTCTCGAAGATCTTTGCCAGCATCCTCTTACGTAATAAATAATTTTTGTCTTCTATCAGTAAACTATTTTGTGGACTTGGGACTCACGATAGATGCTAAACTTAGTTTCAACCTTCATATTAATGCTACTGTCAATAAGGCTAGATGTGTTCTTTCATTCGTGAAACGGTGGTCCAAAGAATTTAGTGAGCCTTATGTAACTAAAGCTCTTTTCATCACTTTAGTTAGACCGATACTAGAATACGGATCAATAGTCTGGAATCCACAATACCGAGTTCATGCAGATAGACTTGAATCAATATAAAAGCAATTTCTACTTTTCTCTTTAAGGAATTTTCAGTGGGACTCTGCGCATAATCTTCCACCTTATACTAGTCTGTTGAAGCTTATCAATCTTCCAACTCTTGCAAGTCGTAGTGAAATGCTAGGCGTTATATTTATGGCTAAACTCCTGAATGGATTGATTTCTAGTCCAATTCTTTTGAACGAAGTAAACTTTAACGTCCCATCACGGGTGTCGAGACATTACAAAGCTCTTCTTTTGTACCCAAACGACCGCTAAAGCGAATGTTTGGCATGGGCCCTTGAGACAGTGGAAGAATGTCGAAGACATTTCACAGATAAAGTATTTGCTACGAGCAATCCTCAATTTTGCAAACGTATGGAGGAGAAAGAAGCCCACATGGGCAAGAGGCAGCGAGGCGGCTGAGTCCGACACGCCTGCTTTTAAAAGGCAAAAGGGGGAGGGCAAACGCCCTAGTCCTAAAAACAGCCGGAATGACTGAAACCACACCTCTAAATCTGCAAAGCAGGGTGAGAAGGGAAGTGTAAGTAATGAAAAGCCATGCACCTCAATAGCTGCAATGCAGAAGGAGGACAATAGTGGCATAAAAAGTAAATATGAAAAGTTTAATAACCTAAAGGGAAGTAATAATCAGACTCCAGCTTACTCGGTGATACTAAAGGGATCTTGCACTGAGAATCCGGTTTTCACCGAGAAGAAGATGACCGAAGTTGCGAACCAGTCTTTGACTGTTGCACTGCTAGATTGCTGCCACAGCAATAGGTTGATAATCCAAAGGTAGAAGGGGAGATGATTAGTATCATGAAGTATCATTTGAAATGATGCATGATGAACCAGATAAACAGCTGGATGGCACAATAGGGTTAAACGACTGGCCTGTACCAACAACGCGACTTTAGAATGGCTACAGACTTCCAAAGGCAAGAAGGCGCAAAGTTGAAGGTGTTGGACAGAGCACTGATCCGCACGTTACCAAATTTTGCATTAGAGAACTACATTAGAATTCTAATGTAAAAGTACAATATTTCTCTAACGTTAGAAACTGTCTTTGCCCGACAAAATTCCTGAACATGAAAATAGTCAAAATCATAAGACATGCTATATAGAGTGGCGCCAATATGAAATGAGAATTCGAAATGCAAGTTCAGTGGATTTTCTTTTAGCGGAAACCCTTAAAAACGAAGCAGCTCGCTGGAGAGAGATACTTCGCAGAATTTTTGATGTTGTTTTATTTCTTGGAGAAAAGGATTGGCATTTAGAGGGGATAATTCATTGATCGGAAAACCAAAAAATGGAAATGGAGGATACGCTAAACATACTGCAGTGTTAAAACCCGAATATACAAACACGGGATTGTTAGGTGCTCCATGTGCCACGACCCACGGAGGGATGACAGAGCTACATCCTGCAAATTATAAGGAATCGGAGGATGTGTTGCACTCACGACTAGGGAGAATGTGTATGCGCATTAGAAAGAGGAGTCCTAAGGACAATAACCCCAATACCCTAAAAGCAGAGTAGGAAGGAAAGGACCTCGAGAACCTGAATGTAGCGGCAAATGACGAGGGCATAGACGCAGCGGTGAAGGTGTTGGAAGCGAAAATCATCTCAATGATGCTGCTAGTCTTAACAACTAAAGTTTGCTGAAAACAGGTGAGGTAGAAAGGGACCTCAAGACCTGGGAGGAGCGTCAAGAGGAAAAGCCGTAGAGGCAGAGATGGACAAAAGGCTGAAGGATGCTGCGGGTCTTACAAATAAGCATACAACTCTACGAGAAGGGGAGGTAAAATGGGACCTCCGGAATCTGAAATTAGCGGGAAAGGTCCATTGCCCCAACAAACATTTAGGTTAAAAAACGATTAGAAGACGAATCGAATTCTAATGTATTTCTCTAAGGTAGAAGATTAGAGGACGATTTGCGAAACTTTCGCGAATTACAGCATTCTCGACAAAAAGGGCACTTCGTTCTCGATATCGAGAAAAGGGTTAGAATTCTAATCGAATTCTAACGTCAATTGCTAATGGGTTTCTAATGAGAATTTTTAAGTGATGCGCAATTAAGTTCAGTTATTTAAAATCAGCGAAATTTTCATTGTTTCATTATATCATATACTTTTATTTGGTTATAAGCTTATAAATTATAATAAAATAAAAATAATTCAAAATCCTATCGTATGTTTCACAGTTTTCAGTACTAGTTATTGTGTTGGAATTTTCGCTTCCACTTATTTCCTCAGGATTGAGCTCGGCATTGGTTTGAGCTACGGATGAGGAAGAGTTTTCTTCATGCCATTCAAATAGCACTTCAATAATCTGCTCGCTTTTCCTTTTTAACTGTTTTGATTCATTTTCACTAACTAGTATTTATTATTATAAATAAAAAAAAAACGTATTTTGCAGCTTATAATATTTCCACACAACTTTTTACTATTTTTATTTTGTTTGTATAACACTAAGGATGACTGATCATGTCGTGTAAATAATTGAAAACGTGACAATAATCATAACATCGTATTTTTAGTGTTATTCGAATCGTTTCACAATTGAATTCTAACCTAGTTCTCTAACCTAGTTTTCGATTCGAAATGCATTAGAGAACTACATTAGAATTCTAATGTAAAACTACAACATTTCTCTAATGTTAGAAACTGTGTTTGCCGGGTGCCTGAGCGCAGTGGCGGAGAATTTGGAGAGACAAACAACGCAATGGCACTGCGAGTCTTACAGATAAACCTCCAACACAGTAAAGTGGCGTTCTGACTATTGAGGAGGGTTGGTTGATGTGGCGCTGATACAGGAGCCATGGCTCTCATCTGGAGGAAAGGTTTCTGAAATCAGCACGCGCGCGGATTCAGCGTTTATTACGCAAAAACGGAAAGCAGGGCTGTGTGTATGCTATCTAACCTCAGCACTGAAGACCTAGCGGTGGTCGGAATAGAGGGCGAAAGAACCATCGACTCGACCCCTGCTACATGGCCCATAACGAGTCTTCACCAGAGGAGTTCAAAAGGCTGGTTGATCAAGAAAGGTGCATAGCAAGGCTTGTTATAAGCGCGGATGCGAATGCTCATCACGGCGAGTCCCCTTTTTGTTATATACTAAAAAGTAGTCTAACAGGGGAATCGTGCCTACATACATATTTTGGGCCAAAGTCAAGTAATGTTCCTGTCCTTTACCTTTTTCCTTTTCTTTTCTTTTCTTTTCTTTTCTTCCCTTTCCTTTTTCTCTTCTTTATTTTCTTTCCTTTTCTATTCTTTACGCATCATAAATTCACCGGTGTTAATCGTTTACAGCAACTATGTTAGCTAACATATACATATGTACGTCTTAACAGAACGTGATTTATATTTTTTCAGTAACCGGGTTTTATCGTTCACTGACCATTCCCCTTATTTTGTTTGCAAATGTGTGAACCAAAACCAGTAGTACTCGTATTTAACAGTAATTTAAAGAGTGGTCATTAAACAACTGTTTTAATTTAAAATACCGGTTTCGAGAATTATTTTCTACCTCTTTTTTAAATTAATCAATCAGGGCTAAGACTATCTCAGAACCCCCAACGACTGAACTAGTTCAGAACGCGTTCAAAAGGTCTGCATAGGGTGATAATGGCCATTTCGTAGGATATTACAATGTTAACTGTCAGTTTAAAGCGTTGCGAGGGGGCAGAATTAGAACTAGTACCGACTATTTGTGCACTAGGTCTCCGCAAGTTCGGAACTAGTGCGATTCATTGCAGTGAGTACTGCGAAATTTCAGTTTTCTATCTTGAACAGCTGCGGAGATATCACGTGTTATACATCTCAAGTCAATGTTTTCAATATTTTTATATATATAAAGGAGATAGAGGTCGAACTAGTAGAGGTTCCGAGTGCCCCCCAGCGTGTTAGGGGGATTAGAATATACCCGCGATAGGTATGCCTGTTATAAGGGGCGACTAAAATACCAAACTGATTCAAGGGTTGTGTAGCGCAACCCTCTCAAGGGGTTTATAGCGAAATATATAGCTTCTCCAACCCAATTGTCAACCTCACTTACCCGTGGCGAATCCTGTTTCATCAACAGCCGAGGCTCTGGCGACCCCAAGTTCCTCATGGAACTAGGTGGTGCAGAGGGCGCGATAGAATTTAGAAGGTTTAATATGGTCATATAAATCGTTCCCGAAATGGTCGGGCTAGTGGCACTTCACACCAATTAAAATCAGATTGCTTCTGGCAAAGTCTTACTTGATACCATCATTGCTCTATGGCTGCGAAGTTTTTGCCTATTGTGACAGTGAGTGTATTAAAAAACTTAATGTAATTTACAATAACATAGCCCGCTATATTTATGGTATACGTCCTTATGAACATATCTCCGAATATGCTCATAAGATATACAATATAACATTCGACAATCTGCTTAAATTTAGATGCATTTCACTACTTCATAGAATAGTGTTGTTTAAGGAGCCTGCCTATCTATACGAAAGACTTCAGCTAGCACGGTCCGTGCGATCATCTCAACTACTGCACACAAGATTTGGCTCACGAATTTCTGAGCGTCAATTTTTTGTTATAACAGTACGTCTCTGGAATGTTTTACCTTTGGAGATCAGAAGTATTTCTAACATAATGCACTTCAAAAGGAAACTATTGAGTCATCTTGCTTAGCATGTTGAAATACTTTTCTCTCCTTTCAAATCTTAAATCTTATATTTTTCTCTCTACAATTTTTACATAAACACATTTAATATTATGTTACTTTAACACCAAACACTGTAAATAAAACTTATGGTTGTTGTGTTTGAAATTTATAAAATAAATAAATAAATAAATAAATAAAAATCCGGCAAGGGACCATCAACATCATAACACTCCCCAAAGCCTTCAGGGAGTGTCTTTATCGTTAATACAACAACAACAACAGTGCCCTAGAAGCATACCAGTTTTTAACTGGAGATTTTCCCTACAGGTTAGTTGGAAAGTATCGTGTTGTCACATTACCGCTGCGAAGTAAGTAAAAATTTAATGGCAGAACACCCGGTGTCGTCGCGTTTTAAAAATTTGTTTCTAGTGCATTTTCAGGATATGACAAAAATCCCGGACGAATAATTTATCATCAATCATTTGAAAATTATAGTACAAAAAATGTACGGAGGATAAGTGTCAACTATATCATGATTTCATACCTAGTTCTGCAGAAAATTGCCTGTTTCCGCCTTTGTTTCTCTTCATCATATTGAGTTTCTTCGACTTTCAACTTTTCTTGTGATGATTTTATAGCTTTTTCATTCCGATTTATCACTTGTATTAATTGTTCTTTTTCCTTTTCATAATTTGCCACTTGCGCTTCCGTGCTTGAAATTTTTTTATTAGTTTCATTCAAGTTCTCAACAAATGTTGGATTTAAAATATCTTTGGCATTTTCAACCATTTTCAAGAGTTCTTGAAGTTTCTCATTATCCAAAATGTGTGTCTTTAAATTGCTCTCAACATTTCGAGTTTGTTCTTCACATTCAGTAATATTTTCTTGTAGTTTAACCAGTTGTCTGAGAATAAAAGGTAGTTGATATTTAATATGCACAGTGAAATACATTTTAATTAAATTTCAATAAAAAAGATGCAATTATATACAGAAATTATATAGGAAAATAAAAAAAAAATAAATGTAAGGCGCGATAACCTCCGAAGAGATCTAAGGCCGAGCTTCTCTTCCAATTTGCGTCGTGCTCCTCTTGATTTTTCCCTACAAATTGGCCGGACGGGACCTACATGTTTTATGCCGACTCCGAACGGCATCTGCAAGGCAGATGAGTTTTCACTGAGAGCTTTTCATGGCAGAAATACAATCGGAGCGCTTGCCAGACACTGCATAGGGGCGACCCCGCTTAGAAAAATTTTCTTCTAATTGAAAAATCTTATTTCTAAAATTTTGATGTTGCTTTGCCCGGGAGTTGAACCCAGGGCATACGGTGTGATAGGCGGAGCACGCTACAATCACACCACGGCGGCCGCCGTGAAATAATGAAGAAAATAATACAATTAATTTAACCCAACACAGCTCAGATCAGTGTTATCCTTTTTTTATTGGTACTAATTTACAACAGGGGTCGACTACTAAAGGTCAAGCCACAATGAAGTTCTTTAACAATAAATAAAATAAAATAAAAATAAATGTAAGGCGCGATAACCTCCGAAGAGATTTTAGGCCGAGCTTCTCTTCCAATTTGCGTCGTGCGCCTTTTTAATTTTTCCTACAAATTGGCCGGACGGGACCTACTTGTTTTATGCCGACTCCGAACGGCATCTGCGAGGCAGATAAGTTTTCACTGAGAGCTTTTCATGGGAGAAATACACTCGGAGTGCTTGCCAAACACTGCCGAGGGGCGACCCCGCTTAGAAAAATGTTCTTCTAATTGAAAAACCGTATTTCTAAAATAATAAATAAACCGTGGAAAAGTACGATAAAGTAGGAAAAATAGTTTCACTTGCAATGTGTGAAAGCACCCTTATCCAAAGTAAATGCGAATTCTTCTTATGCTTTGCTTCCAAGAAAAGTTGGAAGTTGGCTACTTTTCCATGTCAGATGGCGCCAGTGTCGCTCGATCTGCCGTTCTCCAAAAAAATACGTGCAATCTACTCATCTTGCCCAAGATGATTGGCTTAAACGCATCTATATGAAAAATTTCTTATGTGACGAGGTTTTAATACGCTTCCAAAAATATCGAAAGAGCTGTCGCACGACGCGTCTTGACCTCTGTATTAATAATCCGAAGGCGGAAAAGAAAATTGTTTGCAATTTTCATGTGGTTGTAATTTTTTTGTGCGCAGTGACAGGGATTTTCACTCCATTGGTGGACCGGCCAGGGAAATTTTTTATAATCGGACCGAAGGCCGCCAATGTAGAAAGATGTTCGCCGCAAGAATACTGTAACGAATTTACTTGCGCAATCCTCTTATTTGCCCTTTTGCTAAGTTCGAATCACTAAACTGTTGAATAAATAACTCCAATATGTAATAATAAAAAATAGCCTTTATTAAAGTACTTCAGAAAAACACTCAAACTGCTCAACGAATAGCTTGCTTAATAACCAAACTGATTGATAGCTCAACTGAAACTCTACTATTCAAAATAATACTGCTCTTGCTCGCTAGATAAAGTCTTAATCGAAATTTCAAATCAAACTGAATTCCAGCGCCTCTACAATTGCCGGCTTTTATACTCTCGGATTTCAACATTCGCATCTTTTAGGCGCTTCCAGAATCTACTAGTCCAGCAGCTCTCAAACTTCTCAGCTGTAACTACAATTGCATGATTTTATAGTTTTTCTCATTGAATACTTTCAGGAGTATCTCAGATATATGCATGTGTTTGTGTATTGACTCTCCGCTGCTCGTATGCGTACATTGTACATATGAGTAGACGCAATTATTGTTTCGTTTATGTAGATACATAATGATTGATATATGGATGTGAATTCACGTCACTGCTTAGCATCGGCTTAGAGACGATAGCATGGCTCAGTGCTGCTAACATTCGTTACACTGCCCTCCACCTAAGTCTGATCGTCCAGATCAGACAAATCTCCCGATCCAAACGTCGCTCGCATCTCCAAATGTACCACTCTTCTACTCCGTGGTTTCTCAATGCTTTGTATGCGGTAGATGGTATCACTGATCTTCTTCACAACCTTGTACGGGCCTGCCCAACTGCACCGAAATTTGGCTGGAACACCTTTCCGCCGGTGAGGGTTGTTTAACAGTACCAAATCTCCCGCCAAGAAACCTTCCGAATTAAAGTTCTTGTCATGCCAGTGTTTCATCTTACTACTCATTACCCTGGGTCGTTCCTTCACACTCTGTTGTTTGGTCAATGAACTACTTCGTAGAGCTTGCGCTGGACGGATTTGCTTTGCATAATCAGTATCGTTCCGACGCTCCACAACAGTAGTGTGCCTTGGCTTGAAAGCACGCTTGCATTCTTTCTGCGAAATCCTTTCCTTCGTTTTAGTACGTCCGTTAGGGCTTTTCAATGCCAGTGTTTCTCTCACAGGTACCTTCGGTTTTGATTTGTTTGGCCCATTTGTTCCATCAACCTTTACCTTTGAATTTCGTGGCCTTTGTCGATTCTTCTCCGCCAGTACTCGATTACTACTGAACCCTTTCTCCAACTTGAAGTTAAGTGGTATATCCTGGTTCTCATAACGCATCACCCTTCTCTGCATATCGATCTTGATGTCATGGTCAACCAAGAACTCCACTCCCAATATGACTTCTTCGACGATCTTTGCCACAACGAATTTGTGTAGAACTGTGACCTTTCCAATCAAGACTTCGCATACCACTTCTCCCTGGACTTGGTTATACTCGCCAGTGACCGTACGCAACCTTGCTCCAGGTAACGGTTTTACTCTCCTGTTGACCAAGTCAGATCGGATTAAGGAATGAGATGCGCCCGTATCTACAGTCAGTACACGCTCCTTGCCATCCACATTCCCACTGACGGTAAGAATGCTTGATTTCCTTCCAATTTGCGACACAGATATCACAGGACATTCAATAGCCGGGGCAAGTTCTCGTTCTTTACATCCGACACGCTCTTGCTCATTTCCGCCAGCTTTGCGTTTACGGCCACCCACATTGTTGGAACTATTAGGACCAAGATCGCAATGACGTGCAATGTGACCTGGGTTGCCGCACTTGAAACATTTAATAACTCCGGCATTCTTGAAACCCCTTCAGTGCTTCCAAAATTGTGTCTACCCAATCTGGCCTTCCCACTTCCACGCGATGAGCTTTGTATGCGGGCTTACTCAAAAGTGACGCTGTTTCTTGAGTCAGTGCATGGGATACCGTTTCTGCGAATGTAGGTTTTGGGTTTGCATATGTCGCTCGCTTCGTTTCTACGTCCCGTATGCCATTTATAAAACTTTGGATTCTTACCCTCTCGGTGTACTCCACGGGTGCGTCCGCATTTGCCAAATGTGCCAACCTTTCAACATCCGAGGCAAACTCCTGCAAAGTCTCATTCGCTCTTTGGTGGCGGTGTTGCAACTCAATTTGGAATATCTGTTTTCTATGCTCGCTTCCGTAACGTCTCTCGACAGCGGCCATCAGTGCTTCATAGCTGTTCCGTTCGTACTCTGGAATAGTCTGTAAGATTTCGGCAGCTGGTCCTTTCAATGCTACGAAGAGTGCAGCAACTTTATCTTCAGCATTCCAGTTGTTCACTGTTGCGGTCTTCTCAAACTGTAGCTTAAAGACCTGGAAAGGAAAAGACCCGTCAAATGATGGTGTTTTTACCTTTGGATTACTCGCTGAAACAGCTGGGCGATACGACCCTTCAAATCATCTACTTCTGCCTGAAATTGAGCGATTTTTGCATCCTGCGCTTCCAGCTTTGATGTTACCCTTGCTTCCCGTGCTTCTAACTGTGAAGACATTTCTGACATACGCGTTTCTTGTGCTTCAATCTTCGATGTTATTTATGACGACATTTCTGACATTTGCGGCGACATTGATGTTACTGTCGATGTTTGTGCAGATGTTGCAGCCAAAATCATGTTCAAGTCTGTGCTCGTAACTGTCTGCGATGTTTCGTTTTTCTCTTCTTTTGTTGTTGTCTCGTCCCCATCAGGATAAAAGACATACTCGTCCACATCAATTCCGTCTGCTTCCATTGCCTCTCGTAGCCGTGCCTGAAGTTCGAGTTTAACGCCGCTTGTATTCAATCCTGACACTAATTGTAACGAATTTACTTCCAATCCTCTTATTTGCTCTTTTGCTAAGTTCGAATCACTAAACTGTTGAATAAATAACTCCAATATGTAATAATAAAAATGGCCTTTATTAAAGTACTTCACACTAACACTCAAACTGTACAACGAATAGCTTGCTTAATAACCAAACTGATTGATAGCTCAAATGAAAATCTACTATTGAAAATAATGGTGCTCTTGCTCGCTAGATAGCGTCTTAATCGAAATCTCAAATCAAACTGAATTCCAGAGCCTCTACAATTGCCGCCTTTTATACTCTCGGATTTCAACATTCGCATCTTCTAGGCGCTTACAGAATCTACTAGTCCAGCAGCTCTGAAACTTCTCAGCTGTAACTACAATTGCATGATTTTATAGTTTTTCTCATTGCATACTTTCAGGAGTATCTCAGATATATGCATGTGTTTGTGTATTGACTCTCCGCTTCTCTTATACGTACATGGTACATATGTGTAGACGCAATTATTGTTTCGTTTATGTAGATACATAATGATTGATCTATGGATGTGAATTCACGTCACTGCTTAGCATCGGCTTAGAGACGATAGCATCGCTCAGTGCTGCTAACATTCGTTACAATACTATGGAGCCCATCCCCCGTTTCGGAGGACCCGGGGTCATTCACAATCACATTTTTTCCCCGTTGTTTCGCGCAGGGGCACTTGTCCCTGATGTTACACAGGGACAATTGCCAAATGCGCAAATAGAAAAGTATTTTAGCTAAGATCGGTATTCAGTACAATTGAACATAGCAATCTTTGATTCATTTATTGGGCTGTAGAATAAATTGTGTTCGTTTTGAGTACAATTGGGCATGGTAATCTTGATTCAGTTATTTCGCCGTATAATAAATTAAGTTCGTTTTGAGTATAATTGGACATAGCACTCTATGTTTCAATTATTACGCAGTAGGATAAATTGAGTTTGTTTTAACGTTTCGGGATGTATTGAAAAGTTAGTAAGCAATTGAACGCGGTGCCAGCGAACTGACCGAGCAGCTATAGAAAATATTGGTATTGTGTGCGATGGCATTATTACATAGATATGTACGTATATAATAGAAATAATGTTTGTTTTGAGTGTAAGATTTTGTGTGCAATAAAAAGGGTTTCTGCTGGCCTTGGGCTTTTTCCTTTTAGCTATGCGTTTCCTTCACATACAAGTTGAGTGTGTTGCACACACTCACACATGTCTGTAGTAAGTATGAAACATTCTGGTCGGTGTCGAGCCGGATCAAGGCCAGTTGAACGAAAACTGTAGTGCGTAATTCAAATGGCTTCCGGTCAAAAGTGTGTGAGTATTCAAGCGATTAAGAAGTTTACGCGTATTCAAAGCTAAAAATTTAAAAAAAAAAAAATTAAATATCTTAAAAGTTTGTGAAGTTTTTGGAAGTGGAAAAATTTTAAATTGAAAAAGTGAGCCCTAAAATATAATAAATAGAATTCTACAGTCCATTGAAGAATTAGGTAGAATTCAAAAATACATATATAAAGGTGCGTGTGGGTGTGAAAAAAGTTATAGAAAAAGTGGACATAAAAAGAAAATAATTTAAATTCATTTGGTAAAATTTTTGATTTTGGTGTGCCAATGAAATTATGTTTGTGCGTTGTGAAAGATATGTATGTGTGTGCTTGTGGTAAGGAATATGTTGGGTGCTTGAGAAATGGAGCAATTACAAGGCGAATCTATACTGAATTCGCCTTGAGCCAGCAGAATATGTGTTAAAAAAAAGAATTCATATGTTTGTGTGAACATAGGCTTGTTCGAGATTCAACTGCAGCATGTTGCATGTTTTTTCGAAGTAACATATTCGACCCGATTTTGTGTTGTTGTTGTTGTAGCAGTGCTTCGCCCCACATAACAGCCGCGACCGATCACAAATTGTCATCAATATCCTCTAACGGGAGTCCAAGGAAGCTTGCTGTTTCAACAGGGGTGGACCATAAGGAAAGGGGTGTTAGAGGCGTTGGTTCCACATTACAATTAAAGAGATGGTTGGTGTCATGTGGGGACACATTGCAAGCGGGGCATACATTTTGTATGTCGGGGTTGATTCTGGATAGGTAAGAGTTTAACCTGTTACAGTATCCAGAACGAAGTTGAGCAAGAGTGACACGCGTTTCCTTAGGGAGTATGCGTTCCTCTTCCGCGAGTTTTGGATACTTTTCTTTGAGTACTGGATTCACCGGGCAATTCCCGGCATAAAGGTCCGACGCCTGTGTGCGGAGTTCACCAAGGACCTGCTTGTGTTTTTGCGCTTCATACGGCTGGGTCCTCAGGTGCCGTATTTCCTCAAAATGTTTACGGATATGACTCCTTAAGCCCCTAGGCGGTGCAGGCTCATAAATCAGATGTCTGTTGGGATGCTCAGGTTTCTGGGTATTCAACAGGAACTGTTTGGTCAGCAAATCATTTCTCTCCCTGATGGGGAGTATTCTCGCCTCATTATGCAGATGGTGTTCTGGGGACATAAGAAGACATCCCGTGGCGATTCTGTGAGCAGTATTTTAGCAGGCCTGTAGCTTCTTCCAGTGGGTAACTTTTAGGCTTGGCGACCATATGGGTGACGCGTAGCACGTAATCGGCTGGCTAATTGCTTTGTATGTAGTCATGAGCGTTTCTTTATCTTTTCCCCAAGTACTGCCAGTGAGGGATTTGAGGATTTTGTTACGGCTCTAAATTCTCGGAACAATTGCGGCTGCGTGCTCACCAATATGTAGATCCTGATTAACCATCACACCCAAGATTTTGGGGTGTAGGACAGTCGGTAGCGTAGTGCCATCGACGTGGATGTTCAAAATGGTCGACATTTGGGACGTCCGTGTTGTAAATAAGATCGCGGAAGATTTAGTCGGTGATAATGCAAGGTTTCTCGAGGGGAAAAAACTGGAGAGATCAGGCAGGTAGCCGTTTATTCTATTGCATAGCTCATCGATCTGTGGGGCTGGGCCTGTGGCCATTATTGTGCAGTCATCGGCATAGGAAACGATTGTGACTCCTTCCGGTGGTGAAGGTAGCTTAGATATGTAGAAATTAAACAAAAGTGGGGACAGGACACCACCCTGTGGCACCCCTTGTTTAATTCTTCTTGGTTTTGATGTTTCGTTTCTAAATTGCACCGATGCCTGCCGACAACCCAGATAATTGCGGTCTCGCAGTAACGAGCCATGGTTGACCGTATCAAAAGCTTTTGATAGGTCTAGCGCTACGAGTACTGTTCTATGGTGGGTGTTTTGATTTAAACCGCAATTTATATGGGTGCTAATGGCATTTAGCGCGGTGGTAGTGCTATGGAGTTTTCTGAAGCCATGCTGATGACAGGCTAGTTGCAAATTTGCTTGGAAATAGGGGAGCAAAATGGCTTCAAGCGTCTTTTCTACTGGCGATAGGAGAGATATCGGACGATACGACTCTCCTACGTTAGCTGGTTTCCCAGGCTTTAGTAGCGGGACCACCTTGGTCATTTTCTATTTTTCGGGTATGACAAAGGTGGAAAGAGACAGGTTGAAGACATGAGCTAAATATTTGAAACCCTCTTTCCCTAGGCTTTTAAGCATCGGCATGGCTATGCCGTCTGGGCCCACTGCTTTGGATGGTTTACTTTGACCAATGGCGTCCTCAACCTCTTTAGCGGTGATGGTGATTGGTGACGCGCTGAATTTGTGTTTATGTGCGTGTCTGTTGGCCCTCCGTGTATCTTTGTCGACCGTAGAATGCATTATATATTGTCGGGAGAAAGCGCTCACGCATTTTTTCGCATCCGACTGCACTTTATCGCCAAAGGCGATGGAAACTTTGTCTTTGTGCTTAGACGGATTCGATAGGGACTTTACGGTGGACCAAAGTTTACCCACACCGGTAGAGAGGTTACAACCTCTTAGGTGCTCCTCCCATTTCGCCCACTTGTATTCATCCACAAGCAATCTGAAGCGTTGGTTTATATCCCTTATTTGAGGATCGCCTGGATCAAGCTGTCTTATAAGGTCACGTTCTCTCGCTAAGTTTGCGGCCTCCGCCGGGAAGTGGGCCGAATTTCGGGAATTCTCCCGGCGGGAATGAAACGTGCCGAGGCGAATTCAATGACCTTGCGGAAGGCACGCTCCCCTTGGCGGGCATCAGTCGGGATAGGGAGGGCAGCAAAGAGGTTGTCTGTAAAAGATTTATATTCGTCCCACTTTCCTTTTTTGAAGTTTATGAAAGTGCGTTTTTCTGTGACGATGAAGTCGGCGGTAGGCTCGAGCGAAATAAGTATAGGCAGGTGGTCGGATGCCAATGTTACCATCGGCTGCCAGTTGACGCAGTTTACGAGTTCTGCGCTCACGATTGAGATATCTGGCGAACTGTGACAGCTTCACCATACCATACGTGTGGCGGCGTGTCCGTTTATTGTGCAGAACGTCGTTTCTTCTATTTGATCCGCCACCATCTCACCCCTACTGTCCGCCCGCAAATTTGAATGCCACAGATCGCGATGGGCATTGAAATCGCCTAAGATAATGCGATTGTTGCCAGTGAGTAAGGCGCTGATATTAGGGCGGTATCCACTGTGATGTAGATGTTGATGATTTCTAGGTTTGCATCGCCTGACCGGACAGATAGGCCTTGGCGTTCTAACCCATTGTCCCTGCGGTCGATGCCAGGATCAAATATATAATATTTCACTGAGTGGTGTATGATAAACGCGAGGCCGCCTCCATTTCCGCTCTCGCGATCTTTTCTGTGGACATTATACCCAGAGCAGGTCTGCAATGCCGATCTCGCTGTGAGTTTAGTCTCTTGAATCGCAGCAATGCGGATGTTATGCCGCTTCATGAAATCGACTATCTCCGTAATCTTCCCAGTTAGTCCATTACAGTTTAACTGCAGAATTCTGAAGTGCACAGTGGGGAACGTCGCCACTCTGGGGGTAAGTGACGGGTGACTACGCCTGGGTTGAGGAAGGCTAGAACGCAATTTCTGTTGTGGCCCTGGGACTGGGCGTCCTTGGGCAAGCATTGGGGTACCCGGATTATTTGGGTTTGCTACCTGGCAACATGGCGCGATGAAACCCGTCGGGGGTTTGCCGTCGCGGAGACCAGAACATCTAGGAAAGTGGCACCACCCAAGGCAGGAGCTGCATTGGGCGGATGTCGCAAACATATATATTATGTGCTGGCAAACGGAGGTAGGGACTAAGTCTGTTTTTCTGACCTACACGATTGCTGCCGGAAAAGAGGGGGGGGGGGGGGGGGGGAGAAGACGGGGGCAGGGGCTGATGCTCAGCATTGCTACCGACTCTACTACGAAGGTAGTAGTTATGAGTGGTAGCAGCTGTTTGAGTTGTTATCGCCGTGGGTCGCGAGCAACAGCGGGTATTTGTTGTGGCTTGCTGAGCAGCGGGGCTGCTGGCAGGTAGTGGGGGGGGGGGGGGGGGGGGCACTTAGGCGTAGACTGCGGGACGCCCTTGGGCGTGAACAGCAAGTAGCCACAAAAGATTTATAAAAGTTACGTGGACGTCGGGTTTTGGGGTCAAGCCCAGAACAACCTGTCCGATGCAACCATCCCTTACACGAGACACACTGAAAAGAGTATGACCGTCCTAAAAAGATTCTTTTCCGGCAGATGCAGCAAAACAATTTCTCAGTACCTTCCCGGAGCAAGAGAATATGGAGCAGTCCCGCTGCAAGGAGCTGCTGGGAGGATGACAATTTGTGGGAGGGACGCAACAAATTAAATGTGGTTACACTGCAATGACAGTCCTTGGTCGGGAAAGATCCCGAGTAGCTCCGGTAATAGAACCGACTTGCCTTGGGAAGCGTACCCGATTTTGTGTCGACAGCGGTGATAGGGTGATATCCTTGCTATCGCTTTCTTTTTGCTGTGCATTAAAAAAACATGCGTAGTAGACACATGTATAGTAGACACAAAGTATCTGCTAAGATTTTACATATGTGAACGGCGATAACACTGCTGTAGTGATGCTTTGTTGCTTCTCTCGAACAAGTCTTATGTGACAATGTGGAAAATGTAGTGAAGGAAAATTGTTGTATCATGCAAGAATATTGATGTAAGTTTGGTGTGTTAGACATGAGTGTATATATATGTACGTAGTTATATACATACAGATATAGTTATGTAATGTGTGCTTGGTGTGAAAAATGGTGCTTGATACAAAAATATATTGTTGCAAATAGCAAATATGAATGAGTAAAACTGCATGCGATATATGTACTAAATGAAATTGTGTGCTTAGATGTTTGCTTGCTTGGATGTTTGTGTTTGGATGTGTGTGTGTGCTTGGATGTACGTAAGAGCAAATATTTGTATGTGGCACTTTGGTGGTGATAGTTTGTAAAAAATAAAACCGTTATAAAGAAGGTGGCATGAGATAAATTTGAATGGTAAGATAAGTTGAGCTGCTATTTGGGGGCTTCAATACAAAATATTTTTATATTTTTATGCATAAATAAAAGATGAGCTTGGAGCAAGATTTCATAGTGGTGCATGTGTACTGAGTGGGCTAGTGTATCCATGATGAAATATCCTGCAGGTGTTTAAAGTCTTTCGGCAATTGCATGTTTGAGTTGGCGCTAGTGATGGGTGGGCATGGTTAAAGTGGGCTAGTACTTTTCAAACATATATGCAAGCCGGGAGCATTGGTGCAAGTGTTTGAATCGAATTTCAAGTGGGCGAATCTGAAAGGTGATTTATTGAGGGCTTGGTGATAACAATTATTGTGCGCTTGTTTAAATGAAAAACAATAAGCTGCGATAACAAAGTTGCACTCTGTGTGCGAGGCTGCACTGTTATTAATGCTGTATTCATATATATTATTTTTTTGTTTGTTTCTTTTTCTTTATATTTTTCGTATTTAGACATGGCATCTCAGAAGAAGTGGAAGTCTCATGCAGCTACAATCCTACGTGCTCTAGATTTTGTAAATGGCACTGCTTTTAAGCAAGTGGCAGTGGGCGAGATTAAGGTGTGACTTACCTCACTACGGCTAGCATGGCAGGCATATAAAGAAGAGTATGCAGCTGTACCTGAGGATGTGGGTGAGGAGGAGCTAGACCACTTCTGTGAGCAGAATATGACAGTTGTGGAAACTGTGTATTTTGAGGCGCATGCCAGAATGCAAACGGAGCTAGATAAGGAGAAGCAACTTGAAGGGCTAGAAAAAAATTCGCAACCAATCAACGTGAAGGTGCATGCGCTTGTCCAACAAAATGATGTCAAAAATACATGGGACGAGTTTGATGGGGCCCTAATTTAATGGACAGGATTTCGCCATCGGTTCCGTGCGGCGGTGCATGATAATGACAAGATAGACCCATCATTTAAATTTTTGTATCTTACGAATTCGCTGGCTGGTCGGGCAAAGTTAAAGTTTGGTCAGTGGCAATTTTCTGAGAATAATTATATTCAGGCTTGGGGACGGCTGAATCAGATGTACGACCAAAGCTACTTAATAGGACGTGAGCATCTACGAAATTTTATTCGGCTGCCGGAACTTAAGGGGCAAGAGAACGACTTGCGGCGCATGTCTAATGTTACCCATGAGGTGCGTCCTCAACTCCTGACATAGGGGCTCCCAGTAGAGCACTGGGACTTTTTTATGGTGCACATGTTGCACGAGCGTCTTGATAACGAGACAGCCAGACAATGGGAGCTAGTAAGGAAGAGTGACACGCCAAAAGTCGATGAAATGGTGTCATTCTTGGATAAGCAGGCATTGGCGTTAGCAAACTCCTCGAATAGCCGCAGAATTGAATCGGCAGTGGTAATTCCAGGTTCAAATAGGAAGATGAAAAATAATGGTGCGGATGCAAGAGGGGCTAGAGCTGGTGCATCAACATCGGGCGCAAGAGATAGGGCATTGGTATGTGACGTGTGCAATTAAAATCACATGCTATACCACTGCCCAGATTGAGTCCTTAGTGTTACCAGAAGTTTGTTTTAACGACCAAACTGAAAAACCCTATCAAAAACCAGGACCTATGTTATAAAATAACTCCGTCCTCTTGGCAAATACTAGAAGCTTCTTATCTTGTTTGGTTGATTTTCCGACAGGGTGGATAAATGATGTATATTGGAACGATTTTCCGTCATCCCTTGTAAAATTTGGTTTTGAGACAAACCGGTTTCCGCGTTGTGCCATCATGAGTGTCGATTTTCGTTCTGATCTGTTGTTGTCGTTTGTCCTGTATTTATAGTTCGTAGGTATATGAGCAGGTATTGTCAAATTGATGCTTGTTTATATTTAGTTATGTGTATGTGCTGTGTGTTCATTCAGAACCGAGGGTGGTTTACTAATCGATTTGTGTGGCTGACTGGGGTAGGTAGAAATCTGTGATTTTAGTCGTTTGACCTTCTTTGTCGGTTTTTTGTTTTGGTGTGTTAATTGTCTTGTGTTTATTTGTTGTTGTGTGTTTGTCTTTTGTACCTGTGTGATTAAGTTGTTTCCTGTAAACAAGTTATAAAGGCTCGAATATTGTGTCAGAAATTGTGTTTATCTGTTCGTTTATTATTCTACTGTCGAATGTTTTCTGTTTGTAGATTTCCATGTTTTCGAGTACGTTGAGACGTCGGCCCTTTTCCTGTATGTGAAGAACCCTAACTGTTTTATTGATGTTTGCTGGGGAACATTGATTCTTGACCATGTGATTCGCGAGTTAGACTCGGGTATAATGTTTGGATTCCGGGTTTTTTTGTTGTAATCTGTAACATGTTCTCTGAACCTTGTTCTTATTTGCCGTCCTGTTTGTCCTATGTAACTATGCTGGCATCCGCAGGTAAGCTTGTATACGCCGTGGCTGCTAAACGGATCCTCTGAGTTAATGTTAGTTCTTAGTTTTCGCCCTAGATTGTTCGATGTTTTGAATGCTGTGTTAATGTTGTATTTTTTGAAGAAGTTTGCCAATTTATATGTTGCTTTTCCAGTATATGTCATAGTCGTCCAGCTATTATTTTCCTTTTCATTATTTCTTTTTGGTTCTCCATTTGTCCTTCTGAGCTTATCTACTAGTGCTTTTTTATATCCGTTGTTTGCAGCGATATTATATATGACCTCAAGTTCTCTCTTATAGGCCTCTTGTGTAAGAGGTGTTCTTTCAAGTCTATGTACCAAGTGCCTTAATGCTGTATTTTTATGCTGTTGAGGGTGATTTGAGGTATTGTGTATTATTGTGTCGGTGGCCGTTGACTTTCTATATATGTCATAGTTAAATCTTTTGGCTTCTTTATCAATATTTATCGTGAGGTCTAGATAGTTGATTCCTCCGTCTTTTTCGGTTTCCATTGTAAATTTTATATTTCCGTGCTGCTTGTTGCGGTACTCCAGTACAAGCTCTTCGTTATTAGTAGTTAAAACGCATATTATGTCATCCACGTATCTAGCATAAAATTACACGCCTAATTTGGACTTCAGCTCCTGTATGTACTTTTCCTCCAGATTTTGCATGAACACTTCCATAAGAATTGCTGATGTGGGGCTTCCCATTCCAAGACCGTTTGTTTGTCTATATATTTTATTGTTGAATTGAAAATAGTTTTGACGTAAAGTGGTTCTTAGCGTATTTTGATTTGCATACTTTTCACTTTGTTTTTTGTGTTATGAACTATTGTTGAGCTAACTATGTCCAAAGTCTCCGATAGTGGTATAGATGGGTATAAATCTTTTATGCCAAAAGATACCAATTTGCTGTTTCTTGTTAGCTCTACGGTCTCGAGTCTCTCTATTAGTTCTGTTGTGTTAGCCATTGCATATTCGTTCCTTAGCTCCAGAGTATCTATTGTGACGAATATGAGTGACACCAGGTGATACTCACATCCCTAGTCTGATGCTAAGTAAATGAAGTCACAACAACAATAAAGCAGACAGTCACTTGTATCTACATAAACGAATAAAACATTCAGCCCAATTCTAAACCAAAATTCCGTGCGAGTTTTTTCCCTTCTCCCATTCCTCGTATTCTAAATAAAAATTCCTTGTGAGTTTTTTCACTTCTCCCTTTCCTCCTATTCTGAACAATATTCGAAAAAGCGGAAACCGGTTATGGGAGAAAAGTAGGTATTATGAATGTGAGGGAGAGGGAGATTTCTCTGCCATTTCATAGGAGCTTTTTCACTTGTTAAATTAAAGGGAATGCATCAAAATAGTTAAAGGAAATTGGTTCTTTTAAGAAAGAACACTTATTTGTACAAATTTGTGCTAAAATATGTATTTACATTGTACCACAATATTCTCACTGTTAATACAACAACAACTACAACCACAATATTCTTTATTTTAAGTCGAAAAGTATATCATAAGCAACGGTAGAGCTCTTGGTATACATATTTGATGCAGCCATCCAGAAATTGCGCAAGGATTTTTTAATAAGGCTTAAATAGATTTTGGCATATGCCGAAGGACGAATTCAACTCAACTTGGCCGCCAGAAAATTGCTTTGCTGAATGAAAGCAGGCAACTCCGGCAGATTTGTGTTATGCGGATGTCTTCTTCTTATGTTCCGCTGTTGATGTTGCTGTGGCACCAGCTCATTACTCATTTCAGTGAATACCACATGAAATGCAATAAATACTTCCAACAAATTTGCAACAATAATTACACTTTTCAATTTTTTAAACAAAAGAAGAAATGTGCAACGAAATTTCAATTGACAAAACAGCTGACTTCGAAAATTCGAAATTCCTATTCCTCAATTATTGGAGGAATTTTTCCGCGGGAATAAAAAAATCCGCGAGAACAAAATTCCGCGAGAATATTTAGAATTGGTTTGATTATGTCTACACATATGTACGTACACGCAGCAGAGAAGAGATGCTCCCAAAAGTATGCAATTGTAATTGTTGAAGTGTCGCTCACAAATACACGCATATGAGAAGCTATATACGTGCATCTGTAGCTATAATTATATGGCGGCAACTAAGTAAATTCTGGAAGCGCCTAGAAGATGCCACGAGGAAATCAAAGAGTATAAAAGCACCAGTGGTAGAGGCGCTATAATCAGTTTCGATTAAGACGATATCTAGCGAGCAATAGTAGTATTATTTTGAAAGTCAGTTTCATTTAAGCTATCAGTTTGGTTATTAAGCCAGCTAATTGCAAAGTATAAGTGTTATTGTGAAGTACTTTAATAAAGGCCATTTTTCCATTATTCTCAATATTGGAGTTATTTATTCAACAGTTTAGTGATACAAACTTAGCAAAAAGGCAAATAAGAGGATTTGCAAGCAAATTCGTTACAATTGGTGTCAGAAGTGGGATTGTTGAATAAATTCCAGAGGACAACAAGGACATGGCAAAGTTAAGTGAATTGAAGATCCCGCAACTGAAGAAGGAGTTGGAGAACCGTGGATTGAATACAACCGGCATTAAACTCGAACTTCAGGCACGACAACGAGAGGCAATGGAATTAGAAGGAATTGATGTGGAAGAGTATGTCTTTCATCTTGATGGCGAGGAGACAACAAAAATTGAAGAGAAAAACGAAACATCGCAGACAGTTACGAGCACAGACTTGAACATGATTTTGGCTGCAATATCTGCGCAAACATCAACAGTGGCATCCCAACTGGAATCGCAGGAGAACCGTATAACATCCAAAATAGAATCCCAAGAGACAAGAATAACATCAAAGATCGAAGCACAAGAAACGCGTATTTCAGAAATGTCGTAACAAATGTCATCTCAACTGGAATCGCAAAAGACAGATATAACATCTCAACTGGCATCCAAGATGGAAGAACAGAAGACACGTATTGCAGAAATGTCGTCAGAAATAACATCGAAGATTGAAGCACAAGAAACGCGTATTTCAGAAATGTCGACACAGATTACATCCAAGATGGAAGCACAAGAGGAGCGCTTATCATTGCAGGTGGCAAAAATGTCTTCGCAGTTAGAAGCACAGAATACAAAAATTGTACAGGTCGAGGATAAAATGGATGCCGATATAGAAGCTTTGAAAAGTCGTATACAGGAGTTGCAAATAAATCGCCCAACAGTTTCAGCGAGTAATACGAAGGTAAAAACTCCATCTTTTGACGGTTCTGTTCCTTTCCAGGTCTTCAAGCTACAGTTTGAGAAGACCGCAGCAGTGAACAACTGGAATGCGGAAGATAAAGTTCCTGCACTGTTCGTGGCATTGAAGGAGCCAGCAGCGGAAATCCTACAGACGATTCCCGAAGGAGAGCGGAACAATTATGAAGCATTGATGGCTGCTGTAGAACGGCGTTATGGAAGCGAGCATAGAAAACAGATATTCCAAATTGAGTTGCAAAACCGCTACCAAAAAGCAAGTGAGACATTGCAGGAGTTTGCTTCAGATATTGAAAGATTGGCTCAGCTTGCAAATGCGGACGCACCCGTGGAATACACTGAAAGGATAAAAATCCAGAGTTTCATAAATGGCATACTAGATGTGGAAACGAAGCGGGCTACATATGCGAATCCAAAGCTAACATTTGCTGAGACGGTATCGCATGCACTGACTCAGGAAACAGCCTCACTTTTGAGTAAGCCAGCGTACAAAGCTCATCGCGTGGATGTGGAAAGGCCAGACTGGGTAGACGCAATTTTGGAAGCATTGAAGGGTACGCAGCAGAAGAATAATGATGCAGTCAAAGGCTTTAAGTGTGGGAAGCCAGGGCATATTGCGCGTTATTGCAACACCAACCCTAACAGTTCCAACAATGTGGGTGGTCGTAAACGCAGAGCAGAAGGTGATGAGCAAATCTCCAAGACCACTCAATCATTAAACTAAATCGAGTCAGCCGCAAGGGGCGACAGCTGGCTCCCGCAATTGAATGCCCCATAATCTCTATCTCGCAGATTGGAAGAAGATCGAGCAATATTACTGTTGGAGGACATGTCGACGGAAAGGAACGTTTACTGACTGTAGATACGGGTGCATCTCATTCCATCATTCGAGCGGATTTAGTCAACAAAAAGATAAGACCATTGCTTGGAGCAAGATTACGCACAGCCACGGGAGAGGACACCCAAGTAATTGGAGATGTAGAATGTGAAGTAGCAATTGGGAACGTCACGGTACTACACAATTTTATAGTGGCAGATATTGTTGATGCAATCATAATTGGAGTGGACTTCTTAATCAACCAAGGCATCAAGATCGACATGCAAAGCAAGACGATGCGATATAAGAACATGGATGTACCACTTAATTTCGGCTACGAGAGAGGCTACAGCAGTAAACGAGTACTGGTGGAAGAGAGTCAGCAAATACCACCAAAATCCGAAGCAGTCATCTGGGCAAAGGTTGATGGAGATTGTGGGACAAATTGTGGGTTGTCGAAGCAGCAAACAAATCAGCACTGAACATACTTGTAGGAAAAACCCTGGCTATGACAAAACAAGATGGACGTATTCCGGTAAGAGTACTCAATGAGTTCAAGTCACCACTCAAACTGACCAAAGGAGCTATTTTGGGAAGATGCCAAGAGGCTGAAGTAATTATTAACTGTGAACAGCTCCAGGAACACGTTTCATCTAGTAACACAGATATTTCAAATGACATCACGGAATGGACGGAGGGGCTAGAGGAAGATTATCAGAGTAAGGCAAAGCAACTGCTCCTAAAGTACGCAAACATATTTGACCAGGATGGTTCCAAGCTCCACGTAGTGTTCCACTGGCGAAGCGGGAAGTGGTGAGTCAAATTATACAAGAAATAAGTGACAGCGGCGTCATCGAACCATAAGCTAGTCCCTGGAGCTCACCGGTAGTACTTGTAAAGAAGAAGGATGGAAAAATGAGGTTTTGCGTGGACTACCTGAAGTTGAATGACGTTACGAAAAAGGATAGCTACCCATTGCCAAGAATTGACGACACTCTGGACTCGCTCTCTGGTATGAAATGGTTTTCCACACTGGACTTGAAAAGCGGCTACTGGCAAGTGGAGGTGAAGGAGGAAGACAAAGAGAAAATAGCCTTCAGCGTCGGAGATGGTCTTTGGCAATTTACAGTAATGCCCTTTGGACTATGTAATGCACCAGCTACTTTCGAGAGACTCATGGATCAGGTATTGAAAGGACTACATTGGAAAACATGCTTGGTGTACCTGGACGACATCATCGTATTGGGCAAGAACTTTGATGAACATCTTAAAAACTTAGATGAAGTTTTCCAGAGAATAGCTGGCGCTGGTCTGAAGTTAAGTCCCAAAAAGTGTGCGCTGTTTAAAAAGGAAGTAAATTATTTGGGTCACAAGGTAACAACAGAAGGTATCCGTACAGCGAATGAAAAGATAGAGGCAGTAAAGGATTGGCCAAGACCACAGAATCTGCATGAATTGAGAAGTTTCCTTGGGCTGTGCACATATTACCGCCGATTTGTACCAAATTTTGCCAGCGTAGCCCATAGTCTCCACGAGATAACAAGAAAAAATAAAGCTTTTGAATAGAAGAAGGAGCAAGAGTAACTTTCCAAACATTGAAAGAGCGTTTGTGCACTGCCCCAATGTTGGCATATCCAATTCCAGGAGCAACGTTTATTCTAGATACAGATGCGAGCGGATATGCTATAGGAGGCGTTTTATCACACCTGGTCGATGGACAGGAGAAGGTAGTTGCATATTACAGCCGTTCGATTGGAAAACCAGAGAGGAACTACTGCGTTACGCGAAGAGAGCTGTTGGCATTGGTAGAGTGCATTAAACATTTTCACAAATACCTCTACGGCCAGCGATTCCGTGTCAGGACAGATCACGCAGCTTTAAAATGGCTTCTGCAGTTCCGTAATCCGGAAGGACAATTGGCACGGTGGATCGAGCGACTACAAAGCTATGACTTTTCCATTGAGCATCGAAAAGGTAGTACCCATGGAAATGCCGATGCAATGTCACGAAGACCATGTAGTTTGGAATGCAAGCACTGTTCAAAAGCCGAGGCTAAAGAAGACATTATAGATGTCCGAAACGAAACGAAAGACCAAACAGAGAAGAGATGTCAGCAGAGAGTCCCTTTGCGAAGTCATATTGGGCACAGTGGAACAGTTTAGAATTGATATCCGGTTGCCTTCATCGAGTATGGGAGAGTGAGGATGGTAAATGCAAGAAGAAATTGATAGTTCTTCCCAGAAAGAGGATTCCTGACGTGCTCAGCGAGCTGCATAATGGTCCAAGCGGAGGTCATCTTGGGATCACGAAGACGCTCGAGAAGATTAAACAGAGATTGGTTGCCGTCAGTCGGTCACTGAGTGGATTGCGAACTGCGAGGTTTGCAGCAGAGCAAAAGGGCCCAGAACCCGAAGTCATGGCCAGATGAAGCAACATAACTCAGGTGCGCCATTTGAAAGGATCGCTATGGATGTCGCCGGTCCATTTCCTACTAGCAACGGCGGAAACAAATATGTACTGGTAGTTATGGATTATTTCAGCAAATGGCCAGAGGTATACCCAATCCCAAATCAAGAAGCGGAAACGGTAGAAAAAGTGTTTATAAACAATTGGGTTGCAAGGTATGGTGTACCAATGGAGTTACATTCTGATCAAGGCAGGAATTTCGAATCAGCTGTATTCCAGGAAATGTGTAAATCATTGGGCATTCGAAAAACACGGACAACTGCATTGCATCCTCAATCCGATGGTATGGTAGAACGATTCAATAGAACATTGGAGGAGCACTTAAGGAAAGTAGTAGACAAGTACCATAAAGAGTGGGATACCCGCATACCATTATTCTTGATGGCTTACCGATCAGCCGTGCATGAGACAACGGGCCAAACCCCTGCAAAAGTAATTTTTGGCAATGACCTTAGACTGCCAGCTGATTTGAAGTTTGGGCTAGATGCCAATGCGGAGAGAAATGTTAAGAAATCCACTAGTGATTTGGAAGAAGAGCTGAGAGAGATACACGATCTTGTAAGGCAACGATCAAAAATTATGAGTGACAAGATGAAAGCAATTAATTCTGAAGGGTTTCAGGAAGGAGATTTGGTGCTGTTATACAACCCACAACGAAAAAAAGGTTTGTCCCCGAAATTGCAGTGTAATTGGGAAGGCCCATACAAAGTTGTAAAACGGATCAACGATGTAGTGTACCGCATACAAACCATTGGCAAACCACGAACCAAAATGAAAGTGGTTCATTTGGAAAGGCTAGCAGCGTTTAGATCGAGAGATTTGTCTGATCGGGACGATCAGACTTAGGTGGAGGGCAGTGTGACGAATATGAGTGACACCAGGTGATACTCACATCCCTAGTCTGATGCTAAGTAAATGAAGTCACAACAACAATAAAGCAGACAGTCACTTGTATCTACATAAACGAATAAAACATTATGTCTACACATATGTACGTACACGCAGCAGAGAAGAGATGCTCCCAAAAGTATGCAATTGTAATTGTTGAAGTGTCGCTGGAAGAGCCTAGAAGATGCCACGAGGAAATCAAAGAGTAAAAGCACCAGCGGTAGAGGCGCTATAATCAGTTTCGGTTAAGACGATATCTAGCGAGCAATAGCAGTATTATTTTGAAAGTCAGTTTCATTTAAGCTATCAGTTTGGTTATTAAGCCAGCTAATTGCAAAGTATAAGTGTTATTGTGAAGTACTTTAATAAAGCCCATTTTTCCATTATTCAATATTGGAGTTATTTATTCAACAGTTTAGTGATACGAACTTAGCAAAAAGGCAAATAAGAGGATTTGCAAGCAAATTCGTTACACTATCAATATCGTTTTTAAATATTTGGACAGTTTGTAACATGGTGCCGATTTAAAATTAATGATGGGCCTCATTGGCGTGTCCGGCTTGTGGATTTTTGGTAGCGCAACCAGTGGAAGAGCCGAAGGGTTCATTTGGACCAATCTATGTGCCATGTTAGAATCTACTATATTGGTTGCATTTTTTATAGCAACTTTGATTTGTTTTTGGTATTCATCTGTGGGATCCTCTCTCATTCTACGACATTTCATTTCCTCTATGAGATCCTCGGTTTTGGATATATATTGCTCTTTTTTGATTAGCACAGTGGTATTTCCTTTGTCCGCTTTCGTTGTGACAATATTGTTTTTCCTTAGTTTATGCCGTAGATTCTTTATTGTTTTCTCCTCTGTATTCGATTTTTGTCCTTCCTGTGCTTTCACCTCCTTTTTTATGATTTCCCTGTACATGTGTCTTGCGTGCTCCTGTTCTTCCAGTGGTATCAATGATATTGCGATCTCCGCATCTACAATCGCTTGCTCCGTTTTTCTTACTGTATTCTGGTCCATGATATTGTGCTTCAGGCCCTTTTTGAGAAGTTTTGCCTCTTCCTTGGTAATGGCCACTGTTGTGAGGTTAACGAACTTGTCATGAAACTGGTGAGTGTTTTGGTTTTGGTTACCCTCTCGTCGTCCTGCCAGCTTGTCCGATGTTCGGTTCAGCGACCTGTATTTTTGTTGTAGTTCCTGATCGACCTCTGTCTTAATGCGGTCGAAACATTCCATTAATGCAGTCGTAGGTAGTTGTTCTGCCAATCTTAAATGGATAGATAATAACTCGGCATTTATCTCATCCTTCTTCGAGTACAAGCTTTCCAATTCATATTTTAAAAAATGCTTTTCCGCTAGAAGCTTCCTTAACCACTTGCTGCTTCTAGATCTGACAGCTGTATCACTCCTAATAGCTGGAGTCTTAGCCTGGCAAGCGCAGGGCACGAGCACAGAACGTGCTCGATCGTTTCCTCCTCCAACCCACACTTCCTACATCTGCTATCACTGACCAAGCCTAATTTAAAGGCATGTGACGACAGAAGGCAGTGTCCAGTCAGAATACCCGCAATAAGTCTACAGTCCTCTCTTTTTAATGATAGAAACAACTTTGTTAGTCTAAGGTTGTAAGACCTACACATAATCTTCGACACTTTACAGCCCCGCGCTTGAACCCACGCCTTTCCCGCTTGGTCGATCATGTGCACCTCTCGCCTTCGCTTAATATCGCCCAGTCTAATTGGGACGTCTACGGAGCAAGCTTCAAGGGATGCGGCCTTTTTAGCTAGTTCGTCCGCTTTTTCATTCCCATCTATTCCCATATGACCTGGGGCCCAATATAGATGTATGCTTCTCCCTGTCCCGATTCTCTCCAGAGACTGCTTACACTCTAACACGCATTTAGATGCTGTGCTATGCGAGATTATTGCCTTAATTGCTGCTTGACTGTCAATATAAAAGTTAACACGGTTGCAGCTTAAGCTATTCTCTTCCAGGGTTTCTACTGCTTTGGTTACGGCTAATATTTCCGCTTGGAAAACGCTACAGTAATCCGGCGGCCTGTAGGATATTCTTATTTCCGAATCAGCACACTATACCGCAGACCCTACTCCTTCCACTACTTTGGAACCATCTGTGTACACATGTATCGCCTCGTCCGCCACTTGCGCACCCTTGCGCCAACCGTCCACCTCTATTGTGGCCTTAAGATCTCCTTCGAAGCGCAGATAGAGAATCAGGTAGTATGTTCGTCTTGTGATTGATGACGCTATACTACTATGGCCATATCGTCGGCGCTCAAGCTGCCCGAGGCACCGAGCCTGGTTGTGGTTGTTAATGATATGTTCTTGCTACCAGGTCTACAGGTGGAATGTGCAGACTGGCATACAGTGCAGCCTTCGGGGTTGTTTTCAGGGCTCTCGTAATGCTAGCATCGATAGTTTGCATACCCCCTCTAATTTTTTGAGGTATGTTGTCTTTTGTGTGGCTTTCCACCAGACAAGAACTCCATAGTATAGAATAGAGCTTACAATCGCTGTTAAAACCCAATGAGAAATAAATGGCGATAAGCCCCACGTACACCCCAGCATTCTTTTACATGCATAGAGTGCCGTTGAGGCCTTCATCTTCCTCTCCTCCACGTTGAGCTTCCGTGACAGCTTACTGTCTAGGATGATTCCTAGATATTTTGTGCTAGGTTTCTCCTGTAAGGTCACCCCTCCTAACTTAGGCCTGGTCCAATTTGGGACCTTGTACCTCTTTGTAAACAAGACCATATCCGTCTTCTCCGCATTGACTTTGAACCCGACATTAGATGCCCATGTATGAATATCCCGAAGCGCCCGATGCATCAAAGAGCTAATCGTTGGAAGGCACTTTCCACTTATGACAATAACAACGTCATCCGCGTAAGCCGTAAGTTTTACGGACCCCTCATCGAACCGCCTGAGCAGTTGGTTGATGACCAGCGTCCACAGCAGAGGTGATAGCACCCCTTCCTGCGGCGTGCCCCTGTCCACTGATTTCGTGGCCTCGTACAATCCCCATTGTGATGTAATCTTCCTGCAATTTAACATGCAGCCGATCCATCTGATTAAGGCAGTATGTACTTTAATGTAATTAAGACCATCCAAAATCGCCCATTTAGAAACATTATTGAAAGCCACGGCAATGTCTAAGAAGACTCCTAGAGCATACTCCTTATATTCCAGGGATTTCTCTATGCTTATTACCACGATATGCAATGCGGTGTCTACCGACTTGCCTTTGGTGTACGCATGCTGTGTTGCGGAGAGCAGCTTTTCATCCACGTTGGACTTTATGTACACATCTATCAGCCTCTCAAAGGTTTTGAACAGAAATGATGTTAAGCTAATGGGTCTATAGTCTTTGGGATACACGTGACCGATCTTCCCCGCCTTTGGTAGGAAAGCTACACGAGCAGTTCTCCAAGAGTGCGGTACATGATTCAGCCTTATGCACCCATCGAATATTATTTTAAGCCATTCCACGTCCGCCATACTTGAAACTTGTAGCATGGCCGGGAATATACCGTCTGGGCCCGGCGATTTAAACTTAGAAAACGTTTTCACTGCCCATTCGATCTTGGTATAGGTCACCAAGTCCGGCACTACCCGCTCCGTGATCGAAGTGTGAGTGATGTCTGCTGGCTCTTCTATACCGTCTCCCGATGGGAAATGTGTGTCGAGAAGCACCTCAAGGGATTCCTCACTATTACGTGAATATTCCCCGTTCTCTTTCTTTATTGGTCCCTGGACTATGTTTCCCCTTGCTAGGACTTTTTTCAACCGTGCTGTTTCGCTGGAGCACTCTAATTCCGTACAGAAACTTTTCCATGAGAGTCTCTTCGCCCTGGAAATTTCACGCTTGTAGATCCTTAGTAGATCCCTGTACTCGTCCCGACACGCTTCGCTTTCCCCGGACTGCGAGCTTAAACATTTATTTTACCTGTCTTCTTAGAAGACTCAGCTCATTGCTCCACCATGGCGGCTTTGCTTTTCCTCTGAATCTTCTTAGAGGGCAAGCTTTGTTATACGCAGTCGTAATCGTCCTTGTTAGGAATTCATTCGACTCCAGTTCCTACACATTGGCAACCTATTTGGGTTGTCCCAGTTTTGTTTTTACCTGTTTCTGGAATCTAGTCCAGTTCGTTGACCTAGGGTTTGTAAAGGTTCCTGCTTTCTCTACTCTCTTTAGGGGGATGCTGAAGCTGATATACGCATGGTCGGAGAAGGATGGTCTATCAAGAACCATCCAATCATACCTTGATACATCACGCTCAGAGCTCAATGTAATATCCAGAACATTGCTGGATGTTGGACCAATGTATGTAGGGACATTTCCCCTGTTGGCTATCTGCAAATTCGTTTGCAAGATGTAACAAAATAGAGATTCGCCTCTCTCGTTCGTATCTGCTCCTCCCCACGCATTGTAGTGCGCATTTGCATCTGCGCCTATGACCAACATCCACCTGTCTTTTTTACCTTTGGCTTTTGAGGTCCCTTTCGACTTCGCCCACCTCTAGAGTGTTAGGATTTTTATCCTCAGGACTTCTTTTCCTGAGTCGCATGTAAATTTTGCCAGTGCCAAAGGACATTTTGCCAAGCTGCGTGTACAAAATATCCTCCGCCTGCTTGTTTATGTGGAAGATTTAGAACTGGCCTGCCTCGGTAAGCCGAGATACAGTAAGTACCTTCCAATCCTGTGTCGGTAAGTTCGGATTCTGATTCTACAGAAGTCGCAGTGTATCCTACGACTTCATCACGCATGGTATCCATACCCTAACTTTTGGTACCGTGGAGATTTGCGTTTTCATCTTCATACCATTATACCATCCCCCCGAATCAAAGGTTGGAAGGGGCTTACTTGGTTGTTCCCGCATCATCTTAAGCACTAAGCTAATAAGCTCCCTTTCAACAGATCTCAGTAGTCATTTGTCCGAAAGGACTGCTACGATCAACCAGCGCCACAGTCAGTGACTGCTTTGCCACATCACTCATCTTCTCGGGAAAAGCCGGAGTCTTAGTGTTATATCTCTTTGGCACCTCCGAGAAAGTCGGAGTCTTAGCGTTAACTTCCTTTAGCATATCCGAGAAAGCCGGAGTCTTAGCGTTATCTCCTTTTGGCTTATCTCCTACTTCCGTAGTTGGAACTTCCCTCTGACTCGCAGCTTTCGAGGTAGTTGCTATCTCGCTATTAGGGCCTATTTGTTTTACAGCTTTGGGCCTACTTGTCTTGTCTATGCGACTGCCCTGCCTCGCAGCTCTAGGACTGGGTCCTTTCTGCCTCTTGAAAGCAGGCTTGTCACCTTCCGCCGAACGTTGCCTCCTCATTCTGCCATTCGACGCTTCTTCCTCCTCGTACCGGTTGCAGAACCGAGGGTTTCTCGCAGCAAACCTTTTGAACTGCCTTCGACCTACTTCTACTGCCTCATGGGCCCATTCCAAGCACTCGATCTCCACTTCTGTTGGGTCGACCACTGCTCCCAAGCGTTGTCCAAAACTTAGTGCTGCACGGTACTGCGAGAGAGCTCTTTTACTTCCTCTGCTCCGTACCCTTCTCCACTCTTCTACTCCGTTTTCATTTGTGTGCTTCTCCAACACGGAGTTCATTGAATCAGCACTACTCTCGCTCCCTGAGTCCGACGCATCGCTTAATGCGTATTTGTCGTCCTTGGCATATGTTGCTTGGGGTTAGTTTTGTTGCAGAATTGTTACCAAGATAGGTGGCGATGGTATAAATGGAATTGATGGAGACAATGTTGGGCATAGTTGTTTTCGGCGAATATGCACAAAGCCTTGATGATGAGACCGGTGAGCTAGTACCAGCGGTAAATTACAAAGATAAAGAGAGCTAGACGCATTAATAAGAAAGTTTTGTGAGATGGATCAAATTAATGAGAACTCAATGCGACCAGAAGAAGAAGAGATGGTAGAGAAAATCTTCTTAGATACATATTATAGAGATAGGGATGGTAGGTTCGTGGTAACCATACCCCTAAAAGAAGTCACAGATATTGGCAGTTTTTTATATTTAAAAAAGCGTTTAGAAAAGGAGCCAGAGATTAGAGCGAATATGTTGAATTTATGAGAGAATATGAGGAGTTGGGAATATGAAAATTGTAGATAAGCATGAGGGGCAAAATGAGTTGACATATTACATCCCACATCATTGCATGACGAAAAAGTTTCGGGTAGTTTTTGATGCAAGCTGCCGTACTAACAAAGGTATTTCTATTATTGAAGTGCAATTGCTAGGTGGGAAATTACAAAGAGATCTGAGCGAGATCATAATGCGGTTTAGACGACATAGAGTTGCGTTTAGTTCAGATATTAAGATGGTGTTTAGACAAGTTAGGATTGCTAGAAATCAATGGGATATGCAGCGAATATTTTGGCGCGAGAGCAGAGAGGAACCATTGAAGGAGTATTGGCTAACTGTTGTGGCGTATGGTATGACGTCATCCGCATATAATGCAGTTAGAACAGTAATCCAGTGTACAAGAGATGCACAGAAAGATTACTGTAGAGCTTCTGAGGCGATTATAAATGATATGTACATATATGGATGATTGTGTTACCAGAGCTGACAGCGAGCAAGATGCTATTGAGTTAGCAAAACAGATGGATCACATCCTGAATGAAGCCGGTTTTACACTTAGGAAATGGAAATCGAATAGCAGCTAATAAGCTAATAAGGACGTTACAGTCCCGAGAAGAGGATTTTTTGAAATTCGAGGATAAAACTAGAGTGCTTGGATTGGTATGGTTGATATCGCAAGTCCAATATACATTTGTAGTTACGACACCAGATTTGCCAGCTATCATAACAAGACGGGTAATTGTTAGCTGCGTGGCGCAGTTGTTTGATCCAAATGGATACATTTCTACAATAATTGTTGTAGGAAAGGTTTTGATACAAGATTTGTGACACTTGAAGATAGAATGGGATGAAGAGTTACCATCTGAATTAGAAGTGAGATTAAGAAAATATTGGGGCGAGATGAAGAAGCTTGAGAATTTTAGAATTCCAAGATGGCTCGAAACTGATATGTCTGGTAAGGTTGAACTATGTGGTTTTGCTGATGCGTCAGAATCAACCTATAGTGCAGTTGTTTACGCTAGAACGGAGCAAGCAAATTTAAAATTTAAGTGTAGATTAACAGTATAAAAAAAAGAGTAGCGCCAGTAAAGAAAATAACTATTCCCAGGTTGGAATTGTCGGCATGTGAGTTATTGGCTAGATTAGTCGTTGAGGGTAAGAGAGCAATGGATTGAGGCGAGGTCAATTGTACATTGCGGACAGATTCTCTGGTTGTACTCTACTGGTTGGAAAAGATGCCCAGAGATTTGAAAACATTTGTAGCTAATCGCGTATCGATGATTCAGGATAATACTGGAGCAAAGAGTTGGAAGCATGTGGGCTCGGAAGATAATCCAGCTGACTTATTAAGTCGAGGATTAGAACCTGGTGAGTTGGTGGATAATCGATTTTGGTTGGAGGGCTCAGAGTGACTATCTTTTCCTAATGCACAGTGGCCACCTGATAAGTTTGAACAGGCTAAATCGACAAATTTTAAAGATGGGCAAGCGGTAATTAAGATTTACTATGTATGTCATGAGGAGATGGAGATTTTTGTGCCAAAAATGGGGGAAGTGGTGAGCTTGTTCCTATCACGAAATATAAAAGAAGGCTAGAAGGGATTTTGAATGTATTGGCATATGTAAGGCGATTTATAGATAAAGCAAAGACAAAGTTGACAACTCGTGATAGGATAAGAAAACCGGCGAAGGCGCGCAGATTAAAGGGGCTTGGAATCGAAGGTAGATTTGCCAAGTGAGCAAGAAAAATTGTGGGCAATTGAGTACTTTCTGAGAAATTCACAGAAGAAATACTTTCTCAGAGAATTGGTATTGTTAAAAAAAGAGCATAGGTTACCGGAACATAGTAAGTTAGAATCACTACGACCAATTTTGAATAAAAGCGGGCTTTTGAGAGTAGGATGTCGATTTAATGAGGCGAACCTTGGATATGAAGCAAGGCATCAGGCAATTGTTGCAAAAGTTCCAGATTGGCTTACTTGATAGCTGATTATGCGCATAGGCAAACTAAGCATGCGAGTGCAAATAATGACACATTTTATTCGGCAAAAATACTGGATTCCACATTTAAGAGATGAGCTCAGAAACTATTTACGTGAATGTGTTGTATGTGTACGATACAACTATAAGCTTGAACAACAGTTGATGGCAGACCTATCGGCTGAGAGGGTGCAAATAGGTAAACCATTTCTTCGCTGTGGCTAGATTATGCAGGTCCATTTAATGTAAGTACGTGTGAGGGTGCGAGATGATTATGTCGCTAAGACTAAATATTGGGTTGTGTTTGTATGCTTGAAAATTTCAAGTGGGGAGAGTCTGAAAAGTGATTTATTGAGGGCTTGGTGATAAAAATTATTCTGCGCTTGTTTAAATGAAAAACGATAAGCTGCGATAACAAAGTTGCACTCTGTGTGCGAGCCTGCACTGTTATTAATGCTGTATTCAAATATATTATTTTTTTGTGATTTTCCGATCAATTTATTTATAACATTTACTAATGCTTACTTAGGCTCTTTTGACCATTAGCGTTTGGTGCAAATAAAAACAAACTTATTTCACCATTCCAACCCGACGTTACGCTAGTCTCTCTAACTTTTTCAAGGGCGATCTGTTTATTTTAATAACAAAAAGCAATACATTAATATAAAAAAAACAGAAAAGGCATAAGTGCGTAACATTTCAATATTAGTAATCACAGTATTACATACAAACAAATATCACAAAACAAAAGGCAAAAAACACTTTGAATAATATAACACGATTTATATAGAAAACTCACATAATTGGACTATTTAAACAAATTTGTTAGAACTAAAAATATTTTCGGTACCATTCCATAGTGGTATCATTGTCATACTAAAACGAATTAATCCTAGAGACAGAGGGTGTAGGCAGCAGCAACGTCATCAGTATATCTTCCTTTTTGTTTATTGTTTTGTCTCTTCTTTGCAATATTCGCAGGCTTTCTAATGTGTACCTAGCTTTTCCTTGTTTATTTTTGTCTATGATTCTTGAAATAACATGTGAAGGCAATGAAAATGAAGAATGCAAGAAAATATACATAGGAACAACAAAACGGCCACTTGGAGTTCGGTTCGCAAAACATGAAGCAGATATACGAAAGAAAAAACAAAGCACAGCATTATGTCAACACGCAACACAAACTGGGCACGCAGCTGATCTACAAAACACAAGAATCATAGACAAAAATAATAAAGGAAAAGCCAGGTACACATTAGAATGCCTGCGAATATTGCAAAGAAGAGACAAAACAATAAACAAAAAGGAAGATACAGATAACGTTGCTGCTGCCTACACCCTCTGTCTCTAACATTAATTCGTTTTAGTATGACAATGATACCACTATGGAATGGTACCGAAAATATTTTTAGATCTAACAAATTTGTTTAAATAGTCCAATTATGTGAGTTTTCTATATAAATCGTGTTATATTATTCAAAGTTTTGTGATATTTGTTTGTATGTAATAATTTGATTACTAATATTGAAATGTTACGCACTTATGCCTTTTCTGTTTTTTATATTAATGCTTTGCTTTTTGTTATTAAAATACACAGATCGCCCTTGAAAAAGCTAGAGAGACTAGTGAAACGTCGGGTTGGAATGGTGAAATAAGTTTGTTTTTATTTGCACCAAACGCTAATGGTCAAAAGAGCCTAAGTAAGCATTAGTAAATATTATTATTATTATTATTTTTTTTTTCTTTATGTTTTTCGTATTTAGACATGGCATCTCAGAAGAAGTTGAAGTCTCATGCAGCTACAATCCAGCGTGCGCTAGATTTTGTAAATGGCACTGCTTTAAGCAAGTGGCAGTGGACGAGATTAAGGTGCGACTTACCTCACTACGGCTAGCATAGCAGGCGTATAACGAAGAGTATGCAGCTGTAATTGACAGATTTTATTGAATGAAGAAATATCTGCCCGAACTGTTTTCAAAAGGGGTATGGTGCTAACAATTGGCATCAGGCAGAGTGCTAGATGTATCCTGATAGGCCCATACACAACAGCGTTTTGTGTCCAAACAGGGAACCATAAAAGCATGTGAACATTATTCAGCGCTATGCATCCAAGCCGAAGCAAAAATTGGATTGAGAATTAACCGGGGCGAGAAAGCGTACGCAAGAGGAGGACAATATATAATATAGAGGTCGAGATGGTTCGGAGCTGGGGCAAAGCAAGAAAGAAATGAAAATGAATGAAGAAAATAAAAATGGAGTAGATAATAATACTATGCATAGAAATAAAATTGATTTGTATTGTGAACAGTATTTGGTGAATTTAATAGGGGGAAAGAAGAAGCAAGGGCATTGCTGCCATCAGGAGAACAAATCGATGCAGTCAGAAATTTAAACAACGTGACATCAGGACGGACAAGGCGACAGCTGATGTAACGTTGATAAAATTTGTCCCAAATTATTAAATAAAATTTTTAAATTTTTTTTTTTTTTTTTTTAATACATAAAAATGTCAGTGCACATACAATTTTGTAAATGTATTGTGATTTGCACTTCCATATAAGCAGCGCTGCTTGTGTCAAAGACTTGTATAAAGATTGAAAATATTTTTCAAACGCTCTTAATACTGAACTCGTTTATCCAAAATTAATTTTAAAATTTTGAATTTAAATTACACCTACTTTATTTTCTCTGTATTTTTCATGTATTTTCTCTTATAGTTTTTGTTGCCCTCCCTCCTAATACGGTCTCAGTACTGGTGTAAGTGTGTAAACTATATTTAAAAAAACTAACGAAATACGAAAAATACAATCTAGTTCGTTATACCTATATGACACTGCTTTATTTTTGCTTGGTTTCCAAGTTTGAAAAACTGACAAAACTTTATCGGAAAAGTAGATTACAATAACAATAACTTTTAGGCGAAGACGAGACCAATATTACACACAAAATAAATGAGAGAGACATGTTTTTGTTCATTTTGAAAACTTTATTTTTTGTCAAATTTTTTCACAATAAAATAAAAGCAAAAAATGCTGTAAAATTATAGATTCCTTGTTGGCTTAAATGACTTCCCCGGCATGATGATTTTTGTTTTGTATTTATGCACAAATTTTTCCAAAAAAAAACAAATAAATTTTTCATTGCAAAAAAAAAAAAAATTACGGAAAACAGCCGAATGTCACAAAAACCTAACGAAATACAAACTGGGTCGTTTATTTTTAACAAACTAAATTGTATTTTTCTTGTATTTTCTTCGTTTTTTGGAATATAGTTTACACACTTACACTAGTATTGAAACCGTATTAGGAGGGAATGCGACAAAAAATTGAAGAAAAAATACACGAAAACAAAGTAGGTTCATTATTCTCTCTGTATTGTTCTTGTATTTTCTCTTACATTTTTGTCGCCATCCCTCCTAATACGGCTTCAGTACTGGTGTAAGTGTGTAAACTATATTTCAAAAAACTAACAAAATACAAGAAAAATACAACCTAGTTCATTAACAAAAAACGAGCCAGTTTGTATTTCGATAGGTTTTTATTGACAATCATCCTTTTATCTTTATTTCTTCTGACAAATGAAAATTTTGTTTTTAGTTTCAAAGTTTTGTGCATAAAAACACAACTAAAATCAACTTTATTTTGAAAAAAAAGTGAACCACCAGAGAACGAAATAATTTTCCCGTATTATTAGCATTGTTTTTATACTCAGCGTGCTTTGCACACAGAGTATATTAACTCCGATTGGATAACGGTTGGTTGTATAGGTATAAAGGTATCGAGATAGATATAGACTTCCATATATCAAAATCATCAGTACCGAAAAAAAATTTGATTGAGCCATGTCCGCCCGTCCGTCCGTCTGTCCGTTAACACGATAACTTGAGTAAATTTTGAGGTATCTTTATGAAATTTGGTATGTAGGTTTCTGGGCACTTATCTCAGATCGCTATTCAAATTGAACGATATCGGACAATAACCACGCCCACTTTTTCGATACCGAAAATTTCGAAAACTCGAAAAAGCGCGATAATTCATTACCAAAGTCGGATAAAGCGATGAAACTTGGTAGGTGGGTTGAACTTATGACGCAGAATCGAAAATTAGTAAAATTTTGGACAATGGACATACTTTTAAAAGAAGGTAATTTCAAAGTTTTGCAAGCTGTAATTTGGCATTCGTTGAAGATATCATGATGAAATTTGACAGGAACATTACTCCTATTACTATATGTGCGCTTAATAAAAATTAGCAAAATCGCGCAAACACGCCCACTTAAAAAAAAAAAAATTAAGTCAAATTTTAAGAAAAAATTCAATATCTTTACAGCATATAAATTTTCAAAATGGGCGTGACTCCGCCCTTTTTCATTTAATTTGTCTAGAATACTTTTAATGTCATAAGTCGAACAAAAATTTACCAATCCTTATGAAATTTGGTAAGGGCAAAGCTTCTATGACGATAACAGTTTTCTGTGAAAATGGGCGAAATCGGTTGAAGCCACGCCCAGTTTTTATACACAGTCGACCGTCTGACCTTCCGCTCGGCCGTTAACACGATAACTTGAGCAAAAATCGATATATCTTTACTAAACTTAGTTCACGTACTTATTTGAACTCACTTAATCTTGGTGTTAAAAATGGGCGACATCCGACTATGACCACGCCCACTTTTTCGATATCGAAAATTTCGAAAAATGAAAAGAACGCCATAATTCTATACCAAATATGAAAAAAGGGATGAAACATGGTTATTGGATTGGTTTATTGACGCCTTCACATATACAACTAAGGGCCACTCCCTTTCAAAACCTTCATTATTACCTTTAATTTGATACCCATATCGTACAAACACATTATAGAGTCACCCCTGGTCCACCTTTATGACGATATCTCGAAAAGGCGTCCACCTATAGAACTAAGGCTCATTAACACCTTTCATTTGATACCCGTATCGTACAAACACATTCTAGAGTCACCCCTGGTCTACCTTTATGGCGATATCTCGAAAAGATGTCGAACTATAGAACTAAGGCCCACTCCCTTTTAAAATACTAATTAACACCTTTCATTTGATACCCATATCGTACAAACACATTCTAGAGTCACCCCTGGTCCACCTTAGTAGTATGTAAAAGCCGGTTCTAACTCAAATGGTGCAAGGAAAAGTATATACACATATATATATACGAGACCCTAGTCACCAATAGGTATGAATACTACCCTGTACTAAGGCACTCATCAACAGCTTCCATTTGATATCCATATTGTATAAACACATTCAAGGGGTGCCCGGGTCCTCGTTTTGGCCTATATCTCGAGACCCTAGTCACCGATAGGTATGAAAACTACCCTGTACTAAAGCACTCATCAACAGCTTTCATTTGATATACATATTGTATAAACACATTCTAGGGGTGCTCGGGTCCACGTTTTGGCCTATATCTCGAGACCCTAGTCACCAATAGGTATGAAAACTACCCTGTACTAAAGCACTCATCAGCAGCTTTCATTTGATATCCATATTGTATAAACACATTCTAGGGGTGCTCGGGTCCACGTTTTGGCCTATATCTCGAACCCTAGTCACCAATAGGTACGAAAACTACCCTGTACTAAAGCACTCACTTTTGTCCTATATCCCGAGACCCTATTCACCAATATGTATCCTGGTCCACTTCCCGGAAGAAAAATTATCCGACATTTTATTCTAGATATAACGCTGCCTACTTACCAAATTTCAGGCAAATCGAGCCATATATACGATAGTTTAGAATAAATCGGTCCCTGGTCCACTTCCCGGAAAAAAAAAATTTTCACACTCTCCGGGTTCCTACTAAGTTATCCTTAAAATGTGAATAAAATCGGCGTGGTAGTTTCGGAGTCCATAAGCCTCATACAAACATACACACATACATACATATATACATCCTATTTTATATATATAGATAAGTTTTTATGTAAATATAACATATATGTATGTACAAGAGAAAAAATCAAAACATTGCGATAAGAAACCTTAACTGTTCAACATTGAAGCATATTTACATATATATATATATATATATATACATATAAGTAAATAAAACCACATGTCGTATTTCATTAGATTGTATGTTTGTATGCTTACATTTAGACGCATACGTTCTGGCTGATCTATAAGAAAAAGCTTAGAGCCTTTTGTTTTGTATTCTGCCTGCAAGAAAAAAAAAAGAGCTTAGACGTTTATCAATATAGGAGAGTATCGGGCTGATTTTTAAATGAGGGGCCCCAAAATTTTTAAAGGGCCCCAAATTTTTAAAAGCCCCCTTAGTATTTTACTGTAATATATTTCAGAATAAAATAAACAATTTATATTTTATATTTAATATAATTTATTTTTATTAAATAAAAATTTTAAACATAATTGACCACATATTACTGTGTTGTATTTTTGTTTCTGATCATAATTTTAATGTATTGGTGGCTTCAGATAATTAATCAGTTCAATCGGTGGCTGCAAATTTCCAAAACTATCAAAATATTCTTTATAATTTTTGTTTTTATTGTATGCTACCCAATGAGTGCAAGGACCTAGAGCATCGTCTAAATTAAGAATTCCACATTCTTGAGCATTCGGTTTATTCGATAAGGAATTTCGCATAAAAATTCCTCTGAAATGTTTAAGATGTTTGCAAAATTTCATTAAATCTATGTCTGTTAACGGTCTTTTGGGTAGGCTTTTTATTCTTTAATAAAATAAACCGTATCCCCTTCTATACGGTTTGGGGAATAGTCCCTTCCCCATAGCTATTGATTCCATATATCTATTATGACGGTTAGCCTCAGCCAATTGCTCCTTTCCATTCCTGATATCATTCAAAACTTTTGCTATAGCTGATCCACCATGCTATACCACCAAGTGCACCGAACGCTGTTAAAATTGGAAATACTGGTAAAATTCCACCAATTTTTGGGACTGGAGTTATTCTTGGTATATTAATTTCTTTATTTTTAAAGCTAGACTCTATAGCATTCTTAGAAATGTTATAGACCTCATTAAATGACTGCGGCTTCTTTTTGTTAAGTATGTTGATACCTTTTTTAACTGCCATCAAAAAATTTTTATTAGATGATACTTTACGAGTTTTCATTTTTTTCCCGTTTTTTACATTTATATGTATTTCTTTTCTTATTTTTTAAACCCATTCCCAATTTGAGTTTTGCTTTCATTGCATTTGTAACGAACCAAGCGTTTGCTCGTTCTCTGAAATCACTATCCTTAGATGTTACACGTTGCCAGGCTTTCTCAGATAAAACTTTATCAGCTTGGTGTCTGTTATTTATATCTTTCGATTGGGAATATGCAATATCATGTTCTCTACAGGCTTCATCTAAAGGATTTATACCCTCATCTCCTCTTTCTATCCGTTGTCGGAGTTTCATTCCAGGACCACAAAAGTGATATCAAGGTAAATGAAGCTCAATAGGTAAAGAATTAATCAAACTATTTACAAAACCCTGCCCAGCCTTTTTACGTATTCGTCATTAAGTGTCTGTTTTCTTCTTCTTCTTCTTAATAATAATGAGAGTGGGCGAGTTATAATTAAATGATGATTTTATTATAAAAGCGATGGTTTATATTGCTATAAATCTAGTAAACAAAATGAAAGTTGTTAAACAACGTCTCCAACTTAAGGTTAATAATGCCGACAATTGTATAAATGTTAAAAATGTTACCAGACATAGTCCCCTTTTACCAAATTCCATACGAGCGCTGATTGGGGACCGTCAAATTGTGGAAAAACTAATGTTATGCTCAGTTTAATTGAAAGCCCAAATGGGCTTAATTTCCGAAATATATACATTTATTCAAAATCATTATATCAACCAAAATATATCTCTCTAAAAAGGCTTATTGAGCCGATAAAAGGAATAAATCTTTATACATTTAGTGAAAATGTTGATGTTATCAAACCCGCTGAAGCTAAACTAGATCCAATTTTTATATTCGATGATGTAATATGTGGAAAACAAAGTACAATACGAGATTATTTTTGTATGGGTCGTCATAAGAACATTGATTCTTTCTATTTATGTCAAACTTATACAAAAATTCCTAAACACTTAATTCGTGATAATGCAAACATGATTATTGTGTTCGAGCAAGATGAAATGAATCTTAAGCATATCTATATTTATCATGTTATCGAAGATATGTCATACAAAACATTTTTAAAAATTTGTATAGAGTCTTGGAGAAATGAATACGGTTTTGCTGTTATAAGTAAAGATGATCCTTTAAATAAAGGTCCATATCGAAAGGGTTTCGATAATTTTATACAACTATAAAACATCTATAAAAGACATATCACACACCAGATTCTTATCAGATACACAGCTGATAAGTAACAGATTTACCAGATTCTTATCAGATACGCAGCTGATAGGTAACAGATTTACCAAAATCATGTCAAATAATCATATGACTGTATTAGCAAATCTTGTTAAGATCAGGAAAGTAGTAAAAGAAAAACTTAAAAGAATTAAATTGGGAGAATTGGATAGAATCAACTTGTTGGAGGATACATTTAAACCCATTTCAAAACCATTAAATTTATTAGTTGATAATTTGTAAAACACTAGTAATAAAAACAATGTTGCTAATTATAATGGTGATGATGAAATTTTGCAGGCGGACAGTGCAAAAGAAAATAAAGACATGGAAGTTGATACATTACCAACCGTTGAAAATTATGTGAATGATAATGATCTTGATAGTAAAACAAACATTTATTCGAACGATGCAGATTTAGAATATTCTACAGATAGTTATCGGAAAGAAAATGTTGAGAGGCAAGCGATGAAGAAACCTACAGACTCTAAACTACAAACATTCACATCAATAATTCAATCTTTATGTATCTACATAAACGAATAAATAATTGCGTCTACACATATGTACCATGTACGAATACAAGCAGCGGAGAGTCAATGCGCAAACACATGCATATATCTGAGAAGTTTGAGAGCTACTGGACTAGTAGATTCTGGAAGCGCCTAAAAGATGTATAAAATTGTGCAATTTTAGTTATAGCTGAGAAGTTTGAGAGCTCATGGACAATGCTAGTACATTCTGGAAAAATGCGAACGAGGAAACCAAAGGGTATAAAAGGCAACAGATGTAGAGGCGCTGTAATTCAGTTTGATTTGAGATTTCGATTAAGCGCTATCTAGCGAGCTATAGCAGAATTATTTTGAATAGTAGAGTTTCATTTGAGCTATCAATCAGTTTGGTTATTAAGCTTGCTATTCGTTGCAAAGTATAAGTGTTATTGTGAAGTACTGTAATAAAGGCCATTTTTCAATTATTCAATATTGGAGTTATTTATTCAACAGTTTAGCGATACGAACTTAGCAGAGGGTTGCAAATAAGAGGATTTGCAGCAAAATCGTTACAATTGGTGTCAGAAGAGGAATTGTTGAATAAATTCCAGAGGACAACAAGGACATGGCAAAGTTCAGTGAATTGAAGATCCAGCAACTGAAGAAGGAGTTGGAGAGCCGTGGATTGAATACAAGCGGCGTTAAACTCGAACTTCAGGCACGGCTACGAGAGGCAATGGAAGCAGAAGGAATTGATGTGGACGAGTATGTCTTTTATCCTGATGGGGACGAGACAACAACAAAAATTGAAGAGAAAAACGAAACATCGCAGACAATTACCAGCACAGACTTGAACATGATAAGTAACATCAAACATCGACAGTAACATCCAAGATGGAAGCGCAAGAGGCACGTATAACAGAAATGTCATCACAAATATCCACCAACATGTCATCACAACTAGAAGAACAGAAAACGTATATGTCATCTCAACTAGAAGAACAGAAAACGTATATGTCATCACAGATGGAATCCCAAGAGACACGAATAACATCGAAGATTGAAGCACAGGAAACACAAATTTCTTCACAACTTGAAGAACAGAAGACGTATATGGTATCCCAACTGGAATCGCAGGAAACCCGTATAACATCACAATTGGAAGAACAGAAGACATATTTGGCATCTCAACTGGAAGTGCAAGAGGCACGTATATCTGAAATGTCGCCACAAATTTCGGAACAGGTATCATCGCAGCTCTTTGTGAAACTGGACGAGCAGGATGCAAAAATTTTACAACTCGAGGACAAAATTGATGCCGAAATAGAAGCGTTAAAAGGTCGTATGGAGCAGTTACAACTAAACCGCCCAGCAGTTTCAGCGAGTAATCCAAAGGTAAAGACACTATCCTTTGACGGTTCTGTTCCTTTTCAGGTCTTTAAGCTACAGTTTGAGAAGACCGCAGCAGTGAAACAATGGAATGCTGAAGATAAAGTTGCAGCTCTGTTCGTGGCACTGAAAGGGCCTGCCGCGGAAATCTTACAGACCATCCCAGAGTACGAGCGGAACCACTACGAAACATTGATGAGCGCTTTAGAGAGACGTTACGGAAGCGAGCATAGGAAACAGATATTCCAAATTGAGTTGCAAAACCGCTACCAAAAAGCAAATGAGACATTGCAGGAGTTTGCTTCAGATATTGAAAGATTGGCTCATCTTGCAAATGCAGACGCACCCGTGGAATACACTGAAAGGGTAAAAATCCAGAGCTTCATAAATGGCATACGAGATGTGGAAACGAAGCGGGCTACATATGCGAATCCAAAACTAACGTTTGCTGAAACGGTATCGCATGCACTGACTCAGGAAACAGCCTCACTTTTGAGTAAGTCAGCGTACAAAGCTCATCGCGTGGAAGTGGAAAAGCCAGACTGGGTAGACGCAATTTTGGAAGCATTGAAGGGTACGCAGCAGAAGAATAATGATGCAGTCAAATGCTTTATGTGTGGAAAGCCAGGGCATATTGCGCGTTATTGCAACACCAACCCTAACAGTTCCAACAATGTGGGTGGTCGTAAACGCAGAGCAGAAGGAGATGAGCAAATCTCCAAGACAAATCAATCGTTAAACTAAAGCGAGTCAGCAGCAAGGGGCGACAGCTGACTCCCTCAATTGAATGCCCCATAATCTCTATCTCACAAATTGGAAGAAGGTCGAGCAATCTTACTGTCGGAGGACATGTGGATGGAAAGGAACGTTTACTGACTGTAGATACGGGTGCATCTCATTCCATCATTCGAGCGGATTTAGTCAACAAGAAGATAAGACCATTGCATGGAGCAATATTGCGTACAGCCACTGGAGAAGACACCCAGGTAATTGGAGGAGTAGAATGAAGTTGCAATTGGGAACGTCACGGTACTACACAATTTTATAGTGGCAGGTATTGTTGATGAAATCATAATTGGAGTGGACTTCTTAATCAACCAAGGCATCAAAATCGATATGCAAAGCAAGACGATGCGATATAAGAGCATGGATGTGCCACTTAATTTCGGCTACGAGAGAGGCTACAGTAGTAAACGAGTGCTGGTGGAAGAGAGTCAGCAAATACCACCAAAATCAGAAGCAGTCATCTGGGCAAAGGTTGATTGAGATTGTGGGACAAACAAATTGTGGGTTGTCGAAGCAGCAAATAAATCAGCACTGAACATACTTGTAGGAAAAACCCTGGCTATGACAAAACAAGATGGACGTATTCCGGTAAGAGCACTAAATGAGTTCAAGTCACCATTCAATTTAACCAAAGGAGCTATTTTGGGAAGATGCCAAGAGGCCGAAGTAGTTATTAACTGTGAACAGCTCCAGGAACACGTTTCATCTAGTAATACTGATCTTTCAAATGATATCACGGCATGGACGCATGGGCTAGAGGAAGCCTATCAGAGTAAGGCAAAACAACTGCTCATAAAATACGCGAACATATTTGACCAGGATGGTTCCAAACCAGGCCGCACCAATGTTGTGAAACATCAAATTGACACTGGAGATGCGAGGCCGATCCGTCAAGCTCCACGTAGTGTTCCACTAGCGAAGCGGGAAGTTGTGAGTCAAATCATACAAGAAATGAGTGACAGCGGCGTCATCGAACCATCAGCTAGTCCGTGGAGCTCACCGGTAGTACTTGTAAAGAAGGATGGAAAAATGAGGTTTTGCGTGGACTACCGGAAGTTGAATGACGTTACGAAAAAGGATAGCTACCCGTTGCCAAGAATTGACGACACTCTGGACTCGCTATCTGGTACGAAATGGTTTTCCACACTGGACTTGAAAAGCGGCTACTGACAAGTTGAGGTGAAGGAGGAAGATAAAGAGAAAACAGCCTTCAGTGTCGGTGATGGTCTTTGGCAATTTACAGTGATGGCTTTTGGACTTTGTAATGCACCAGCTACTTTTGAGAGACTCATGGACCAGATACTGAAAGGACTACATTGGAAAACATGCTTGGTGTACCTGGACGAGATCATCGTATTGGGCAAGAGTTTTGATGGACATCTTAAGAACTTGGAGGAAGTTTTATAGAGAATAGCTGGCGCTGGTCTGAAGTTAAGTCCCAAAAAGTGTACGCTGTTTAAAAAGGAAGTAAATTACTTGGGCCACAAGGTAACTACAGAAGGTGTCTGTACAGCGAATGAAAAGATAGAGGCAGTAAAGGATTGGCCAAGACCACAGAACCTGCATGAACTGAGAAGTTTGCTTGGGCTGTGCACATATTACCGGCGATTTGTACCAAACTTTTCCAGCGTAGCCCATAGCATCCATGAGCTTACAAGAAAAAACAAAGCTTTTGAATGGAAGAAGGAGCAAGAAGTGGCTTTCCAAACATTGAAGGAGCGTTTATGCACTGCCCCAATGTTAGCATATCCGATTCCAGGAGCAACATTTATTCTAGTTACAGATGCGAGTGGATATGCTATAGGAGGCGTTTTATCACAACTGGTCGATGGACAGGAGAAGGTAGTTGCATATTACAGCCGTTCGATTGGAAAACCAGAGAGGAACTACTGTGTTACGCGGAGAGAGCTGTTGGCATTGGTAGAGTGCATTAAACATTTTCACAAATACCTCTACGGCCAGCGATTCCGTGTCAGGACAGATCACGCAGCGTTGAAATGGCTTCTGCAGTTCCGTAATCCGGAAGGACAATTGGCACGGTGGATCGAGCGACTACAAAGCTACGACTTTTCCATTGAGCATCGAAAAGGTAGTACCCATGGAAATGCTGATGCAATGTCACGAAGACCATGTAGTTTGGAATGCAAGCACTGTTCAAAAGCCGAGGCTAAAGAATAACATGTACAGATGAATGGGACAAGGAACAGCTAAGAAAGTGTCAGCTAGAAGATGCAGATCTGTCACGTGTTATGCAAGGGCTCGAACGAAATGAAAGACCAAACAGAGAAGAGATGTCAGCAGAGAGTCCCATTGCGAAGTCATATTGGGCACAGTGGAACAGTTTAGAATTGATATCCGGTTGCCTTCATCGAGTATGGGAGAGTGAGGATGGTAAATACAAGAATAAACTGATAGTTGTTCCCAGAAAGAGGATTCCTGACGTGCTCAGCGACCTGCATAATGGTCCAAGCGGAGGTCATCTTGGAATCACGAAGACGCTCGAGAAGATTAAACAGAGATTATATTGGGTTGGTTGCCGTCAGTCGGTCACTGAGTGGATTGCGAACTGCGAGGTTTGCAGCAGAGCGAAAGGGCCCAGAACACGAAGTCATGGCCAGATGAAGCAATATAACTCAGGTGCGCCATTTGAAAGGATCGCCATGGATGTCGCAGGTCCATTTCCTACTAGCAACCGCGGAAACAAATACGTACTGGTGGTTATGGATTATTTCAGTAAATGGCCAGAGGTATACCCAATCCCAAACCAAGAAGCAGAAACAGTAGCAGAAGTGGTTAAAAACGAATGGGTTGCAAGGTATGGTGTACCAATGGAGTTACATTCTGATCAAGGCAGGAATTTCGAATCAGCTGTGTTCCAGGAAATGTGTAAGTCATTGGGCATTCGAAAAACACGGACAACTGCATTGCATCCTCAATCCGATGGTATGGTAGAACGAATCAATAGAACATTTGAGGAGCACTTAAGGAAAGTAGTAGACAAGTACCATAAAGAATGGGATACCCGCATACCATTATTCTTGATGGCTTACCGATCAGCAGTGCATGAGACAACGGGCCAAACCCCTGCAAAAGTAATTTTTGGCAATGACCTTAGACTGCCAGCTGATTTGAAGTTTGGGCTAGATGCCAATGCGGAGAGAAATGTTAAGAAATCCACTAGTGATTTGGAAGAAGAGCTAAGAGAAATACATGATCTGATAAGGCAACGAACAAAGATTATGAGTGACAAGATGAAAGCCAGATATGATAAAGCAATTAATTCAGAAGGTTTTCAGGAAGGAGATTTGGTGAATTAATAAAAAGAGCTGTACAAAGCAATGTAATGAAAACTGAATCAGATATCGATAAAAAGCCTGAAAAGCGAAAATCTGGTGATATCATTAATGAGCAATGTTTTGATAAAACCCAAAAATTAGATAGTGTTATTGGCGTTAAAGAAAAAATAAATTATATGAATAATTGTGACCGACCAGCCGCGCATATTCCCAGCAAACTAAATGATTAACAATTACTAAACAAGGCTGTAGAAAGTCAAAATCAAGCTGAAACTTTAAATGATAATACTAGTCTAACTGAACATGATATTTTGAGAAGAATCGAAGAAGATCCTAATATGCGGGAAAGACATAAATCTGTAAAACACATCAGAGTAAAAATCAACTAAACGAAGATTATAAACGGGTTAATCTTACTCACCCCCCCCCCCCCCCCCCCCCCCAATTTACTATTACACAATATAAAAATTAAACCAAATGATGAACAATTACTAAACAAGGCTGTAGAAAGTCAAAATCAAGCTGTAACTTTAAATGATAATACTACTCTAACTGAACATGACATTTTGAGAAGAATCGAAGAAGATCCTGATATGCGGGAAAGACATAAACCTGTAAAACGTCAGAGCAAAAATCAACTAAATGAAGATTATAAACAGATTAAGCTTAATGGGAAATGACACCAGGTCTGTTCGAGTTAATATTTCATAGAAAACCACAACATTATAAAAAGGGTGATTTGCACACCTATCGACAGATTTTATTAGATACAAATGCTCAAAAGCGTAACTATAACCCAGATAGTCAAATTAAGGGGACAAAATCGTACAAATATCTACATATTATCAGGAAATTATTCAATTATGATCCACACTTGTTCATAAGGGGTAAAGGTTTATTGAAATCAATAGATTGCCATGAAAATATTGATCAATATTGGGATAATCCTAATGAATTGGTGGACAGATTGAGGTTGCTTATATCTTCAACAAGTGCTGGTCATAACAACCATCAAAACGAGATTACATCAATTATTGAAGAGTTGCGAGAAGCAAAGATTATTAATTAATATTAGTATAAATAAATTTTGACATTCATTTGGTAATAGTCGGTCGAAAACGAAAACAATGCTAGACCGAAATAAAAACCTTAATTTAAACAAGAAAAGAATAATTAACCTAGCTGCTCCTATAGAAGACGATGAGGCAATTTCGAAAGTATTCCTTTTCGAAGAGTTAAATAAGATAAAAACTAAATTAGAACATCAAATCAGAGAAATAAATACAATCCTGAATAATAGTATTGAAAATGATGTATCGATTCTTGAGGAATTAATAGATCGGCGAATAAAAAGTGAATGTGGGGAGGAATTAAGTAATATAAACAAATATTTATCTATTATTGAGGATTATTTGATGCGTTTCGTTGTGTTGAAAAAACATCCTACGGAAAAAGATGTTGAAGTGCTAAAAATAAAGTTCCCTACTATAAAAGCATTAACAAAATGAATAACAAAATAGCTATTGTAGAAGAATTACATAAACAAGCTAGAAAAAATTTTAAACGAAGACGTGTTATTATTAAAGGAATCGATGATTTATGGCAAGCTGACTTGGTGGTAACGACTCAGTATTCAAATAGTAATAATCATTATCAGTATCTATTAACTGTAATCGATACATTTTCCAAAAAAGCATGGGCTGAAGCAGTTAAAGATAAAGCTAAAGAAAATGTCACAAATGCAATGGCTAAGATTTTAAATTCAAGTAACCGAATACCGAAAAACCTGCAAACAGATGATGGAAAGGAATTTTATAATACTAACTTTAAGAGATTATTACAAACAAAAAATATAAATCATTATTCAACATTTTCATCATTAAAAGCATCTATAATAGAGCGATTCAATAGAACATTAAAAGGAATTATGTGGAAAGAATTTAGTTTTCGGGGAACTTATAAATGGATTGATATCTATAAAAATTTAGTCAATGATTATAATAATACTATTCACAGGATCATCAAAATGACTCCAAATGAGGTAAATTCCTCGAATGAACAACATTTATTGGACACTGCATACAACAATTTAAAAGTTTTTCATAGACCAAAATTTAAAATTAGTGATGAGGTTAGAATAAGTAAATATAAACATGTATTTGAAAAAGGGTATACACCAAATTGGGCAACAGAAGTTTTTAAAATAGAGTCAATTAAAAACACAAACCCTACAATTCTATTAAGGAGGATTTTACGAATATGAACTTTTGAAAACTAAACTCCCTCATGTATATTTAATTGAAAAAGTTTTGAGACGTCGAAACAATAGTTTATGTTAAATGGTTAGGATTCCCTTCTGAACACAATTCCTGGGTGGATGTTAATGATTTAAATTAATAAAATAAATAGATAAACAAATAAATAGAAAAGTGTTTTAATAATTATTTCAGTTAAGTATTTAATGATAGCCTATCAACATGTCGATTACATTAACAATAAGTGGTAATTCATTTATACTGATTGCAAATTATTTCCCTCCCATAGAACTCAAACAAGATTATGCCTGTGGGTTAATCAGTTTTGACTCATATCATACAATTCCAAATGTGGACAAAGAAAAAAATTTGTTTCACATTGGATCGAATGTTATTTAGATACCTGTTGGAACATATCCATTTCATATGTTGAGACAATTACTAAAATATATGACCCTTCAAATCAAGGGTATATTGATATAAGCGCTAACCCCAATATATTTCGAACTGAAATTATGAGCTTTAAGGAAGAAGTAAATTTTGATAAAGAATGCTCAATTGGTCCATTACTAGGTTTCAGTAGAAGAGTACTGAAGCCGGGGATTGCTCATTACTCCGACAGTCCAGTGGATATAACAAAAATAAACACGATATCTGTTGAATGTAATATCATCAACGGATCATATATAAATGAACTATCTGTGCATAAAATTCATCAATTTTCGCTTAGAGTTAGTCCAGGATATAAAATCTCAGAAATACCTGCTAATGTTATATATTTACCGGTTAATACACGTCAAATAAGCACTCTAGTTCTGGTAGCTTGGTTAATTTTCGTGGAGAGAACATATCAATAAGACTGCATTTAAAACCTATCTAAAAATTATAATTTTTAATAAAAAGCCACCACATACAGATTTTTTGAATAGTTTTCAATCGGCCTCAAAATTATTGGTTACAAAAACAAAAAATCTACACTCTAAAGAAGTAAAATCGTCTGTTCAACATAAAATTGATTTAACCCCCGCGAATAAGGAGTTCCTAATAAGTCTAGGATTTTGTTTAAAAAATGAGTGATATAATAAACGTTTTGTCCAAACTCATATTTGATAACAGAATAATAAAAAAGGATTACCATAGCTACATACCATATCTGCAATCGTTTCAAAACAATGATGAAATTCGGATCCCTATACAAAATCAAGACCTATATGTGCTACCTAGTGAGAATATTTTATACATTGAGGGATTCATTTCAAATAGTAATTAGCAAGTTTCAAAAACTGTGCAGCTGCTTATTAATTGTATGGCGTATTTATTCGAGGAGATTCGATATGAAATTAATGGAATAGAAATTGATCGCACTAGAAAGTTGAGTATAGCAATGAAAAATTATGTGTCACTTAAAGAACTTGAAAGTAAAAATCTAAGAAATGCAGGGTGGTGTCCATTTGAAAATATTAACCTAAAGACTGGCCATTTTAATTTTTGTATACCGTTGAAAAACCTGCTTGGATTCGCTGAAGATTTTGATAAAATTATTGTTAATTGTAAACATGAATTAATCTTAATACGAGCCAAAGAAGATGATGGTGTTATGACGTCAACTACACCATCAGAAAAGCTGTTATTAAAACTTTTAAATATTACATGGAAAGTGCTACATGTTCAACTTTCAGACTCGTATCGGTTAACTATGTTGAGAACAATTAATAGCAAACAACCACTAAACATTTCGTTTAGAAGTTGGGATGTTTACCATAACCCGTCTCTACAGGAAAGCACTAATATCTTATGGAATGTCAAACTGGTTGGGGAAAATGAAAGACGTCGCTATATTATTTTAGGATTTCAAAATGAAAATAAATTTACACATTGTGACTTATTGGATGTTAAAGTTCACCTCAACTCCACTACATGTCCATATGATGATCTTAATATTAAATTTGATCGAAATGGGTATGCTCTATTATATGACATGTATTTGAAATTTCAACAAAGTTACTATGGACGCACTCCCCAACCACTTTTATCGTCTGATCAATTTGTTCAACATGCTCCAATAATTGTTTTAGATGTTACACATCAGGATGAATCTATAAAAAGCGGTCCCATCGATATTCGGATTGAGCTAAAATTTCACAAGGCCGTATCTGCCAACACTGCTGCTTATTGTATACTCATCCATGATAAAATGCATGAATACATTCCATTTACAAATGTCGTCAAAAAGGTTATTTAGAAAAAGAGTAGTAATTTTATGAAGCTACACACACACACACACACAAGTTATTTCGCATTGCTAACCACGCCGGAGAAAAATATAAATAAAAAATTTTAAAATTTTAAATAAAAATTGTTTTTATTTATTTGAAAAAAGAAAGAACAAGTTTCCCATGGATGGATGTGGCCATCGGCATGTAGTTTGTTGATATTCCCATGTACAAACATATGTGTAAGTATGTACATACAAACTTATACCCTAATAAAAAGACAAATAAAATGTTCAATAATGGAAAATCATGAGTTCAATATTAAGGTAACCTTTAGTTAATTATGAAATTCTCACATGCATATATATGGACCAGCATCAGCATGTGCACACAAACTTACAATCAAACAAACATATGTGACGGCATGTACACACAAATGTTCAATATTCATATTTAAAAAATATATAATTTATGTATATGCTCTCATTTTTAAGGAGCCCAAATGGAAAACCAAGAGTTCAATATTAAGACAACCTTTAGTTACAATCAAACAAACATATGTGACGGCATGTACACACAAATGTTCAATATTCATATTTAAAAAATATATAATTTATGTATATGCTCTCATTTTTAAGGAGCCCAAACGGAAAACCAAGAGTTCAATATTAAGAAAACCTTTAGTTAACAATCTGCCCCTGATCGGGTGCCCGGCAGGCTCGTTTTGCAGACGAGAAAAAAAGGGGGCGGTACTACAAGTGCCCATCGACTCCTTTTTGTAGACGAGAAAAAAAGGGGGTTGGGTTTGGAGGTTGGGGATTGGGGATTGGGCGGTACTAAAGGTGTCCAACTGCTACTTTTTGTAGACGAGAAAAAAGGGGGTGGGTAGGGGGATTGGGGAGCAGTCGCTCCATTAGAAATCTATGGGACTCTTTAAAACGGCTCGGGTGAAGCCTAGGACTCATTAGAAATATGAGGGGACATTTAAAAATTTGCGGCCCTTTAAAAATGTAGGGCCCCCCCCATTTAACGATCCTCTCCTGAACGGCAAAGCTCTGCTAAAAGCAAAAAGCTCTAAGCTTTTTCTTATACATCAGCCAGAACACGCCACTTAGCGGAAGATCAGCCAGAACACAAACCGTAAGATCAGCCAAAACACAAACCGAAAAAACGTATGCGCCACCTAGAGGAATTGTTTTGCTGTATATATATGGGCGTCGGTGTGTATATACTTTTCCTTGCACCATTTGAGTTAGAACCGGCTTTTACACACTACTCACCTTTATGGCGATATCTCAAAAAGGCGTCCACCTATGGAACTAAGGCCCACTTCCTTTTAAAATACTCATTAACACCTTTCATTTGATACCCATATCGTACAAACAAATTGTAGACTCACCCCTGGTCCACCTTTATGGCTATATCTCGAAAAGACGTCCACCTATAGAACTAAGGCCCACTTCCTTTTAAAATTCTCATTAACACCTTTCATTTGATTCCCATGTCGTACAAACACATTCTAGAGTCACCCCTGGTCCACCTTTATGGCGATATCTCGAAAAGGCGTCCACCTATAGAACTAAGGCCCACTCCCTTTTAAAATACTCATTAACACCTATCATTTGATACCCATATCGTACAAACACATTCTACAGTCACCCCTGGTCCACCTTTATGGCGATATCTCGAAAAGGCGTCCACCTATAGAACTAAGGCCCACTCCCTTTTAAAATACTCATTAACACCTTTCATTTGATTCCCATATCGTACAAACACATTCTAGAGTCACCCCTGGTCCACCTTTATGGCGATATCCCGAAATGGCGTCCACCTATAGATCTATGGCGCACTCCCTTTTAAAATAATCTTTAATACCTTCCATTTGATACCCATGTCATACAAACACATTCTACAATCACCCCTGGTCCACCCTTATGGCAATATCTCGAAAAGGCATCCACCTATAGAACTAAGGCCCACTCCCTTTTAAAATACTCCTTAACACCTTTCGTTTGATATCCATATCGTATAAACAAATTGTAGAGTCACCCCTGGTCCACCTTTATGGCGATATCTCGAAAAGGCGTCCACCTATAGAATAAGGCCCACTCCCTTTTAAAACACTCATTAACACCTTTCATTTGATTCCCATATCGTACAAACACATTCTAGAGTCACCCCTGGTCCACCTTTATGGCGATATCTCGAAAAGGCGTAGGCCCACTCTCTTTTAAAATACTCCTTAACACCTTTCATTTGATATCCATATCGTACAAACCAATTGTAGAGTAACCCCTGGTCCACCTTTATGGCGATATCCCGAAATGGCGTCCACCTATAGATCTATGGCCCACTCCCTTTTAAAATACTCTTTAGTATTTTCCATTTGATACCCATGTCATACAAACACATTCCAGGGTTACCCTAGGTTCATTTTCCTATATGGTGATTTTCCCTTATTTTGTCTCCAAAGCTCTCAGCTGAGTATGTAATGTTCGGTTGCACCCGAACTTAGCCTTCCTTACTTGTTATTGTTAAAATGTTAATGTAAAAATAAAATTTAAAACATAAACAAAAACATGTCAAACTCACTAATTTTGGGGTGGTCTTGTTTTCTCATTGTTGGGAATCCCTGCTCTAAATTTTTGTCTATATACTTACGCACAACTATATTTGAAATTACCATTGTTTGCAGGCATATGCACATACTAAGGTTTGTTGTTTTCATGTTTCTATTGTTTCATATTTTTGCTATATTAAAGCTGTTTACGCCAACTAAAATTCTGTAACATACATATCTACAACATACATACATACATTTCAACTGTTCATTGTTTTTTTGCCTTTTTCTTTGTTTAGTTAAAGTGACTGCTTCTCCTCCTGTTTGGTGTTTTTGTAACTGCAGTGCATTCTTCCAACTTCCAAGCTTGTAAGGTAAATGCAAATCGTTTGATTGCTAATAAAGGGATAAATAGTCGCGAAAATAAGTATTTTCAGTTTAGTCACCGATTAGCTGAAGGAAGTGGAAGTACCTACTGCGGTAAGTGTGTCATATTTTTTCTTGTATGTGCATATGTATTTATTGTAACTTTTCTTATAGAAATATACTGCTAAGACTGCCAAAGCAAGTTAAATTCGTACCACTTAATCGGTGACACTTATGGTAGAAATTATTTTTGTATTTTGAAGTTCCGATAAAGTTTCCTCAGTATTTCGCGCTTGAAGTCCAAGCTAAAATAAAGTAGTAGAACAACTGAAATGACGGAAATATATTTATTTATTTGGCTTTTTTTGCTTGTTCGTGATTATTAGGGGTTTATGTTACAACACTGGGCCCGTATTACGTGTTACGATCAGTGACTGAAAACCATTTTCACTCAAGCGATAACTATGCAACTGTCAAACCTTTTTTGAAAATTATAATAAATAATGGATCTAACGAGTACTATTTGTCGCTAGTTCAAATATTCCGTTAATCCAATCCACCTTTTCATACCTATTGCATTTTAAAAAATGAGTTTCGATCACGCATCTTAACACGTAATACGGGCCCTGATTTATTGCAGCAAATTTTGTTTGAGCAGGTCATGCAGCGCGCTGCTTAGCATGCAGCGACCCATGTGTTCTGTAAATTAGTGTGTTTAAAATCAAGCTGCGCAACAATTCTGCACTTATGTTTTGGGCTTTAGAAATAATTGTAATAAAATGTCAAATTGTTGCGTAGGAAGAGTTGCCATCATGGTGGAAGATGTTGCTTTTATGAGAATTGTTCATGTGAGTTTGGGGAATTTTCGGTAAATATGGAAAAAAGTTGTGTATTGCAACATTTAATAGTTCTTTGACATTGTTCTCTAATTTTCGTAAGAAAAAATTCGTTATTATTTAAATTTCAGCGATTTAGTTTTGAATATACCAAAACCGAGCTGTGTATTGTGTAAAAGGACGTGGAAGACGGAGGGTTTTAGCCTATTTAGTGCTCCTGTGGAGGAGAATAGGCTGAAATTATGGAGCGAAAGCAGCGGTGTTACGCTGAAGCATAGCTCCAGAGTGTGGGAGCTGCATTTTGCTGAAAGCGATTTTAGGAAAACAGCGAATCCGGCAAAACGACGCATGTTGACCAAAGAAGCAGTTCCAATGGCTGTGGAATTTTTATCACGATCGGATTCTGCAAATGAAAGCCTTTTTGAAAAATATAACAAGGCAACTCATGCTAGGTAAACTCTTTCAGCATACGTTTCACACACATTTGTAAAGTTACCACTATAACATGAAATAATAATCTTTTAAGCATATGTATTTAAGGCGGGTTCACGATTCCTAGTGTGGGACGTGAAATTAAAATAACAAATGTATTAACAAAGACAGATCCACAAAACTTAACATTAATACTACACCAAAAGTCCCATTGTGATAGAGCCACTTGATTTACTGCACAATAAAACTCTACACATACACAAAAGAATATTTGGGCTTTCTAAAAAATTTATGGAATCTTCCAGGTGTGATATTCCAACCGATTTGCTTGCTCTAATTGCCACACTAAAGTTGCAATTACAAAATTTGGTGTGCGAAATTAAAAATTTAAAAAAGGAAAAACCCGAAAACTAAGAAGTATTAAATAATGTGAAGAAAGTGTTTACTGATGGGCAATTGAGAAAGCTAACTAATCCAGATAAGATCATTCATTGGAGTTGCATTGAAATATCCAACGCCTTAATACTTCATGCGGCAGGGCCTAGGGCATATAGACACCTATATGAAAAAGGTTTTCCACTACCGTGCAAATCGACACTACAAAAATGGATGCAAAAGTTGAAGTTCGGTGAAGGAATATTGCATTTCATTATTCAACAAATGCAAACCGTGTCTGAACTGCTACCAGAAGATCGTTTGAAAGTTCTAGCTTTTGATGAAATGAGCGTAGCTTCCGTGTATAAGCATGACCCCTTATGTGATCGCGTTCGCAAGCCTAGTCGTAACGTTCAAGTCGTTATTGCAGAGGATTAAAGACCTCATGCTTTATTAATGGAGGTAATAAACGAGCTTTATATGGATGGCTATTCGGTGGTTGCTATGCTATCCGGTGGTTGCTATGTTATCGGACAAGGGACCACACAACCGAAGCCTTTGGAGAGAGTTAGGCCTATCACCAGGTACAACACATGTTTTTATAAGTAGTGGGCATATATATTGTAAAGAATTTGCTGCAAATCCTCTTATTTGCCCTTTTGCTAGGTTCGTATCGCTAAACTGTTGAATAAATAACTCCAATATTGAATAATGGAAAAATGGCCTTTATTAAAATACTTCACAATAATACTCAAACTGTGCAACGAATAGCTTAATAACCAAACTGATAGCTTAAATGAAACTGACTTTCAAAATAATGCTCGCTAGATATCGTCTTAGTCGTAACTGCTTGACAACTCAAATCAAACTGAATTACAGCGCCTCTACATCTGTCGCCTTTTATACTCTTTGATTTTAACATTCGCATCTTCTAGTCGCTTCCAGAATCTACTAGTCCAGTAGCTCTCAAACTTCTCAGCTGTAACTACAACTGCACAATTTTATAGTTTTTCTCATTGCATATAGGAGTATCTCAGATATATGCATGTGTTAGTGCATTGACTCTCCGCTGCTCGTATACGTACATGGTACATATATGTAGACGCAGTTATTGTTTCGTTTATGTAGATACATAATGATTGAATTATTGATGTGCATTCACGTCACTGCTTAGCATCGGCTTAGAGACGGCAGCACTCCTTAGTTTTGCTAATATTCGTAACAATATATAAGTATATAATTCTTACACAGAAAGAACATGGTTCGGTCATCCGACAATAAATGAGGGAAAAGTTTTTGTGTTCGCGGACCCACCCCATCTGCTTAAGTTAATACGAAACCATTTTTTCGACAACGAATATATTGTAGAGGAAAAGCGTATAGATAAAGAGGCAGTATGTCAGGTGATGAACCACACGCCATTTTCGGACGTGGCAATACCATACAAATTGACGAATGAGCACTTAACCGTCAAACGCGAAGTTACATTAGCGGCGGAGTTATTTTTTCACTCTGTAGCTTGTGCTATAAGGCGGTTCTACGTACTTGGTAAAGAAATAACAAATCCTTGCGAAACGGCAGAATTTTTTGATTTAGTGAACCACTGGTTTGATATCCTCAACTCGAAGTTCAGCACAATAAGCAATACCGCAGCCAAAAAACGGTACGGCATGGATATCGCAAACAGGAAATCATACTAGATAGGATGAGTTATATATTTGGACAAAACATCGTAAAAGATAGGAATGTGCTGTTGTCGTTTCAAGAGGGAATATTGATGACAAATGCAAGCCTCAAAGGCTTGTACGAATACGTATGTAACCTCACAGTACGGGATGCAATATGTGGTAACGTACAGGAGGCTCAATCAAGATATACTTGAAAACTTTTTCGGTGCGATGAGAAGCAAAGCGATCACCCCAGCCCGCTACAGCTTAAGTACCGGCTTCGCAAGTACTACTTATTAGGTAGCATCTAACCTAATAAAACTCATTGTAACGTTCCAATAGTAATTTATTTCCGTACTTTTATATCACGAAATACTGAAATTTTGGGATGAGGAAGGGGTAACGTGGAGCCTGACGATACTGAATGGCTCGAATTGGGTGATATTCAAGTCAATTCACACAATTTTGAAGAAGCTCAACAGGACGAGTCATTAACCGAGCTTGTTCGTGGTTTCGGGAATGATGTTTTGGATGAGTTGGCGGAGGACGGTATTGAATATTTGGCCGGATATGTTATAAGGAGGTTAAATTTGTCAGATAATGAATCGCGGTAGGTATGCCTGTCGTAGAAGGCGACTAAAATACCAGATTCAAGGGGCTGTGTAGCGCAACCATTCAGGTTGCCAGCGCAATATATAGCTTCTCCAAATCCAATTGTCAACCTCACCTATCCGTGGCGAATACTGTTTCACTAACAGACGAGGCTCTGGCGACCCCAACCTCCTCATGGAACTTGGGGTGGGGAGGGAGGGATGGCCTGAAGGTTTAATGTGGCCATATAAATCGTTCCCGAGATGGCCGGGCTAGCAGCTTAATGGTGCTGTGTTACCTGAGCGTACCGGATCTGTATCCGGCAAAGGACCATCACATCGATAACACTCCACAAAGCCTAACCTTATCGCTACAACAAAATCATAGTAATTTTATTAGATAGACGAGTTATCGCACGAAGAGCTCAAAAAACCGTCAGAATTGTTTAAAACAAAAATTATTAGAACGCTTATTAAAAGGGTTAGTGGACTCAGTTTTCCGAATGGAACATTTTTCCGATGAGCTCATTAACCTTAGCGGGGAATAGACCTTCATTTAGAAGTAAAGAAACTCTTCTTCAGAAGTAGAATGCACATATGTATTAAATATCTCAATAAGTGCTTGAAGTCCCGAAGGTAAGGTTGTACTTTTTAAGCAGAGAAATATTTATTTATTTACTTTTATTCGTTGGAAAGGTACTAGGATCCCAATTTCAAGAAGTATCCAAAGGATACAAAAATCAGCATACAACTTCCTTTCGACGTTTCAACTTTTAGACAATAATATGGCGGTCTTCAAATCCAAAGACAAAGCTTTCATCGAATTCTTATTTAATTTCTTAAAAAATATGGCGTTTTCTATATATGGGGTATTCCATCCCATTTCGACCAATTTCGAACCCGACCCCTATAGAATTGGCTGAAAGTTTTTCTTCTTTTTCTAGCTTACGAAAGACGTTTTTCAGAATTTTTCCAAATTTTTTCATCCAACTCAAAAAAAGTTATGAATTTAAAAAAAAAACCACCGTTTTTGTTTTCACAATACGATATAACTTTTTTTGAAGTTTTTTCTTTCAATTAAATAAAAAAAAATCGGCCCACTCCGGGATTAGTGGGGATGAATGCAGAATTGACTGAAGTTGTTTATGAAAAACAAAATGGCAAAATTCGAAAAATCTCGAAAAACTGAAAAATTACAAAAAAAAAAAAAACTTTAAAAATTTGTTTGTATTTTTTCCGAAAAGTACATTTAAAACCAAATTTAAAAAAAAGATCCCAAACGGTCAATTTTTGAAAAAGTTATAGCATTTTGAAAACAAAAACGGTGTTTTTTTTTAATTCATAACTTTTTTTGAGTTGGATGAAAAAATTCTGAAAAACGTCTTTCGTAAGCTAGAAAAAGAAGAAAAACTTTCAGCCAATTCTAAAGGGGTCGGGTTCAAAATTGGTCGAAATGGGATGGAATACCCCATATTTACCGTAAGTCGTTTAGAAATCATAATTCAAGAAGTCATACTTATGCTTTTCATTCTAAACAGGGTTTCAACGGAACTAATCAAAATAATTTTACCAATAATACTGAAAAATCTAATCAGCGGACATCATGTGCATTAGGGTGGGTCGATTTGTATGGACGAAAGTTAACCGATATCACGCCATCGATTTTTCGATAGGATTTGGCCTCAGGAAAAAAAGTTCCACTACGCATACCCAAAAAAATAATTTTCAAGCCTGCGAAATTTCATTTTTTTGACTTTTTCTCGACTTTGATTTTTAATGTTTTTTTCATGACCTACTAAAAAAATTTTCATATGTATACTCTGTCCGACCCAAAAATGTCCGCTAAGACTTTTTTTTCAAAAAACTGCTATCGCCAACGTTTTTAGCGGACATTTTTGGGGCGGACAGGGTATACATGAAAATTTTACAATCAAATGAAAATTGTTTTAAGTCATGAAAAAAACCTTAAAAATTAAAGTCGAAAAAAAGTAAAAAATAAAATTTCGCAGGCTCGTAAATTATTTTTTGAGTATGCGTAGTGGAACTTTTTTTCCTGAGCCCAAATCCTATCGAAAAATCGATGGCGCGATATCGGTTCATAAATCGACCCAGTCTAATGTGCATACATGTTCATCCTCAAAAATAGTTCGAGTTTACTATCGTACAAACTGACGGCGTACGCTAATAAATGCATCGTACTTACTCAAAATGTCTTATTGAGCATTGAATTATTTATGTTAAAATTTGTATATAGAAATTACAATATAAGATGTGTATGCATAATTAATTTGCCTGCTGTTCACAGATTTGTAAATTAAACAAAAAATAAAAAAGGTGTGATAATATTTCAATAGTGCAAATAATTCTAGTTGCTTGGCTTGTGCTTTTCAAATGATATACAGCAGTTTGCAAAATTTTATTATTTCGCCCTTTCTACAAAAAGGCGTAAAAACTTAATGCCATTTACCCCGTTTTCCCTTCTTTAAATACATCCCTACCATCTCAGATAGCGTACTTCTTCTGTCTTTTTTATTTACTTCACCTGGTTATTCCACCATGGTCGCCATGTGTGAATATGATGCGCAACTACAAAAGAGAAGTTGCCGATAATCAGCAATTTTGTGTGTAAACAACGTCTAACGAACATCCGTCAGCAGCCTTAAAAAATCTACCTTTTTTTGCAAAAAATAGTTAAAGTGAAAAGTAGGTTTTTTTACTACCTTTATATTAAGTCCCTTTCATGTTTGTCCACTCGTTCCAATACGAATTTTAGACCCACGGCAAAGTCTTTTTCGGTAACTTCCCGTTAAGCTAGACACTTGATACTTAGAACCAGGCATGCTTAACCAACGAACCGATATCATTTCGGTACGATAATTAACGTTAATAAACGAAACAAAGTCATTTCGTTTCGTTTATTAACGTTAAGAACGTCAAATTAACGAAATGATTTTGTTTCGTTTTCTGCCCTATCAAAACGAAATCAAATCGTTTATGTTGATTATTAATTTCAAACTATGCTGGCAACGCTGATTGATGGCGGAGTCATTAAAGGTGAAAACAGTAGCCAAGCTGATTGCAACTTTTCTCATGAATTTTGACAGTATGAACATTACTCAGAGTATTTTTGACATTACCACCAACGAATTACAAAACAAATTACATGGAGTTTGTATGTATGCCCGCTCGCTGTTACCACCTTACGGCTTCACCATGGCTATAGCATTGCCAGCACAATTCAAACATAAAGTATCACGTTTTTGTTAACGTTTTTAACGCTAACGAAAGCTTTTCGTTTCGGTTAAAAACGAGATACAATTTATCTTGATAATTTCGTTATCGAAAATATTTCGAAGTGTTTCAACGGAAACGGTGGACATTTTTTGATAAACGATTAGCTTAACGTTAAGGTGCATCCCTGCTTAGAACATAGTTCAGACCTGGGGGACATTACAATTTAAGCGAAAAAAATATCCGCTAGGTGGCGCACGGATCGATATACAGAAAATTAATTTTAAAATGGAAATTTCGCGATCGACTTTTAACTAACTTCTCGGTGATCCAGAGACTTGAAACTTAGCACATAGTTTGCGAGTCGATGGCACTACATTTCGTGGAAAACAAAATGCCGCCAGGTGGCAGACGAATCGAGATAAACGAAAATCCCTGAAAAAACCCAGGGAATCTTGCGATCGATTTTTAAGTAACTTCCCGGTAAGCTAGAGACTTGAAACTTGGGCGTGAGTCAGAACCCGGTGACAATGCAATATTTGATCCAAAAAAATTCGCTAGGTGGCGCATGGATCGAGATATTAAGAAAATTAATTTTGATTTGGGAATCTTTCAATCCATTTTAAACTAACTTCCCGGTGACCTAGAGACTTAAAACTTGGCACACAGTTCGAGGCTTGGTGACAATATAATTTACAAAAAATTCTGCTAGGTGGCGCGCTAAGTAAGATAACTACAAATCCTTGAAAAACGAGGGCAATCTTGCAATCGATTTTTGAGTAACTTCCCGGTGAGCTGGAGATATGAAACTTGAGCCGCAAGTCAGAACCCGGTGACAATGGAATATTTTATCAAAAAAATTCCGCTAGGTGGCGCATGGATCGAGATATTAGGAAAATTAATTTTAATTTGGGAATCTTTCAATCCATTTTTAACTAATTCCAGGTTACCCAGAACTTATGTAGCACATAGTTCGAGGCCCGGTGACAATACAATTTATAGAAAACAAAGTTCCGCTAGGTGGCGTGCTAATTGAGATAACTACAAATACCTGAAAAAAGAGGGGAATCTTGCGATCGATTTTTGAGTAACTTGCCGGTGAGCTAGAGACTTCAAACATGGGCCGTGGGTCAGAACGCGGTGACAATGCAACATTTGATCAAAAAAAAAATCGCTAGGTGGAACGCGGATCGAGCGGAAAGCAAATTTTAATTTGCGAATCTTTCAATCCATTTTTAACTAATTTCCCGGATACCTAGAGACTTGAAACTTGGCACTTAGTTAGAGGCCTGGTGACAATACAACTTATAGAAAACAAAGTTCCGCTAGGTGGCGCGCTATTCAAGATAACTGCAAATCCTTAAAAAAACGGGGTGAATCTTGCGCGCTAAGTGAGATAACTACAAATCCTTGAAAAACGAGGGCAATCTTGCAATCGATTTTTGAGTAAATTCCCGATGAGCTAGAGACATGAAACTTTGGTCGTAAGTCAGAACCCGGTGACAATACAATATTTTATCAAAAAAATTCCGCTAGGTGACGCATGGATCGAGATATTGGGATAACTGGTTTTAAATTGGGAATCTTGCAATGGATTTTTAACTAACTTCCTGTATATCTAGAAACTTGAAACCTGAAATATAGTTTAAAACTCGGTGACAGTGCAATGTTTGATCAAAAAATTTGAGCTACGTAACGCATAAGTCGAACTGTTTAGAAGATTGCGCCATACCTTCATGGCTAGCCTCCTGAGTGTTGCAGGCGTTGTAGAATTACACCTCGTTGAAGGCCCAACTCAATGCACGTCCTTGCATACTTTTAGGCGTACGCGACTTTCACCACGATTCTTTGACTTTCAGGCGTATGCGAATTTCACCACGATTTTCAGTTGTGCAAATTAAGTAGCTGACAAACGAGGTGGAATTCTCTTGTTATGATGTGAGGTGGAATTCTGTTGTTTTCGCCAGTGTTGTCAGCGAAAATTCCACTAATTCTCTTAAATCTTGGGAATTAACTATGAGGATTATCTTCAAGTTAATTCCGATCCAAGGCATTTAATTTCGGACTTTCGTTCGTCTATCAGGCGCTTAACCCAATATTCTTTATCATGAAGCTTCTTATGCTTTGATTTTCTTTGGTGAATTTTTGGGAGCAATGACCTAACAAGTGGTGAATCACGGGTTCTAGTGAATGAGCTATTAGTGGTGGTGATGCAACACAGCCAAGAGGTAATTCTCTAAACAAATTATGTTGTTACTAGACTTTAAAATTTTCTAAAATCTGCCGGCACAAAATTATTATGCTTATTGAGTTAAGCCAGAACTCCATGGATAGCATCGTGGGCGTTGCAGGCGTTCTAGAATTCTACTTCGTTTGTTAGCTATTCAATCTACACAGCTAAAAATCGTGATGAAAGTCGCATACGACTGAAAGTTTGAAAGGACGCGCATGGAGTTGAGCCTTAAAGGCCTTTAAGGCCCAAGTCCTTTCAGGCGTTCGCAACTTTCACCACATGGAGGGAAATCTATGGCTCGATCACCCACAACTATTGATACTACATTAAATAAAAATTGTTAATCCTCCCCCATCAATAAATATAGATATGCTATCACTGTACGAATGATGAATCAGTATTGAACTGGTATCCAAACATAGTATGCGTAAGAAATCAATTAACTACTGATAAATTCGGCATTCTTAAAAAAAAATTTTATTTGACATTTGGCTTCAGCATGATTCGAACCCTGTTCGTCTGGGCTATGAGCCCAGTGCTCTACCATTAGGCTACGGCATGTCAGGAAATTTAAAGAGAAATATTCAAATATATGAAATATAAAAAAAATTTTAAATCCAAAAAGCATTTCAACAACTTGTCATATTGCTCTCACGCCCATGATGTAATAACTACAAGGTGGATGTAGTGAAAACTCCCTACAATAAGTACGTTTTTTACACTTTTTATGAAAATAATTCTTATATTAAAGTACGTTTATGTCAGGCTCTCCTAATATACTTCTGGTTCTGCTATTAAAAGTTTCTGCCGTTCGAAGTTTGCATAAAACAAGCAGGGCCGCCACTTAAAGATAGATTACTATCCTTTCTTCAAAGCCTATGTGAACCTAATGTTCGTGAATTTTGTTGTAGCATGGCAAACCTGAGATATTTCGCTTAGTTTGTGTTTCGAAAGGCAAAATTAATTACAAGAAGAATAAACTGTGAAGGTATTTGGCAACTTAATGAAGACCAAACTCCTCCACTAATTCTTGCGGCTATTCTACATAGTAGTTATTACTATACATACATAAACATAAACATAAGATGACGCAGTGAGGGAAGGAGGTTCGATGACGTTGCGCTGACGATGGAAATACCAGTGGCCTGCTTTAGTTTGCAATACGCCTGGCGAGAGGTAAGTGATCATTTTACTTGAATAATGAGATACCCGGGTACTCATTTGGGGGGATCCAAATACCCGGGCAACCGAGCATTACCAAAATCTGTGAACGAGGTAAATAATTTGGTGCCTTCGGATTACCCATTTAGACTATGTCCGCTGAATTCAGTGTCATTCCCTAGTATTTGCGCGGAGGATGTTTTATGGCATCTAGAAAAACTGAAGGTTGCCTATTCTGCCGGACCAAATTTCATCAGTTGTGCTTAAAACATGTGCTCTATACCTTTATCAACCTTTAACTTCTCTGTTTAACGCTTCCCTGAAACAAGGGATGTTTCCCAGGCAGTGGAAGGAGTATTTTAAACTCCTCTCTATAAAAGTGGTAGCATATCCTGTGTCACAAATTATAGGGGAATTGCCAAAATGAGTGTTGCTCCAAAGCTTTTCGAGTCAATAATCATTAAGCAACTAGCGCATATTGCATCTTCAGTGATTGAATTGTCACAAATGGCTTTTATAAGGGGAGATCGACTGTGTCTAATTTGCTCGAGTTCACAACCCTTGTATCCAACAGCATCAAGTTTAATTGCGAATATGATGTAATTTACACTGATTTTAGCAATGCTTTTGATAAAGTCTCTCATAGCTTACTCTTGTACAAACTTGATCAACTGAGCTTTCCACCTTTGCTTCTTTCTTGGATCTCTTCTTATTTATATGGAAGAAAGCAAACCGTTATACTTAAAAATAGTTGTTCCCATTTTGTTAATGTCACTTCTGGTGTTCCACAAGGTAGTCAACTTGGTTCAGTGCTATTTCTACTTTTAATTAACGACCTACCAAGTGTTTTGAAGGACTGCAAGCCGTTGATGTATGCGGATGACGTCAAACTTATTATGCCTAACAGCTCACCATATTGTAAAGCACTTCTTCAGTAAGATCTTAATAACCTAGTAGAATGGTGTAAAGCGTCATGTCACTAAACCTATCTAAATACAACTTCATGTGTTTTACACGTAAGCCCTTTCATCCCCATGCTTATGTGCTTGGTGATTACATTATTGACCAAGTCACCAGCTTCTCTGACCGCACTATGGACCCCAGGCTTGATTTTAAATCACACGTTGAATCTTGTGTAAATAGGGCTAAAGGTACCTTGGCGTTTGTTAAACGATGGTCCATATGTTACTAAAATTCTCTGCACATCATTGGTGAGGCCCATATTGGAGTATGCTTCGATAATCTGGAACCCGCGTTATCAGGTTCATTGTGATAAACTGGAATGAGTCCAAAACAATCTTTGATTTTCGCTTTGAAACATTTACCTTGGGATACGTCACGGAATCTTCCGCCCTACAGCAGCCGATTGAAACTTTTACAGTTGCCTACGCTACAGAGCCGTAGAGAGATGCTTGGTGTCATATTTATAGTAAAACTTATAAGAGGGGTGATTTCTAGCCCATTCTTCTTCAGCGAAATTCAGTTCAATGTTCCAGTCGAAAGAAAATGGCTCTTGGAGTGTTGAGAGAAGTTTTCCGGGCGAGTATCGAAGGATAATCCAGCGCGTTAGGGGGTTAGAATATACCCTCATGGCTGTGGGAGGGCAAAATGGCCTAGAAGGTCTCATCTGGTCATAACAAATCGTTCCCGAGATGGTCGGGCTTGGTACCGGATCGTACAGGATCTGCATCCGGCAAAGGACCATCAACTCGATAACACTCCCCAAGGCCTTCGGGGAGTGTCCTTATCGCTACAACATCGAAAGAGGTATAGTGATGACCTGTATGAGCATTAACACTTTTTCATGCAGATCGAGTTTTGAGCAGACATATAAAACAACGCAGCCAGATCGACCAACTCGCGACACGCGGAAGGCACATGCTTTCATTATTTTTGATATGCGCAGGATTCGAGAATCAATATCAAAACGGTTCACTATCTCGTTATAGCCAGCCAGCCCTTGATATTGAGATGCGAAACGTGCATCCTGCAACAGCAGTTAAACAGATACATAACATAGTTAAAACATGTATTAGAATTATTATTAAAAAACATCTTACCATTATTTTCGACGGAAATATTAAAATTCAAACAATTTCGTTTAATATAAAATACTTTATATAAAAAATTTTTCGTATTTGAGTTATAGAAAAGTCAGCTCAAAATAGAATTGGAGAAAAAAGTGATGTCTTTGCATACTTTTCCAGGAAAATTGATTTGTCTGGTTTTTATTACAATTTTTCCTCTGAATGAAAAAGTAGTTTCGCATATAGGCAAATTGAGTTTCAGAGTGGGAGTTCAAGATGGCGGATTAGAAAGAGAAGCTGCCAACGTCAGTCACCTTGTAATTGCATCATGCTCACGCCAATATGAAATAGTACAGTGCCGTCCATAAATATTTTTCTTATACAAATAAAAAAAGCTAAGTCCCATCAAAAAAAAAAAAAAAATTTTAATTGCGATATGACTTTTTATTAGATGCAAATAAGATTTGATAGTGGATCCATTCCAAATAGATACCGCACGAAATACGTCGCTATCAATAGCAAAAATTATATAGCAGCCAAGTATTTCCCTCAGTACACGATTTTTAGGTGTGTTAATTGAATAGCTGAAAGATGTGAAATTAACAACTAACTGCAATCTTTCAATTTAAGGCAAACCATGTATTTGGGATTAACTAATTGATTATTTAAAATTTAAACACGCGCTCTAGCTTTATAATTTTAAATCCCAAAATTCTTTTACAAGAGCTATTGTTAAAGTTTGTTATTCAAAATTCAACAGGACTATGTCTGTAAATAAATAAAAATAAATTTAAAGCGCGATAACCTCCGAAGAGTTTTTAGGTCCAATTTGCGTCGTGCCCCTTTTTAATTTTTCCTACAAATTGGCGGGAGGGGGCCTACTTGTTTTATGCCGACTCCGAACGGCATCTGCAAGGCAGATGAGTTTCACTGAGAGCTTTTCATGGCAGAAATATACTCGGAGTGCTACCGAGGGGCGACCCCGCTTAGAACAATTTTCTTCTAATTGAAAAACCTTATTTCTAAAAGTTTGATGTTGCTTTGCCCGGGGCGTGAACCCAGGATCCTCGGTGTGGTAGACGGAGAACGCCACCATCACGCCACGGAGGCCGCAGACTATGTCTGTATTAAAGGAAGGATTGCGTTCTATTTTTTGGTCCATTTATGTAAAGGTAGTATTTAAATTTTTTTATCATCTTTTTATTTAACATTAAATCTAACCAAAGAAGTACCTATTTTTTTTCCTGTTTTGGGAATTGAATCTTCCAATTCCAATAAATGGCAAGGGGACCCTTAAATTGCCTCTTAAATCGCCAGGTTAACAAATGTATAAGGGTAATATACTTGCAACATTTAGACGTGCCTAAGCAGCTAACACATGTCGCAAAGTAAAAACCCGTAGCACAATTTTTTCCTAGTACTTGTTAAATATATGGCTTGTTGCCATGTGCTTTTTCAAGATTTGTAATTCATCATGAATTATATTTTTATGTCGGTATTATAATTTCACTCCCATCCAGCAAGTGGTACTTCCATCATGCCCAAGCCAGTGGCCTCAGCCATCCTCCCTTTGTTATAGAAATATTAATTTAGTCATCATGTGTCGTGTTGATTTGTTAAACAATTCAGCGTTTTGGGTAATTCCCAGTGGTGACTTGTTTTCTTTATGTAGATTATTATTTTTTTAATTGTAAAGTTGTAATTCCAATTGTAGAAATTTGTTTAATTGTGAAGTTGAAACCAGGTTAGACAAGGTATTGTAATGCGCTTGTTATAGTTGTTACGTTATGCTTATTTGCTAATATTTACATTATTTTATTTTTTTTTTATGAATGTTCATCGTTTAATGAATTTATATTCATTTTTTTTTTGTCCCAATATTTACATAATATTAATTAATTTTTATACAAAGTTTCATGTATTTGTATTAAATATTGATTAAATTATTTTGAAACAAGGTTAGACAAGGTACTGTAATGCACTTGTTATATTTGTTATTTTATGCTTTTTTGCTTTGTAACTCCATTTTATCATACAATTATGATAGTAGCATGTATGTTTGTTTGTATTTTTATCCAATTCAATTTGTTAATATTTTTCATAGATATAATGTCTTTTAATTAATCATTTAGCTTCATGCAAAGACTGGGAAGTTGAAATAGATTTTGTATTCATGTCATGTTGCTACACATGTCTATAATTTTGTTTCGATAATAGCATAGATTTTAAGTTTAGTAATTTTAGGTTACATAGTCACATGTTAATTTCATTTTTTGTTAAACTAAGTATACTGCATGTGTATGTATCCATATGTATATCAGCTCATGTTTGTGATTACAAATATGTCATTTTTATTTGTTAAATACTCTAGCTGGTGCATTATTTATGTCGATTAATAATTTTTATAAAATATTTTATGTATTTATTTAAAATAAAGTATTAAATGTTGCATATAATTAATCACTTAATTTATTTTTCTTTTTCTATTTTGATTGTTCCGTTAGTCATCCAATAATTTTCATTTTAGAGTTTTATAGCTCCGTTATATCATGTACTTATGATAATTTTACCGTTTTGTATCTCCATTTTATCATACGATTATGACAATAGCTTTAGAGTAAATTTGATTTTAATATTTCACATAACTACAACATTTTTTTATTCATAAACGAAAGTTTATTTATCTAAAACAATATTCTTTTAAGTTCCACAAAACATATTTCTTAGCACGACAATACTACATCAAACGAAAATGTAATAATTACACGGACATTTTTAAAAACATGATGTTGCTTCTTCGGCGATATACTTGCGAGTGACCTATTTTTTTTTAAAAAGCCATTTTATATTTGCTGCAAACTAAAATAATTGGCGTTTTTTTCTCAAGCTTAAACATTTTTTTTCTCGCTTAGAAAAAAATTCCAACATATACATAATATTGTACTAAGCTGTTGTGTGGCATGCCAACACCTGGCGCTGAATTCGCCTTGAAGCGCAGAAAAAAAATGGAACCTTTGGAAAAAACGCCCAATAATTGCTTTTTCCCCATTTTTCGTAAATTAATAAAAATTGTAAATTTATTTTTGATTGTCCATTCCTACATTGACACCAAAATCCGTAAAATACGAAACACCAAAAATGTTGCCGAGATTTTCGAATACATTAGGAATTCAATAATGAAACTATGAAGAGTTTTATATTGTGTGAAAGATTCAGTTCAATAAGCACTCAGATGTAGAAACTTTGACTAATTACACTGGACCACGAATTTCAACTTTTTCTCTTTACCAGAAACGCTGTTATGAAATTCGTATGTAAAATCACCCCCTGATTTCTAAAATTGAGTTCATTTTTGATTCTATGGTACCGTTTTTGAGATATTTGCAATTTACCGTTATTCGAAAAAACCAAAAAGATGGCTCCCTTTAATTACGTATATCTCACGAACGGGTCAAGCAAGAAGTTTACAGAATCGGAAAGACGATAAAATTTGCTATAAATGCATCATACATTGTTTTTTGCTCAACCAGATAGTTTTCGAGATATTAGCTTATCATTTCAGATTTTTGTTTTTTTTTTATGGAAAAATATGAAAAAAATTACTCTTTGCGGGGGCAGTATTCAAAACCACAACTTTTTTTCCAGATATTTGTTCCTTACGTAAAGCTCTGTTTAATTAGAAAAAGGATAAGCTATCATCGAAGAAAATCGATGCAAAACTACGTAAGTTATAAGCGATCAAATAAAAATACCCAGGTTGCGCAACTTCAATGTATGTATACATACATACATTAAAGGTATAAAGTGCAAATGGGATATTCCGGATAAACGAATAACACCATAACAATGATAATACTTTTTCTTTAAATAAATCAAATAGTACTTTTAATACTCGAATTGTTTTATAGTAGGTAGAGTGGTTGCATCGAAAGGAAGTGGTTGGGTTCGAAACCAGCTGTAGGCATGTAGTTATAAACATGTATTTCCGTCACTTATGGATAAGTATGCAGGTAGATTTTCAAAATTATAAGACACAGAAAATTTTTAAAACCTACATCTAAAGCAGGTAGTATTTTCTTTTCCCGGCTTCGTATAAAAGGAAACCTTTCTGTCTAGGTAGCTAAGCGTGGGGCAGTTGAGGGCGAGCAGTTTAGTGTGAGTTATAAGGGAGTAATTTGATGTGCTTGTAGGCGTATGAGTCGTGGCACAGTGGATGACGTACCCGACTCACACGTTTGGGGTTGCGGGTTCAAAGCCCACTGCAAGCAAGCATTTTTTTAAATTTATTATCTTTTTTATTTTTATAAATTACTATTTTAATGGACTGTATGTTATTTTACTTTGTTTATGGTGTATTTAAAATACGGGACGATGCAAAGCATCGGTACACCTTATTTATGATATCTTTATGTTAATGTATTTGTTTGTTATTTTTAAATTTATTTAGAGAGAGGTCACTATGTACCTGTTACACCTTGTATTTATTCATTGGGGGCGAGCACTGGGGGCTCCAAGGTATTGGCTGCGGGATGAGCCACCTTGTTTTGCTTTGAAAAACCCCTTGTATTTATTCATTGGGGGCGAGCACTGGGGGCTCTGAGGTTTCGCTCTAATGAGCCACCTCATCTTCTATTTGAAGAACCTCTTGTATTTATTCATTGGGGCGAGCACTGGGGGCTCTGAGGTTTCGCTCTAATGAGCCACCTCATCTTCTATTTGAAGAACCTCTTGTATTTATTCATTGGGGGCGAGCACTGGGGGCTCTGAGGTTTCGCTCTAATGAGCCACCTCATCTTCTATTTGGAGAACCCTTAAAAATGTGATATGGAGGCGAGCACTGGGCTCTGAGGTATTGGCACCCCATCTTCTACTCGAAGAACCTCAATTTTAAATTAAAAACTAAAACTATATCTTTAGAATATTTCACTAACAAGTTGAGAATTACAAGCACACTCAATGGCTAATGAAACAAACGAAAGAAAAAAGTCATAGTTTAAGTCGCTTAAACACTAGGTAAGATTTGATTTTTTCAATTTTATTCTTGTTCCGAGTATAAATATGAGTTAATGCGCCTAGAAACTTCATAACATCTGCGACAGCCTGAGATAGTTCAGTTCATAAGTCAAACTTCAAAACCGTGATTTATTAAAAAAAATAAAATGAGTAAAAGGACGCGAGAATTTGAGTGTAATAACGATCCAGATATGTTCTGTTTCATGTGTGGCCAATATACTATCATAAGGCGACGACGAGTGTTCTCAGATCATATGAAAACTTTATACTCCAAGTATTTTGGCATTGAGCCTAAAAATGCTGAAAAACCATGGACACCGAACACTTTGTGTACATCGTGTCGAGTAGTATTGATTCAGTCGGAATCAGGACAACAAATAAAATTTGATACACCAATGATATGGAGAGAACCTACTTGCCATTCAATAGTGTTATATTTGTCAAACAAAAGTACTTGGCGTTGGAAGATCAAGAAGAGTAACCTATGCCAGCGTACCTACAGTGACATTACCAGTACTACATTCAACGGCAGTTGCGGATCCAGTTCCATTGTGAACAGTAAAATCTGAGTGCGGGGAATCAAGTTGTACTGAATTTAGCATGGGAAACGAGAGAAACGTTCTGTCACAAGCACAACTTAATGATTGGATAAGAGATTTGGAACTATCCAAGGAAAAGGCCGAGATCCACACTTCTCGTATGCAATAATTTAAATTTGTGTCATCCGATGTTAAAATAATATATTGTAGAACTCGTCACGAACCATTTTCCAAACACTATACCAAGAAAGACAGTATATGCTACTGCAACGACATTCCTGGTTTATTCAAAGAGTTTGGTCAAACATATGATTCAAAAGAGTGGCGATTGTTCATAGACAGCAATAAACTGAGTTTGAAGGCTGTATTATTGCATACGAGGAAATGCAAAAACTACTCAAATTTATCAAATATGAAGAGCATGATTGGAACATATGTTCTGATCTCAAAGTCGTTGCAATGCTATGCGGTCTACAAAGTGGCTACACCAAGCACTGCTGCTTCCTCTGCAAGTGGGATAGCCGAGCTCGTAAGGACCACTACGTCAGAAAGGATTGGCCGGAAAGAGTCGAGTTTACCGAGTCGAGTAACTTGTTTACCTAACTAATATTTTCTTTCCAGGCGTAAATATGTCCTTAAAAATTCACTTTCTGCACTCACATTTGAGCTTTTTTCCGGCAAATCTTGGCGACGAAAGTGACGAACATGGCGAAAGGTTTCATCAGCAAATGAAATTAATTGAGAATCGATATTAAGGATTCTGGGACGTCACAATGATGGTTGATTACTGCTGGTTTCTCATAAGAGAAACCTATCCTAAACTGAATAAGCGTCAAAGTAGAACACATAATTATTTCGACTACATAGTAAAATCAAATTAAGATAAAGATTGTTAGAATATAGTATAAACATAAATAAATTTATAAAAAAATTAAAAATATGGGTAATTTCATTCATAAATTGAACTTTTAACTAAATAGAAACAGAGCATACCTAGATATTTCACTCTTCTTTATACCATACATACGTTTTGAGGTATGCGTTGAAATTGCGCAACGTGGGTATTTTTATTTGATCGCTTATAACTTACGTAGTTTTGCATCGATTGTCTTCGATGATAGCTTATCTTTTTTCTAATTAAACAGAGCTTTACGTAAAGAAAAAATATCTTAATTTTTTTTTTATATTTTTTCATAAAAAAAACAAAAATCTGAAATGACAAGCTAATATCTCGAAAACTATCTGTTGAGCAAAAAACAATGTATGATGCAATTGCTTGACCCGTTCGTGAGATATACGTAATTAAAGGGAACCATCTTTTTGGTTTTTTCGAATAACGGTAAATTGCAAATATCTCAAAAACGGTACCATAGAATCAAAAATGAACTCGATTTTCGAAATCAGGGGGTGGTTTTACATACGAATTTCATAACGGCGTCTCTGGTCAATTTTGGCCGTCGACCAATGTTATTTCATTCAACTCTCTGTGTGAAACTTGTATCAATGAAGAAAAGTTTACTAACTTTTTAAATAATTCTCTGTGTGGAATTGGTATTACATTTGAATAAGAATTTTTAAAGAGTTTAATTGCATGTGCATAGAATGCCTATAGTATTTGTTTGGAGGAAAGCACATTATACGACAAAATCATATTACAATTTGACTCACGTTTGTAATTCTTGTCCTTCGTCGTTAGGTACGATTTGCCTCTTTAGGTTGCGTACTTGAGCTTTAAATGCGTCAATTTTTGTTCCCAATTCTGTTATAGCATCCTTTTTTTGCTGTAACTGGCCCTTACCGTGTTCTACTTGAGAATTAAGAGCTTTCAGCTCATTTCTTTGTATTGGTATTTGTTTGGAAAGAGCATCAACCTGCTCTTGAATCTATAAAAATTTTTTTTTTTAACATTTTACAATAACGGTTATTAAGTTATATTTTGTTAAAAATATGAATGTATCATACAGATATTTAGCAGGCGAGGCTCTGGCGGCCCCAAGCTTCTCATGGAACTACGGGCAGGGTGTCAAGGTGCCACAGAAATTTTATATAAATTAGAGTATCCACTCATTTGGGCCGTGGTGCTCCCAAAATGATAATTAGTGGGACGAGCGCAACAAATTAAATGAAGCTACTTCGACATAACAACCCTTAAATGGCCTGGCAAAGTTGACATCGCCATACGACAAAGTCATAACCATATCTATTGGCATCGGTTATTGGTGCTTTATATGGCATTCATATTACGCTTCCCACGGTAGCCGGTTTTATGTACTGCAGCGACTATGGATTTTTTTCCCGACCAAGAGCTGTCATTTCAGTGCAACCCCATTTAATTTGTTGCGTCCCTTCTACAAATTGTTATCCTCGGAGCAGGTCCTTGCAGCTGGATTGCTCCATACCCTCCTGCTCCATATCCTCCTGCTCCGGGAAGGTATTGAACTTAACCCCGGTCCCAGACTCTGGTTCTGCTGCATATTTCGGTAAAGCATTTATCTCAGACGGTCATACTCTTGCCACGGGTAAAAGATGGTTACACGGTTCGGGCTGTTTTGGGTTAGAACGCAAGTTCGTTGTTGTTCTTGTTGTAGCAGTGTTTCGCCCCACCTAACAGCCGCGACCGATCACAAATTGTCATCAATATCCTCTAACGGGAGTCCAAGGAAACTTGCTGTTTCAACAGGGGTGGACCATAGGGAAAGGGGTGTTAGACGCATTGGTTCCACATTACAATTAAAGAGATGGTTGGTGTCATGTGGGGACACATTGCAAGCGGGGCATACATTTTGTATGTCGGGGTTGATTCTGGATAGGTAAGAGTTTAACTTGTTACAGTATCCAGAAAGAAGTTGAGCAAGAGTGACACGTGTTTCCCTGGGGAGTATGCGTTCCTCTTCCACAAGTTTTGGGTATTTTTCTTTGAGTACTGGATTCACCGAGCAATTCCCGGCATAAAAGTCCGACGCCTGTTTGTGGAGTTCACCAAGGACCTGCTTGTGTTTTTTTGCTTCATACGGCTGGGTTCTCAGGTGCCGTATTTCCTCAAAATGCTTACGGAGATGACTCCTTAAGCCCCTATGCGGTGCTGGCTCATCAATCAGATGTCTGTTTTGATGCCCAGGTTTCTGGGTATTCAACAGGAACTGTTTGGTTAGAATCTCATTTCTCTCCCTAATCGGGACTATTCTCGCCTCATTATGTAGATGGTGTTCTGGGGACATAAGAAGACAGCTCGTGGCGATTCTGAGAGCAGTATTTTGGCAGGCCTGTAGTTTCTTCCAGTGGGTGTTTTTTAGGCTTGGCGACCATATGGGTGACGCGTAGCACGTAAACGGCTGGCCAATTGCTTTGTATGTAGTAACGAGCGTTTCTTTATCTTTTCCTCAGGTACTGCCAGCAAGGGATTTGAGGATTTTATTACGGCTCTGGATTTTCGGAATAATTGCGGCTGCGTGCTCACCAAAATTTAGACCCTGATCAAACGTCACACCCAAGATTTTGGGGTGTAGGACAGTCGGTAGCGTAGTGCCATCGACGTGGATGTTCAAAATGGTCGACATTTGGGGCGTCCATGTTGTAAATAAGGTCGCGGAAGATTTAGTCGGTGATAATGCCAGGTTTCGCGAGGCGAAAAAAACTGATCAGGGAGGTAGCCGTTTATTTTATTGCATAGCGCATTGATCTTTGGGCCTGGGCCTGTGGCCATTATTGTGCAGTCATCGCCGTAGGAAACGATTGTGACTCCTTCCGGTGGTGAAGGTAGCTTAGATATGTAGAAATTAAACAAAAGTGGGGATAGGACACCACCCTGTGGCACCCCTTGTTTAATTCTCCTTGGTTTTGATGCTTCGTTTCTAAATTGCACCGATGCCTGCCGACCACCCAGATAATTTGCGGTCCAAATTTTAAGACATGGGGGAAGGGTAGACCCTTCCAGGTCCTGCGTAGGCGTAGACTACAGGACGCCCTTGGGCGTGAACAGCAAGGAGCCACAAAAGATTTATAAAAGTTACGTGGACGTCGGGTTTTGGGATCAAGCCCAGAACAACCTGTCCGATGCAACCACCCCTTGCACGATACACACTGAACAGAGTATGACCGTCCTAAAAAGATTCTTTTCCGGCAGATGTAGCAAAACCATTTTTCAGGACCGGGGTCAGGAGACGGACCCGGATTGGGTTCGATGCCTTCCCGGAGTAAGAGAATATGGAGCAGTCCTGCAAGGAGCTGCTGGGAGGATGACAATTTGTGGGAGGGACGAAACAAATTAGATGGGGTCACACTGAAATGACAGTCCTTGGTCGGGAAAAACCCCGAGTCGCTGCGGTACATAGAACCGACTGCCTTGGGAAGCGCTCTCGCGGTCTTTTCTGTGGACATTATACGCAGAGCAGGTCTGTAATGCAGATCTTGCTGTGAGTTTAGTCTCTTGAATCGCAGCAAAGCGGATGTTGTGCCGCTTCATGAAATCGACTATCTCCGTAATGTTCCCATTTAGTCCATTACAGTTTAACTGCAGAATTCTGAAGTGCATGAGGGGAGACGCCGCCACTCTAGGGGTAAGTGACGGGTGATTACGCCTGGGTTTTGGAAGGCCAGGACGCATTTTCTGTTGTGGCCCTGGGACTGGGCGTCCTTGGGCAAGCATTGGGGTACCCGGTAGATTTGGGTTTGCGACGTGGCAACATGGCGCGATGAAACCCGTCGGGGGGTTGCCGTCGCGGAGACCAGAACATCTAGGACAGTGGCACCGTCCATGGAAGGAGCTGCATTGGGCGGATGTCGCAAACATATATATTCTGTGCTGGCAAACGGTGCATACGGTGCAAACGGAGGTAGGGACTAAGAGTATGTTTCCCTGACCTACACGATTGCTACTGGAAAAGAGGGGGGGAGAAGACATTTCCACTCTCGCGATCTTTTCTGTGGACATTATACCCAGAACAGGTCTGCAGAGCAGATCTTGCTGTGAGTTTATCCTCTTGAATCGCAGTGATACGGATGTTATGCCGTTTAATGAAATCGGCTATCTCCGTGATCTTCCCAGTCAATCCATTACAGTATAACTGCAGAATTCTGAAATGCAGCGGGGGAGACGTCGTGACTTTAGGCGTGACGGGTGACTACGGCTGAGTTGAGGGAGGCCAGGACGCAATTGCTGTTGTGGCCTTGGGTAAGCATTGGGGTACCCGGTGTAGTTGGGTTTGCGGCCTGGCACCACGGCGCAATGAAACCCATCTGGGGGTTGCCGTCGCGGAGACCAGAACATCTAGGAAAGTGGCACCGTCCAAGGCTGGAGCTGCATTGGGCGGATGACGCAAACATATATATTCTGTGCTGGCAAACGGTGCAAAAGGTGGTAGGGACTAAGAGGGACCTACAATATTGCTGCCGGAGAAGAGGGGAGAAGCAGATGGGGGCTGATGCTCGGTATTGCTACCGACTCTACTACGGACCCCCAGCGGGTAAGGGGGTCAGAATATACCCGCGGTAGGTATGCCTGTCGTAAGAGACGATTAAAATACTAGATCCAAGGGGTGTGTAGCGCAACCCTTCAGGCGAATCTTGTTTCACTAACAGACGAGGCTCTGGCGACCCCAAGCTCCTCATGGAACTCGGGGTGGAGAGAGAGGGGATGCCTGAAGGTTTAATGTGGCCACATAAATCGTTCCCCAAATGGTCGGGCTAGCACCTTAATGGTGCTGTGGTACCGGATCTCTATCCGGCAAAGGACCATCATATCGATAACACTCCCAAAGCCTTCGGGTACCACCCTTATCGCTAAAACAACAACAACAACGCCAACAACAACAACTCTACTACGGAGATTGTAGTTATGAGTGGGAGCAGCCGTATGAGCTGGTGGCGCCGTAGGGCGCGAGCAGCAGCGGGTACATGTTGTGGCTTGCTCAGCAGAAGAGCTGCTGGAAGGTAATGATGGGCTTGGCATCCGGCTAAGGACCATCAACATCAAAAACACTCCACAAAGCCTTCGGGGGTTTCCTTTTCGCTACAACAACAACCATATCGGGATCGATTAGTTATGACCACATGCAGTCTTCTAGGCCACCCCCCCCCCCCCCCCCCAATCCTAGATCCATGATGGGTTCGGGATCGCCATAGCCTCGGTTGTTAATGCAGCCGGATTCGCCACGGATAGGTGGGGTTGGCAATTGGGTTGGAGAAGCTATATATTGCGCTGGCAAACCCTTGAGAGGGCTGCACTACATAACCCCTTGAATATATTTGGTATTTTAGTCGCATCTTACGACAGGCATACCTGCCGCGGATATATTCTAAGCCCCCTAACCCGCTGGGGGCAGTATGTATAGTAATTACACTTCGTTTGCTTATATATGGTATGTATTACGTACCTGCTGGGCCTTACTATGCCGTTTTATGTTATCCTCAACCGTGTATTTAACTTCAGCCCCCAACTCTTGACGTTCTTTCAATCGATCCGAAGCCATTTTAAAAACTTCAGTTTTAAATAAATTGAGGTAGTATAGATAATTCAAAAGAATCCCCAACATATGCGAAGTTTTTTTAGGAGCTGCAATTAACATGCGTTAATAAAAAAAATGTAATGCGGTAGGTTTAAATCACATACTTGGTCTGAGCAAATCATAGAACGTAAATGTAAACGTTTTATCAGTAATTTTATAAATATGGTCAATACATCGTACTAATTCTATCAAGAATAACCTATTTTCTCGTATGCAATCTTCATTACTTGTATTTACAATACGATATCCAAACATCCTTAGATAATTTATAAGGACGTTAGTTAGCCAAGCTTCTGTAGGGTTTTTCAGGTCGGATTCCACCATTTTACAATCAGCAAATAATTCATTCCAGCTATCAATAATATTTTCAGGCAGCATTTCTGTATAATCCAAAACAATATGCGAAGCTTACTTAAAAATAGGGATGGACAAACCCGCCAAATTTTTGAACAGCCGCCCAGTGCAGGTATACATTCTGATAAATACTCGCTGAGTCCCTGTTATTGGTTTACTCATAGCTCAACTATATGGTTGGCTCATCTCTACAGCAACAACCATGCTTCAACTATATACAGGTTGGCTCATCTGTAAAGCAACAAAATATGTCTCATTGTTTACTATATAGTTTGGCAGCTTAAAGCTGGAGACATTGGTGCTTTATCGGTAACCGTATCAGTAACCTTTTAACAGCTGATTCGACCAACCTTATGAGAATCAATGCAATGGATTATTGGTGCCGCTAAGGTCGTAACCGTATCGTAGCCAACCAATTGGGTTTTGGTTTACCGTCGTAATGATAAACAGCTGATTACGTTAGGGATACGGATACAGCGATACGACATACGGCACCAATGACTCCAGCTTAAGGCTCCATTACTGATACTTAGCATAGACTTGACTTGGCTTGCGAACTGTCACTTACAGTTCTGTTAAATGAACATTGCATGTTACTGATTACTAAAAACTTAACTTGACTTAGAAGTCTGTTGAATTTTGATTTTCTATGTAAGTTCTAAGTGACGTTTACATTTTGAGATGCCATTTGTTTGTTTCCATTTCATTTTGAGATTTTGTCATACAAATTGACATTTATTTAAAAATAAATTTCAACGCTGATTATGATGCCAGATTTTATGCGCCAAGTGGAGTATAATCGTGGCTAAGTTGCCAAGTTTACGCCAAGTCAAGTCAAGTCTATGCTAAGTATCAGTAATGGGGGCTTTAATTCGAGGTTATGTTGCGAATAGAGTGGAAGGCACTCGCAGGCTGTGAAAATAGGCACTCGAATGGGGTGAAATGAAGAACAGTAGGAAGACCAGAGTTGCATTGGATCAATCATTGCATCAATATTAAAGATAAATTTAGAAAAAATAATTAAATACTTGAGTATAAGCAAACATTTTCTTTCAATTACTGCAATTAAGGTGTCCTAGATGCTATATATTCCAAAATTATAACATTTTATGTCTGTTTAAAAATTCTACTTCAATTTCCCTAAGATTTCCGTAATATGGCCATTAGTGATGTTTGTGTGTGTGTGCAAATTTTGAGCGATCAGCTGTTAGTTGCACTACTTGGTAAAGTTTACAATGATAAATAAAAATAAATAAATGT